>NC_056731.1:1609333310-1609675810 GCF_019279795.1 Protopterus annectens
AAAATACCTCAGGCTGAGTTTGCCTACTCATCAATAAACAAATTTTCATCATCTCATAAAAGGAAAAAAATGATCATCTACACTGGGACATGATCTAAAGAAAATGCAACCAACAGAGGTTCTGTAATGACAAAGTTCCTGGTTAGGTCCATTCAATCAAAGAGGTACACCAGGTGAGAAAATTTGGAAGGAGGAGGAAGTGATAGAAGACAACATGAATATTTTGTTATGGTGAGTATATAACTTTTGTATCCAATGTTGTCTTTTTTGTCCTATTCAACCTTTGGGACAGATTCCCCAGCTACCCAAAAATGCTGGGAGGTAACAAGAAAGGATATTCTTTGAGAATGGTGGCGCCAAACAATGTACAGGATCTTGACTGTATATCCAGATTGTAATGGGATATGAATGTATGAAGTGTGGACCAAGTTGCTGCAGCACAAATTTCATTGACTGGAACTCTACATATAAAGCCAATTGAAGATGCAACATACCTTGTTGAATGAGATTTTGGTTTCTTGGTTAAAGAAAGACCCAACTTTTCAGAGATAAAATCTATACGGTCTGAAAGCCACCATGGCAGTATGACTTTAAAAACACTCTGGCCTAACTTGGCTCTAAAAAAAGTTAAGAATAGTTTAGCACGTCTCCTAAAATCTTCTGTCCTATGGAGATAAAATTTAAGTTGTCTGTGTAAATCTAATAAATGCAAAGTTTACTCTCCTTTGTTAGAAAAATTTGGAAAGAATACTGGTAAATTAATGGTTTATGGTTCATTTGAGATACCACTTTGGAATGAGTGTGGGATTTATTCTCAAAGAAACCTTATCCTTATGGAAGATCAAGTAAGGAGGTTTACAAGAAAGCGCATGCAACTAGGAGATCCTTCTTCCCAAAGTGATGGCCATCAGGAAAATGGTCTGTAGCTGGGGATTCAAATGGAGGGTTTGTTAATACTTGAAAAATGATAGTTATGTCCCATGGAGGGATTGGATCTCTTATTAGAGGTCTAACTAAGAAGGTTCCCTTCAGAAGGCCTTTAAAATTTTTAGTGAAGTTATAGCAGTCTGATTGTGTCCAATATAGAAATTGGAAATAGCCACTAATTGCAACAAAATTGTTGAAAAGCTAGAGCCTTTTTTGAAAAGACCTAATAAGACATCTAAAACAGAAGGGACAGGAGTTAAAAAGGGATCTATTCTTTTACGGGCTGCCCAGACTGAAAGCTGGCTTGTTCTGAAAGAAGATGTAACTGCTACAGGTTAGTCATAATGGCCTTCCATTGTGGAAGGACTTGATTTCCTACCTTGGATATTCTCAAACTGTCGGGAAGTATACATACATCCAAATATTTCAGGTACAGATAATTATGCCATACTAGCCTGACGCAATACATGCCCAAGCTCTTCTTAAAAATATCTAAGTTAGTGCTTGCTTTAACATAATTTAGTAGCATATTCCAGCCATCAGCTACTCCCTCGGGGAGTCTCTCATTCCTATACAATCTCCTATACAGGACCTTCCCCAAGATGGGGATATCTTACATGTCCTGCTGCTTAAGCTCATCCTCAATGAAAAAAAAAACAATCATGTGAAGCACATACCACAGCCTGCCACCTTAATCAAACACCAGCACAGTGAAAAATGATAGCAGGTGATAAGTCTTCATTAGAAGTCAAGCTATACATCTTGAACTCACAATCAGTAAGGATTGTACTTTTGATATCCTAAATAACTCCACCATGGATGAGAGAGACCTGGCCAGGTGAGACAATCAGTTGAAAGATCAGAGCCCCAGTGTCACATTACACAACCTCTCTCATGCTTTAGACCTATCAACAGATAAAGAAGTGTCATTATTAATCACTTTTGAGGTTACTGAGACTAAATGTTAGATAACAAAGGTCAGTTAGGAGTTGGCTCTATAATACTTAGAAAGGACATCAATGTACTCAGCTGGGGTTTTGCTGAGGACATCCAGCTCATTGGGAGAAAAGGGTATAATATCCAAATGCTTTTAGGCTGCAAACATAACATTCTTGAGCACAAGATCCATCTGTGGGGGTGACACAAGACTCCTTTTTCTACTCCTCTTCCTTCTCCAGTTATTTATTTAGACATTTGTGGGTGAAAGAAGGGAGTCACAGTTTAGTCTATAAAGAAACGTTATAAGCCTAGGGGTTTCCCAAAAGGAGGGGTCATCAGGGATGTAAACAGTGTATGTCAGTGAGACAAGGGCATCTGGATCCTCGGAGTCCCTTCCTAGGGCACAAAGGGAGGAAAAAGCCCTCTTCTAATTGTAGCCCTGAGATTGGCATGTCCATTCATGTAATTCGTCAAGAGTATAAGGGGTGAACACCTAAGGTCAGACACTGAAACACCAGTGTTTGTGGATTCCTCTGCTGAAGGTAGCATGGGGATTGAAAATGGCACTGACATCAGTCCATGCTATATAACTGTGCACTCCCAGATCTCTAAGGACAGGTTCCATTACATGACAAATGCTGGACATTGGTGGCTTATGCTGTAAGCCCTAGCACAAAAGGTCCTGGTGAATTCTCCTCTCCATCAGCTACTTAACCTTGCAGGGTTACAGGAGGTCTGATGGGTAAAGTCCTTAATTCAAATGCAACACTAAGCATCTACTGAGGGGACAAAAGTGACTCCTCATTGGGTGCAGCCCAGCTGTGGATAAGCTTTGGCTGCATTACTGATAGAAGGCTAGTGCATACATCTCAGGATATATCCCTTCACAAAAGTAGCTGCCAAAGGTGCAACTCTCATAATTCAGTTATCTGCCAAAGTGTAAAACAGAAGCAATTATGAACCCACATTAGTCAAAAGGGAGCTGGTGACACTCAGGACAGAAACAAAATCTTGGGGACAAGTTTACGTTCAGGATGATGTAAATGATGCCTTCCTACTATATCCTCTCCTTTTTGTCCTGCTCTGGTAATGGTCTGTAATCATGCAAGGGACCCTCTCCTAACATTCCCCTGTGCTGAGCAGTATCAATTGCCATCAAGCAGTGAGATGTAAAGTAAACTTGAAGTTACTAACTTCTGCCTTCTCAGGTTGCCTGGTTACAATTCTGTAGCTTAAGCAGTGTGTTATGTCAATATCTTCCATGAAACAGTAATAATAAGGTGGCCACAAGATCACCTTGATAGACTGCATTTCATAGGCATCCAACATACAGACTTTTCAACAGTGAATGTTAGGACCAAGATATGAACAGTTCAAGCAGCAGAAAAGGACTGGAAGGGATGTAGGGGCAAGGGACTGCCTCCTAGTCTGCCATAAGACATCACAGTATGTGCCAGCAGCAGCATGCATGCAATAAGTGTGCTAGCCAAGAAAACCAAATAAGAGTTGGGGACTGCAATACAATAAATCCCAATATAAGATCTGGTTGACTAACCAAAAGCAGAAGGTGGCAACTGGAGTGCACATTGTGAGAGCAGAAGCCAGTAAACTTTGGGGTGTCCATGATTCAGTGGTGGCACATGTCCAGTTTGGCATGATTAATCTGTCTGCTGGCTGATGACTCAAAAACCTCCCCAAAAGGGTTGTGAATGATGGTATACTAAACCTAGGCACAGTTGTAAAGGGCACAAAAAAGCAAGAAAGAGCTGTGCACAGTCCCTGTTTCTGTCACTATCAGTCACTGTGGTTAGACATTAAGGTTTCACCAAATGTATAACATGTAGGCTTGTGTCCTTTTTTTTGGGGGGGGATAGAAAAATACTGTAAAGTATGAATCAATATGTGGATGACTGCACTGCGATTCTCCTGAGGTACAGTTTGAAAATTTTTGATTTTTCTACTAAAGAAGAAAATCGGTAGTTATCCCCTTGAATGGAGGTAGGCAACAAGTCTGACAGACCAGCAGAATGGTGGCACAAAAAGTTTGGGCCGTAAAATATATCCCTTGTTTTCACAAACAGAGGACAAAAACTGGATGGTGACTCTAAAGAAAGTGACCTGCTTGCTAGACATTTTGGCAGGAAAAGCAGAAGCATTACCAAAATGAATATAGATATAATTAGGGTGATGACATTCTGACATTTAGTCATATAGGCTTGTTGTGACAGGTATATCTGGAAAGGCAAGAGAAGTAGAGTTGGCAGAACATGTTCTGGGGTACACAGGGCAGGGAGAGCCCTTATTTTTGGCATTATACTATAGCCTGTAATCCAGCTACTCTGCTCTGCAGTGTGCGAGTGAACTGCATTCCTTGATACTATGTGGTCATTTTTTTTTTCTGTTGAAAAAATGCCAGTAAAATTTCAGTTTATTTATTGAAAGATGCATCGAGCACAATTAACTTACTTAGTCTATAATGACTAGGTGCAGCCTGCTAGTAATTAAGAGTATTTTCTGGAGAACAAAAGGAGGCAGTAGCAACCAACCAAAGTGTTTAAAATACTGCTGTCTTCTCTTCCAACTTGTTACCTTAACCCTCTGTTGCATCTCCAGTTTTTATGATGGTAGTGGCCTCCTGCTTTGATGGGCAAGTCTACCTGTGGGGGGGGGGGGGCATATTAATGTTTTGATTATGAAATTTGAATTCAGTAGCTAAAGAAATAATCAATAAATACAAAAATATTATACTGTACAGCACAATTTAAAACTTACAAAGTTAAAGTATAGTGAAATGAGACCAAAAACATATGGATTTTTGAGCTCTTTTTTCATACTTAAATAACAGAGACTTTATTAAAGGACTGTGTGCCTCTGGTCTCATTTCACAGTATTTTCAATTTCTAAGCAATCACTTTATTCCAACATTTTGTGACCCTGGTGTTAGTATATAAACTTGTGGTGCAGGCCACAGGCCCAGCTCCCTGAAACAAATACTTGAAATCCTTTATGTACATTAACTTGCTCTAGATGTCCATAATAAATAATTTCAAAGTATCTTGCTGTCAGCCACATGTTTTTTGAATTAATTAAATGATGTTTTTATACACATTGGTTTTATTTATTTATATATATATTTTTGCATTTTAGTCATTTGTTAACCAGTTAACACAGCAAGTACAGTCAAGGCTAGGGTATTTCACAATTTTCCCTGAAGAAATTATTTCTCATCTCCTTCTTTCTTCTTCCAGCTTTACCCAGTTAGGGGTCGCCACAGCAGATCACCTGTCTGCTCATGATTGGCAGTAGAGTTTTACGGTGTTGAGTTGCCAGCCCGGTGCCCAACCTTCCACTGAAGGCACACACACGCACACACTCATACCTAGGGCCAATTTAGAGTGTCCAATCCACCTACAGCATGTCTTTGGGATGTGGGAGGAAACCGGAGCACCCGGAGGAAACTCACGCGACCACAGGGAGGACATGCAGACTCTGCACAGAAGGCACCCCAGCCGAGGACTGAACCGGAGAACCTCTTGCTGTGAGGCGACAACGCTAACCGTTGCACCACCGTGGCCGTTCTCATCTCCTAAATGGAAAAAAATCCCTTAGCTCATTGTTTATGTCCTCTTTTTCCTGTTCTGTCTTCTGCCTTACTTTACACTACATTCTGCCATGTCAAGCAGTACTTTATGTATAAAGACCATGTACAGAACAGAAGCACAAAGAGGAAATGAAATAAATCATACCCAGAAGACTAATACCCAGTCGAGAAAGACCTTGCCGAAGTCCGTCTCCCAGGCTTTCTGGGAGTTGTCTTCGCCATTCTTCTTGTCTGTTATAGTGCTCTTCATCCAAAGAAAGTCTGTCCATATTTCGAGCCAGGCTTGTTGCTAAGTTGGTGATAGAAGTTAATGTGCCTACAGATGCAAGGAAAGCAATACTTTAAAGACAGAATTTTAAATGTAAATTATGCTTTCTTTAAATACAAGCATTTCATATCACAAAATCAAATAAGAATAAATAACATAAGACTACTCTAAGGGAAGGAACCAAATTCTAAAGAACGCAGCAATACATAGTACGTAAAGCAAAGTACTAGAGGTAATGTTTACAGATAGCATAAAATATATAAGAACTGTTGATCTTTAAGAAAAAAAATACTGAATACCCATTATGAAGACAATAAAAAATACACATATTACTTTTTGAGGGGAATTATCCCAAAAATGATACATGTAATACTGTCGGGCTGGTATTTACTACATACTTTGTTTTGTATAAAGGTTTACCAGTATTCATTCATCGACCCTGCATGTATTTTTTCTATGATCTGCCTGACTTGCCAAGAAGAGGCTTAATATAGGTTCATAGGTTCATACTAGGCTATCTGCCCTGGGGCAATTATAAGCCTAGCCCGATTCTGTATGGCTTACGCCACCCCTTGATTTGAGTATACTGTGCCCTTTTTAAGATTTAGTTTACTGTGCCTCTGTCTAACAGTGACACGGGAGTAATCCCTGGGACAAACCTACGATCCCCCATCCACTTATCGAGATTCTTCTTGAAGAGATTCAGTGAGGTGCTCTGCCTCACATGAACTGGAATTCTATTCCAGAGCGAAGGGAGCCTCTGGGTTATGAACCTGTCCCTCCAGCAAGTTCTATTTATTTCTGTGCTGAGGTTCAAGTCCCTGGCGTGTGGCTCTAAGGGATTTAGATTTACTGAGGTGGAGCATGTCCATTAATTCTGGATTTGACATAGCTTTGTATGTCAGGCATAGATCGCCTCAAGTAGGCGGTATGCAACTGAGTAGAGCTGGAGTTTTTAACCGAGCAGCATATGGCATCTGTTTGAGACCCTTGATCCTCTTGGTGAGATACTTTTGGGGTCTTTCTAATTGCTACAGGTGTCGGGTAAGGTACATCCCAAAAGGGGCATTGTATTCTATGATGGGCCTGATGAGGGATGAATAAAGGGGCACGATTACCTCTCTTGATCTAGATGTGAAACCCTTCGTGATGAGGTGGGCTATGTAGAAGGTCTTTCTAACTACTTTGGCAATGTGGTTTTCAAAGGAGAGATTGCTATCAACTTGGGTCCCCAGGTCCCTAATAACTTTCTCTGTACTTAATGGGTTTCCGCCTATGTGGTAATTTGTGGGCACATTGTTTTTGCCAAAGGGTATGACTATACATTTTTTGGCATTTAGCTTTAAACCATGGCACTGGCATCAGTTATCTGTCTCTGTGAGACCTTTTTGAAGGATGTTTGTGTCAGCTGGAGAGTTGATTATGGTGCCCAGTTTGCAGTCGTCTGCAAACTTGGTAAGCCATAGTCCTCCCACGTTTACCTGTACCTCGGAAAAGTATATACCGAACAAGAGTGGTCCCAGGACAGAACCCTGTGGGATGCCACTTGTGACCGGTTTCGAGTCTGACATGGCTCCAGCAACTCTCACTCTGTGGGTTCTGTCTTTGAGCCAGTTTGCGACCCATCTTGTGACATACGGGTTTATATTTAAGCTGGATAGCTTATCTATGATGCCCGAGTGGGGTATTGTGTCAAATGCCTTTGCAAGGTCCAGATAGGCTGTGTGGACTACCTTCCCTTCATCTATGGCTTTGGTGACTGTTTCAAAGAAGTCAACCAGGTTCAAAAGGCAGGATCTGCCCTTGACAAAGCCGGACTGGGTAGGATCTAGTGTCTGTAGGTCCCCAATGTCTTTGTTTATGAGCTCCATGATGATCCTCTCCATAGCCTTGCAGACTAAGCTAGTCAGGCTTATGGGGCGATAGTTTCCAGGGTCTGTAGAAGCTCCACCTTTGTGGAGTGGGACCACTGTTGCTGTACGCCATTCTGTGGGCACATATCCTGTAGTGAGGCTGAGATTGTATAGCTGTTTTATTTGAGGGATTAGTTCCTCTTGTAGCTCATGTAGGACGCAACCTGGGATGCCATCTGGTCCCATGGAAGCAGTGTTTTTTACTTTGGAGAGGGCAGCCTTCACCTGAGCATCTGAGATGTTTGGGAGGCAGCCCTCTTCTGGGATAGATACTTGCTCTTTGGGGGTGGAGAAGTTTGCACTGAACCTGTCTGCCAGGATATTGGCGATGTCTGTGGGTTCAGTGTATTTTTTGTTGTTTAGAATCAACTCAGAACAAGTCTGGAAGTTGCATCCCAGGTTTCTAACATAACTGAAAAAAGCCTTATGATTGTCTTTGGTGTCCTGTGCAATTTTTCTCTCGAAGCTGGCCTTGGAGGATTTTATGAGGGATCGTAATTTTTTGCTAGTACTGATCAGAGATGCCTTCCCTATTAGGGATTTTGCTCTATCATGTAGTAGCTTCCTCCTTCTGTTGTACAGTTTATTTATGGCAGGGGTCCACCAGACTGGACGCCTGCCTTTGGATGATTGGGTCTTGGTTTTGTCTAGGATAGCATGATCCATGCATTCCTAGAGATGTCCGTAGAATGCATTTATATAGGATTCTGCAGTTTGGGCTGTAGTTTCCACTGGCCCTGGGGCCTTGAAGGATTCCACTTCGGTTTTGAGAAGTGAGAAGTTCGCTTTTGAGAAGTTTTTCACTGTGGTTTTCTAGGCTGGGGGTGGGGTCGGGATGTGGACATCCAGTGAAATTAATTTATGGTCTGATCTTACCAATGAGGGATATACTTCTGGTGTGGAGCATAGAGTCCCCATGTTGGTAATGATCAGATCTAGTATGTTGTCCCCTCTTGTGGGAGTGGTGACTAGTTGTTCCATAGCATTTGAGTTTATAATTTCCAGGAATCTTTGGGCTAAGGTGCTGGGGCTTGAGTAGTGCTCCCAGTCAATGTTTGGGTAGTTGAAGTCGCCCAATATAATGGTGTTCGGAGAGATCTTCATGTTCTCCAATGTTTTCAGGAAGGCCGAATGGGATTCCTGACTTTGAGAGGGTGGTCTGTAGGATGCTATAAACTGAAAAGCAGTCTTGCCCACTGTTAGTTGCACATGGATGGTCTCCGATACTTCGTGCAATGCCACTAACCTGGAGGTGTGGATATCCTTGATAAATATGGAAACTCCCCCTCCTTTTGTGGTTCGGTCTGGGTTTTGCGGCCGAAAAGCATGATACGAGGTATAGCCTGGTAGTGCTGGGGTGCTCTCTGGAACCTTGAACCAGGTTTCTGTCACTGCACAGATATCGATGTTCTCCATACTGAGGAGAGCTTCGAGTGCGTGCATCTTGAGGTTAAGACTTTTGGCGTTTAGCAGCATTACTCTTAGTTTCTTGTTCTTTGTGCTGTCTATGGGGGTGGGTTTGACTTTTGAGCCTTGCCTAAAAAAGGCACTATGGGGGTGGCAAGAGCCTTTGCCAATATCCGTAAGCCCAGTGGTGACAGGTGCAAGCCGTCCCTAGCGAAGCAACGTGGCTTGTCTAGCATGTCATCCCAGGCTGACAGGCACTGGATCCCCTTTGAATGACACCAAAATTTTAGCCAATTGTTAAAATTGATCATTTTGTCTTTGTACTGTGGCATCATTCTAGGTGAGGGTAAGATGCTGCTCAAGGTCAGGGTCATACCACCCTGGGCTACATGATGAGAGAGCTCCTCTATTTCTCTTTTCATGTAGTCCAGGGAGGTACGTCTCAGGTCATTCACACCAGCATGTACAATGACTGAGTCATATTTGTATTTGCTTTGAAGTGACCTGAGTGCTTGCGTTGTGTGTCAGATCCTAGCACCCGACAGGCAGCTCACCGTGACCTTCTCTTTATTCAGCCTGGTGAGCGAGACATCAGTGTGTCTGACAATAGAGTCACCTATAACAAGAGTATCAGGTGTGTTATTCAGCCTTAAGGGCTGTGGCTGCTTGGCACACTGACTTTGTGGATTATGTGTTGTGTGTGTTTTGTTTTGAGGTAGCGTTTGCTTGGATGTCTGCTTTGGAGGTCTCTGTTGCTTAGGTAGATTTTTATTTAGAGCCTCCGAGTATGTTTTTGTGTATTTATGTGTTTGGTTTGCTGATGTGGTGGGACTATGTGATACTGGAATTTTGTTGTGTGAGGTTACCTTCTCCTCCTGACTGGTTACACCAGTTTTGAGATGAGAGAGCTCAGCCTCCAGCTTGGCTAAATAGTTGCATCTCTCACATATATTTGAACCTGTTTGGAGGAGGAGAGGGTTGTCCGTGTACATGAGACAGTTGTAACATTGCCTCAAAATTCCCAGATTCACCAGCTGGACTGGAGAGGAAACCACTGACTGACCTTTGGACATGCTAAAGTAACAGGGAAACTGAATTTAAGATGGACCAATAGAGGACAGGGTAATCGTAGAGAGTATAAGAGTAAGTAGTGCTTATGGTTTAATAGTGCTAACTTGTAGGATTACTTAATTGGACCAGTGAAGGGCCTTAGAATGAGAATATGGTGTTTAAATTGAGAGATAGAGTAGTTCTAAAGGAAAAAGTGAAGAGCAGATTTTGTGGAGCCAGGAATAGTTTAAACCCAATTAGGCGGCGCTGCCCGTTATTGCGCTATGCTCAAAAACGTGCAAAACAACGCAAAAGAGGGTTTTAAGAGAGGAAGATGAAGGAGTTTTTGGAATTGACCCAAAATGGCCAATAAAACTACAGTTTCAAGTCAGTAACCACTCCCACAGGGGCAGGCAGGCTGCTCAATGTTTTTCACTGCCACGGATCAACAGAGAGACTTTCCTTTAGCCCAAGCAAAAAATGGCCTCACAGAAACTTACAAACAGTTCAAGGACAGCAAGCCTGTAACTGAACTTTTTTAAAAATCTCAGAAAAGTGGGAAAAAAGCAAGATTTTTTTTGGTTTTTTGTTTTTTCAGAGATAGCAGAGGTTAACAAGTATCAACAAGTTATAACAGTGCAGTAAATGACCCCACACAAGAGTGCTAGGCCAAAGACAGATAAAATGCAAGTTTTGAGAAAACTATTTTAAAAATAAGTGCAAACAGGAAATTCAGTAAACAGCTCTAGCCTGTGCTCTAAATACAGTTGCTAATGCAGAAATCAAATTTAACAAGCCAGAAAATGCTCAAAATAGGCGGCTATGCAGAAAGACTTGGCAAATAAACAAAGGAAAAATACTTAAAGTCTCAAAAGTGGCTCCTTTCTTCTCTCAGTGTTTTCTCCTCTTGGTGGGTGCTTCACCAACAGCCAACAAGCCTGAAAAGACACCAAAACCACGAGGCAACCAGGTTTTAAGAGAGGAAGATGAAGGAGTTTTGGAATTGACCCAAAATGGCCAATAAAACTACAGTTTCAAGTCAGTAACCACTCCCACAGGGGCAGGCAGGCTGCTCAATGTTTTTCACTGCCACTGATCAACAGAGAGACTTTCCTTTAGCCCAAGCAAAAATGGCCTCACAGAAACTTACAAACAGTTCAAGAACAGCAAGCCTGTAACTGAACTTTTTTAAATCTCAGAAAAGTGGGAAAAAAGCAAGATTTTTTTTTGTTTTTTGTTTTTACAGAAATAGCAGAGGTTAACAAGTATCAACAAGTTATAACAGTGCAGTAAATGACCCCACACAAGAGTGCTAGGCCAAAGACAGATAAAATGCAAGTTTTGAGAAAAAAACGATTTTAAAAATAAGTGCAAACAGGAAATTCAGTAAACAGCTCTAGGTTGTGCTCTGAATACAGTTACTAATGCAGAAATCAAATTTAACAAGCCAGAAAATGCTCAAAATAGGCGGCTATGCAGAAAAACTTAGCAAATAAATAGTTGTCAACATTCCATCCCATTTTAATTCAAACTCCTTTTCTGAGCAGGAAGTATGCAAGTTTCTTTAAATGAAACAAAACTGTGAGCAGCTTTGTGAAATGAAAAATTCAGATCACCTTAAAATTAATACTTGTAAAGGCACACTGCGACCATCATGATAATCAGCACAAAAAAAAGCAATAAATTGAGTGGGGCATTATTGCCAATATATATTTTAACAAATCAGTAAGAATATCCTTACAAATGAATAAGAAAGAGACAAAAACACAAATAGCCCCAGCGTTGTTCCCCATAAAAAATGTATAAAACTCAACCGTTGCATTGTTAATATAATTGTGGGATCATACTTCACTTATAATTATTATTTTAGTAATACTGTATTATTTACAGTACCATTTACTGTATATGGCATGCAACACTAATTCTAATAGACAGTGTTGCTCTACCGAGTTTAGCTAAAAACAAACAAGTTTACCTTCACTTTTCATTAATGAAATACACTGAGCAATTCAGCACAATTTTTGCCTGAACTGTGTGCAAATGAGTTATTCAAGGACAAACAAACATTACTAATAGTAGGTGACTTCCAGCTGATCAAAACTGAATTAAATTTACACATCAGTAAGCATACTTACACTCTGGCTAATATAGAATCACAGACAGATATTATCCCTCCTTTAGCCAGTATGACAGTATTTGAAGTTTTTGAGGCAGTACACTTACTGAAAACACATTATTGCTTCCCATAACATGGCTCAGCTTGTGAGAGATGCATGTACTTAATGAATATATCTGCATCACCACAACTACATTTACTTATGCCAAGGTCACTCTCCATGCTTCCTACAATTAGAAAGAATAGTTGTGTAAAACTGTACCATAACCATAGATGTCCTTCTCTTCTATGATGCAGCAATCTTTATATATGGGTTGTATTCCAGCCAATGAACCAACGTCTGGCCTGTATACAAAATCTTAAAGCCATTGCCTGTACATGGGTCTTCACATGAAGACACAAATAACATCGGCCATAAAAGGGACGTCCGCACGTACAATCTTCACAATAAGTTAGCCCCACGACGAAAGGAAATCCAAAGTGAGCCTAAAGGGTAGTCATCCTAGGAAAGAACAAGTTGTAGGGGGAAGACAGGTGGGACAGAATATTGCAACATACAAGAGAAGGACATCTATGGTTATGGTAAGATTTCACACAACTATTCTATTTCCTTCTATTCAATGTTGCAGTATTCTTTACATATGGGAGAGTGCAAAAGCTCAAAGGGAACCTAGGGAGGAAGATGAATCAGAGGAAGACTAAGAAGTAGCATATTCCACAAATCCATGTAGAATTGCCCTGGCAAATCCTGCCCTGGATCTGGAGATAGTGTCCAACTTGTAATGCTTTGTAAAAGAATGAACAGATAACCAGGTGGCAGCTTCCAAAATGGACTGAGCATCTAGGCCTTTGAAGAAAGCCCCTGAGGAGGCAACTGATCTGGTGTAATGGGTCTTAATGAAAGAAGATAAGGACTTCCAGTGAAAATCTTAACAAAACACAACAGCCTTAGATATCCATGTAGAGATACTTTGTTTGGAAACAGGTAAACCCAGAGCCCTGGGATGAAAGGACACACAAAGTTGATCAGACTTCCTAATAGATTTAGTTTTGTCAAGGTAAAATCTAAGTTATCTATGTACATCTAAGGAATGCAAAATCTTCTCACTAGGGGATTGAGGTGAAGGTAAGAAAGTAGGCAACTGGATGGACTGATTCAGAGACAGCTCATTCACCACTTTATGCATGAAGGAAGGATTAGTTCTCAAAGATACTCTGTCCTTATGGAAAACCAAAAGGGGACAGAAGCTATCAATACCTGAATTTCAGAGACCCTCCTAGCAGAGGTTAAGGCTACTAGGAGTACTGTTTTCCCATGTGGAAAACTTTAGAGAAGCGGAGGCCACTGGCTCAAAAAGGGCCTGAGTAGCTTCTCGAACACATAGTTAAGATCTCAAGGAGGAGGAACTGGTTTCCTGGGAGATTTCATGTGTAGGACACCTTAAAGAAAAAGCTTAACCTCTAGCCTTAAAGCTAAGGGGGGGAGTAATAGCAAGCAAGCAGACAAAGTAGAACAGTGGACTCTGACTGAGGAATAGGAATGACCACTGTTAAGCAATTCACATGGGTAAGAAAGCACTAAAGGAATAACGACAAAGAGGGGATCCTCTCATCTTTTTTGGCACAAGATAGAAAATCTTCTCCACTTGGAATGTATGATTTTTCTAGTATTGCTTTTCCTGGCCTCCTGCAAAATCCAAAGCACGTCCTTAGAAAACCTGAAAGGGATCAAAACTTGATAACCAACAAGGTTATTTGCAGAGTTGATAGATGTAGGTGAATCAAAGATTCCTTGTCCTGAGTGAGTAGGTCCAAACGGTGAGGTAACTTGTAGTGATGACCCTTGGCTAACTGCAGAAGAAGAGGGAACCAGTGCTGTCTTGGCCAAAAGGGGGTCACTAGCAAGATTTTTGGGTTTTACTGTAGAATTTTCAGCAGGACTTTCTGAATTAAAGGAAAGGGGGGAATGCATAAAGAAACATCTCCTTCCATGAGAAGGATAGAGCATCCACCTTCCAAGCCTGAGGGTGAGACACCCTGGCACAAAAAAGAGGAAGTTGTCTATTCAATGGGGAGGCAAAGAATTCCGTTTCTGGAGTACCCCACCGGTGAACTAGGTCCAGGAACACATTCCTGTGAAGCATCCACTTGTAGGATTGTGTCATGGAGCTGCTTAATGTGCCTGCCACCAAGTTCTGAGCAGAGAGGTTATGAGTCTGACTGCCATGAGTCTGAATACCCAGTTCCCATGCATTGATGGCTAGACAACAAAGACGGTAAGATTTTGTGCCCCCCTGCTTGTTTATGTACCAAAGGACAGTGGTATTGTCTGTAAGAATCCTGAAGGGTCCTGGCAAGAATAGAGGATGTAAGGTCTGCAAGGCTAGAATCAGAGCCCTCATCTCTCTGATGTTGATGTGCTCCCTCTTTTGAGAGGGTGACCAAAGACCCTGTTACTTCCTGGAAGCAATGGTTGCTCCCCAGCCTAAATCTGAGGCATCTATGAAAAGCTGTTGAGCCAGCTGAGGTACCTGGAGAGTCAGGCCAGGGTTCTGACTGAGTTGTTTCATCCACCAATATAGCTCTATCTTCAGGCAGGGAAGAGGAGGAATCAAGACATCCAAAGGATGAGCATGTTGGGGACCAAACTCTCTTTAGAAACCACTGGAACTTTCTCATGTCTAATTTTGCAAAAGACAGCATGGGGAATGTGGAAGCCATGAACTCCAGCAGTCTCAGAAACTCTGTGGCCATGATGGAAGAAAGGAGCAGAAGAGACTCCATGTATGCTATGAGAGAAACTGCTTTTTCTGAAGAAGAAAAAATATCAAGTCTGTGCAGAACCTGCACCTTAGGAATATGAGATCCTGACTTGGGGTTAGACTTGATTTTTTGAAATTTATTGAGAATCCTAGGCCCTGCAGAAAAGGAATAGCTAGGTCCAGGTGTTGGATTAACAGGTCTTGTCTGCTGGCCAGAAAGAGCAGATTGTCCAAGTAGGGGTAAACTTGAAGCCCTTTCAGTTTTAAATAGGCAATGGCTGGGACTAGGCACTTTGTGAATACCCATGGAACAGTGGAAACACCAAAACGCAAAGCAGAAAACTGGAAGTGCAAGGAACCCACTGGGAAATGCAAGAACTTCCTGAACTGTGGGTAAATAGGGATATGCAGATAGGTATCATTGAGATTCTGAGAAGCTAGGAAAGCTAGAGGAGAAACAAGGGAAAGAAGAGATTCCAGAGATAGCATCCTGAAAGAAGACACTGCTAAGAAAGTGTTTGAAAGGGAAAGATCTAGGATGGGCCTCCAAGGACTGTCTTTCCTCGGAACAAGAAATATTCCGGATTAAACCCCCTTTCCCTGCTTGTCTGGATGAACAATGTGAATGGTGCCTTGGTTAGAAAGTTGAGCAAGCAACAGAGGAAACAGATGCGATTGACTGGAGGGAGGCTGAGGTATCCCCTGAAAGGGAGGAAGTGTCTTTCAAGTCATCAAGTATTCTTTTACGATAACTGAAATCATCCAGGAATCCTGAGCGATTTCCATCCAAGCTGAGAGGGAAAGAGAAAGGCTAAGAGGCAAAGGAGTATGACTTAGAAGAGGGTGCTGAAAGTCACAGAGAACTTTGCCTGGGCTGAAAGGGCTGCTGAGGAGAAGGGGCAGAAGCAACAGCCTTAGACTGTTGGGATCTCGTGGAGCGATCAGGTTTCCTGACAAAGGGAGTCTTGGCAGGGAAATTTCTATGGAATTTAAGGACTGGGGAAACAAGTAAACATTTCAAATACTGGAGCTCTTTGCCTTTTTCCTTCACAGATTTAAAGAGCTCTACAGCTGCTTTGCCAAAGAGGGCAGAACTGTCAGTCAGTGACTTAGCCTCTGAATCAGTTAACCGGGAGAGAGACTGGGAAGCCTGAGAAAGCAAGGCCAGAGTGTTCTGAGACATATGTGTCTGGTAGTTAACAGCTCTGATAGCCAAGGTTGAAGAAGGATAGACCTTCTTCATCAAACTTTCCAAAATTTTACTTTCCTTGTCAAAAGGAAACAACTTTGTAGAAGGAGAGAGATGAGAAGATTTGTCAAAAGTAATGGAGACCACAGCTGGATCATCTGAATGGGATTTAAAAAGAAATGTACAATCCTCAGGGACCTTATAAACCTGGTCAGGCCTTTTAAGGGCAGGAGCTTAAGAGTCTGGGGTTTTAGATGCAGATGAAAAGGCTTCTAAGAAAGCTGGGATGACTGGAGGAACTGCTGAAGGAGCAGGGGCCTCCACTGGAGAAGATCATAATATCTTTTATACTCCTCTGAAATTTGTGAGAAATCCCACTTAAAGAATTCCCTCATTTTATTAATAGTTTCCCCAAAGGAAAGCTCTTATATGGGGGAATCCCCCCATTAGAATCTTCCTCTGGAGAAGCATGTTCAAGAAGGGAAGGAATCTGGTGGAGTATGCTAAACATTTTTCATCTGAAGAAGACTCTTCAGAATCTTAAACCTGAAATTCCCCAGCCTGCACAGAAGAAGACCCCTGAGACCAAGAAGGCAGCACAGGAGATAAGGAAAAGGCAGGCACAGAAATAGGAGAAGCTGAAGCTGGAGGCCTTAAGGCCATCAGAGCCTTAATGAGACCCTGCGAGAAAGCATCCCAATCCAACGGAGATGTGGAAGGAATGGTGGAATGCCTAGTCTTCTGCTTCTTCTTAACATGCTTCTCTTGTTGAGGAGAATGGACGGATGTAGGCCTTACGTCTGACTCTTCCTTAGACTGAGGGGCAGGAAGGGTTCCAGAGTATTCCAAAATAACGAGCCATGGTTTCCACAAGTCATCCAAACCAGAAGTCTGCATAGACTGCTGATGGCTCCCACTGTGGTACCTGCCATAGAGGCGGACCCTGTCTCTGAATGCACCACCAGGTTTTTCACCAACCTCAAGGGGTACGTCGTTGAGAGTAGGAACAGCTGAAGAGGATTCAGGCATAGCTTTGCTGACCTTCCTCTTCACAGATGGCACAGAAGAACTCCCAGAACCCTCCACTGCACCCCTAGCCAGACATGTGAGTCTCTCGTTTTCTAAATAGAGATGTAAAACTGACAGATGACTACGCAATGTCTTAGGTACAAAGGCCTGACAGACAGATCAAGAGCGATGGTCGTGAATAGGCCCTAAACAGAACAAACAAAGCTCTTGACTATCCTTATGTGGAATTTTCATTACACTTGCCCTTCCTGGATGACATTAAAACAATAAGAAGCAGAAGTAACAAATTAAATCCTCTATTGGGTACTTATTTGAAGCTGAAAGGTGAAATCAGCAATATCGAAGGCAGACAGAATGTACGAGTCAACCTCTCTGAATGGCGGTGATAAAGTTTTGAAGATTGTATGTGTGGACATCCCTTTTATGGCCATTATCTGTGCCTTCGTGTGACATTCCACGTACAGGCAGTGGCTATAAGCTTTTGTATACAGGCCAGACATCGGGTCATCGGGCGGAATACAACCCATATGTAAATAATACTGCAACACTGAATAGAAGTACATCTAAGAAATCCCAGTCAGCAGTTCACACCTCTATCTCATCAACACACACACACACACACACACACACACACACACACACACACACACACACACACACACACACACACCAACCATTACACATATTTTAATGAGTCACAAGGGTTGAGCACCACAAACCCTCAAGACCTTCAACAGATGTATCCACTCTAGGAAATGTTTTGAGAATTGATGATTGTTATGAGGCATATTAATATTAAGCTCATGGGACTGGACAGAGAACAGGGTTACAGCTAGGTGTCGTTCCAGATCCAGGATCCCGGACATTGTGGGGCTCTTAGATTCCACTTCCCTGACAAATACAGCCCTAACCTGGTGGAACACACACACACAGATAAATGACCTGGGGCACTCCAACCAAGGGGAAATACAGAAGGATGTGACTGACCTTGATAATTATGTGTCACAGGCAGGATCACCTAGAATGATGAAAAAATTCAAGGACAGGACAACTGGCTTCAATAACTAGATTGGTAACTGGTATCATTCTTTGGGGATCCAGTAAATGAACTCTTGGGTCAAGACGGCTGGCATACTCTACCAATTTCCAAAGGATGGCTTGTAACTCTCTTACCAGGGCTTTCACATTCTGGTTAAAGCATGTGCTGTACCCACAGAGCCCTTTTCGGTACAATCTGCCTAGTCAACATTCCCCTCTAGTAATTTCTAACTCAAAACACATTAAAATGGCTCTACTCAGTGCTACGAGTCTTAAAAAAGATCCCCAGTCTTGATGCCTGTCTACAGCTTGAACATATGCATATATGTCTGCACAGTAAAACAGATCTGATATTAATGCATTGAAAGCACCCCCACTATTCCTAGGTTTAGTGCCCATCATGTATTTAGGCCTGCAGAAAACTGCAAAGGAATGTCATTATTTGACGGAGATCCTCTTTGCTTTAATGTAGCGTCCTTATGACCCTAATTTTGAAATTTTTGAAATCCAAACTGTCTCTCATCCCTCTCTAACACAGATGATGAACAGGAGGGGTAGTTTGTTTAGATGCTTTATTACACAGAAACACATCACGATGGATAGCAGCATCATAAAATACAAACAGACTGATTAACAGACAGACCCTACAGACAAACATGCTTACATCTCAACAGTTTACTAGAAAAAGTCAGTCAGGCTTGCACATGCTCAGTATTTAAATACTTGTGCAAGCCCTCAGATAGCTTTTTAAAGATACATACACACACATTGATCTACACTCTCCCTCTTAAAAATATTGCTCTTAGTTGAAAATAACACTGGAGGTAAGCATGCATTACTACAGACATTAGAAACAAACACAATGGTCATGTCCAAGTTGCTGTGTATCTATAAAATGGTCTGGAGATGCAACCAAATCTGGTAACATAACAATCTGGACTGGGTTCAGCAACATGGACAGTCTTTGGTGAACAATTCATACCAGGAACTTCGGGATTAATCACAGGAACAAGAATATTCTCTGGAAAATCCACTGGAACTGAAACATTGGACAACTCAATCTGAAATAAAGAGTTTTCCTCACAGTCTATGTGTTGTGGTGTAGGCTCGTACACCGGTATCAAATGTTTCCGATTCGACCTAAACTCTACTCCTTGTGATTCCACAATATATGATCTCGTCTCTGAGCAAATATTCTTCATGACTCCAATCCGATCATAACATTCGGACATTTGCATCCTTACCACTTCTTCTCGTAATGGATTGAGCTGTCTGTTGGTCTTATCATAGTAGGACTTCTGGGTTAATTGCTTCTTCAACAGATTGGTTTTCACTGACCTGTTGTTCTTGACCTATGGAACCAACTACTGATTGGTAACGTGGTTCTGGTTTGTCTCAATAGAAGTCTCTGGGCAGGTGAACCAAGATGTTTACCTCAAAGAATATTTCTGAGATTAGAGAGATTCAGGAAAACATCACTATTGTCTTGTTTCAACTTCTCTAGTAACTGTTGTGCACTTTGAACTGCATGTTCTGTCAAACCATTTGACTGCGGATACTCTGGGCTACTAGTGACATGAGTAAAGTACCACTCTTCGGCAAATCTTTTGAACTGTTGGGCTTGTAACCTGTGTGCCATTGTCAGAAATAACTTTGTGCGGACTACCACAGACTACAAAATGATGCTTCACCTTAGTAATGATAGCACTGGATGTTAGATTAGGAAGTAGGTCAATCTGGAACCAATTTGAATAAGAGTCTACTAACACCAAATAATGCTGACCATTCCATTCGAAAATATTGGTAGCTAATGTCGACCAAGGTAGTTCAGGAATCTGGTTCAGCTGAAGTGGTTCTTTCTGTTGGTGTGACTTAGTACTGTTACACACAGAACAAGATAATAGCACTCTCTCAATATCTTGTGACACAGAAGGCCAAAACAGTAGAACTCTCAACCTTCTTTTGGTAGAGTCTGCTCCTGGATGACCACGATGCAAGATAACAATGTACTCTTGATGCAAGGACTTCAGAACAATTACTTTTGGATCTTTCATAATGATACCATAGACAGACAAAATCTCATCTCTGTATAGAAAATAAGGTTGCACTTCTTGATGTAAACTAGATTGCCTTAACGACCATCCTTGTTGAATAAAGTGGTTGAGCTTCTGTAAAACTGGATCTGTGGCTGTGTGATCTCTCAGCTCATCAAGACGTGTGGAAGAAAAATTTCTCACTTCCATGACTTCAAAATCAAGGTTCTCATTCTTATGCTGTTCAGTGGTGTTTCTGGGTGATCTGGACAATGTATCAGCAAGATAAAGAAGTTTGCCTTTCTTGTAGACAAGAGTGCAGTCTCAACATCATGTGTTGCAATCTGTCTGGAGCTGTATGAATGGGCTTTCTCAAAATAGTGACTAGAGGATGGTGGTCTGTTTCGATCTGGATAGGTCTACCATAAACATAATCACGGAACTTTGAACATGCAAACACAATTGCCAAAAGCTCCCTCTCAATCTGAGCATACTGCATTTCAGTTTGGGTAAGAGTTCTCAATGCATAAGCAAAAGGTTGACACTCTTGTAGAATGACTTTACCTAGACCAAATCTCGAAGCAACACTGAAATAGTAACTGGTTTGTAAACATCATAGTATCTTACAGTTGGTGGACTGGCAATTCTCTGTTTCAGGATATTAAATTCTCTTTGGTGCTGTTCTAACCAAGACCAACTTAATTTTTCTTTCTCCCTCCTACCCCTATGTTTTTCCTTACTTTCTTTAGAGTTCTTTTTATAGGGCTTTACCCCTTGACCACTATAAGCATGGTATATCACAATGCAAAAATGATCTTTGTAAACATGTACTATCTTGTAACTCAACTCTTAAACTCTTATTCAAATGTCTTTTATGTATATTGTAAGTCTTACAACTTACTTGTATTGTTTTTGCAATCCTGTATCATTTTGTTTGCTATATATTTGAAATATGTTTATATATTACATGTACTATAGCTTTTCTCCTCGGGTCTCCACTGAAAATGGGCTCCTGGCTCAGCTGGACCAACCTGGTTAACAAATGTTAAATAAATAAATAAATAAATAATTTGAATATTTTTTTCAATATCAGACATTTTGGTTTATTTAAATATTGCTTAGAGCATCCTGTATGCTTTGTTTCATATTTTGTGAATAAAAAATTATTTCAGCAAGTTTTAACATCTGAAATTCGTTTCTGACCTGTTTTGTGAATTATACATGCAATAGGGATGATCCACTCCTCTGTATTCCTCCAATACCAATAGGATGCCTCTCGGACTCAAACTGGACCATGTCCTTTTATACATACCACTTCTGATACCATGTTGCCCGTTCCACTCTAACACAGATGACGAACAGGAGAGGAAGTTGGTTTAGATGTTTTATTATATAGAAACACATCAGGATGGATAGCAGCATCATAAAATATAAACAAACTGATTAACAGACAGACCTTACAGACATACATGCTTACATCTCAACAGCTTACTACAAAGTTGCAGTCAGGCTCGCATGTGCTCAGTATTTATACACTTTTGCAAGCCCTCAGATAGCTTCTTAAAGATACACACACACACACACACACACACACACACACACAGATCTACACAAACCACAGTAAACAAAATAAACTATCACTTCATGGCCAGCTATAGAGCACCCTCCATGTCTCCCAGGTATCATGACAACTACTCCCCATATATGACATCCCTATAAACCATAATACAGTAATTCTAAGTTGCGACAAGTACCCTGTAATAAACTAGTTCCTTTAAGGGTGGGAGGCATACCTACTGCTTCCTTTACTAAGTAAATATAAACTACCTAGAATGTATATTAAACATCCCTGCTATCATCATCATCAGCCTCCCCTTTTTCACATTTTTCTACAAGGGGTCTGGGTATCGTGTTAACTGTTACCAACTCTCTCGATTCAGTGCCACACTCCTGCCTTCTTCAACACTCATGCCTGACTGCCACAGATCTTCTTTCACACAATCCATCCACCTCTTTGCTGGACATCTTCGCTTCCTCTTACCATCTTACTGTCTGTCCCAAATCTTCCTCACCAGATTGTCTTCTGCTTTTCTACACATGTGCCCAAACCACTGTAATCTGTTCTATTTGATCTTTTCTGCAATTGGAGCTACTTTGGCTTCTGCTCTTATGTCCTCATTTCTTCATCTGTCCCACAGTGTGCATCCTACCACCTTTCTCAAGCACTTCATTTCCATCACCTCTAGCTTCTTCAGCTGTTCTGCCTTTACTACCATACAGTAGTACTGGTCACACCACTGTCCTGTACACCTTACTTTTCAGCTACTTTGGCATTCTTCTGTCATAGACTACATCTGACACTCTATGCCAGTTGGCTGCAGCCCCTCTGATTCTAGCTTTGACCTCTTCATTCAGACTACCCTTCTGCTCAACCACCCCTCCCAGCTACTTGAAGCTGTTTACCTGTTCCACTAACTTCCCTTCTATCTCTATTCACAGCTTCTTCTGATTTCCACAATTTGCTGCCATTACCACAGTCTTATCTGTGCTTAGTTTCATCCCATGTGCCTTCAGATTTACATTCCATTCACCTATCCTTTGCTGAAGTTCTAGCTCAGAGTCTGCCTGTGCTGCCACATTGTCTGCATACAGCAGCTTTGTTGATCTGTCCCATCCAATCTGTTTGCTAATGTAGTCCATCACCAGTATGAACAGCAGTGGGCTCAGAGCTGAACCCTGGTGTACACCCACTGCCACTGGGAACCCCTCTGTGAGGCCGAAAACTGTTCGTACTTGAGTTATTGGATCCTTGTACATAGCATGCACTAATTCTACCAATGTTTCTGGGACTTCAAACCACCGCAGTACTGCCCAGATCAGTTTTTTTAGGATCTTGTCATATGCTTTCTCCAAGTCTAGGAATGCCCAGCTGGACTCCCTCCTCATTTCTAGCTTCTTCTCATATATCTGTCTCAATGCAAACATTGGGTCAATTGTGCTGCATCTTGATCTCAATCCAAACTGCTCATCTCCCATCTTACATTCTACTACTCTGCCTATCCGTTTATCAGTCACCCTCTCCAGAACTTTCATGCAATGTGATAGGAGTTTGATGCCTCTGTACTGCCCACAGTTGTGGATGTCTCTTTTGTTTTTGTACACTGGCATGAGTATGCTTATTCTCCAGTCATCTGGGAAATGTCTTTCTCTCCACACTGCTATTAGTACCGTCAGGAGCTATTTCTCCCCTATCTCACCCATCATCTTTATCATATCTGCTGTGACCTCATCTGAGCCTGCTGCTTTCCTTTACTTCACCTTCCTTAGTGCTGTTCTTACTTCTTCTAGGGTGGGCTCCTCTTCTTTTCTCATCGTAGGCTGTTTCTGGGGCAGTACAGCTTCTGTGAGATTTTCTTCATTCAGAAGCTGTTGGAAATACTCCTTCCATCTGCCTTTGATGTCCTGTGGACTGGTGAGCAGGTTGTTGCTGGCATCCCTTATGAAGGGTGTCTGACTATCTTCTTTATCTTTCTGTCTTTACCTTGCAACCTGATATAGTTTCTTTGTGCCCCTTACTGAGTCACTTTCCAGAAGTTGGTAGAATGCCTCCGATGCCCTATTCTTTGCTATTGCAACTTCTTTCTTGGCTTCTTTGTTTGCCAACCAGTAGTCCTTCCTAGTCTAGCCAGTCTTTTCTAGCTCCCACTTCTTCCTGCACTCCTCCTTTCTTCTGATGACTTCCTGGATTTCTGCATTCCACACCAGCTTTGTTTATGTACCTTATTTCCATGCCTGCCTCGGTCACATATCTTTTCTGTAGTCCTAACACATGCTGTTTTTAAGTGCTGCCATTCTTCTTCAACTCCACCTATTTCCTCCTCTTCTTGGGGTGCTGCAGCCCTGAGTAATTCCTTGAACTGCTGTACGTTCTCTCCAGTCAGTTCTCTCCAGTCAGCTTCCAGGTCTTCAGCCTAGTCTCTGTTGACCTTTAGAGCCTTCTCTGACCACTGCTTGCAGCTGATTGTGGCAACTAGTGGTTTATGCTGTGGGCCAACTGTTTCACTGGGGATGACTTTGCAATCATGGATTCTACCCCAGTGCGTTTTTGCGTATTAGGAGGAAGTCTACCCGAGTTGCATGTTGGCTACTCTTGTATGTGATCTTGTGACTCTCTTTCTGAACCATGTGTTGGCTACTATCAAGCCATTTGCCAGACAGAAGTCTAGAATGGCTTCGCCTTCTTTATTCCTGTTGCCCCACCCATGTGGACCCAGGCAGTCCTCATATCCTGTTCTGTCTGTCCCACTATGTGCATTCAAGTAACCCATTATCAACACTAATTCTTGTTGTCCTTCTTTATCTAGTAGGTCCTGCAACTGCTGTCTGAATGTACTCTTTTCCTCACTATCACAACCCTGCTGTGGGGCATAGGCTGAGATTACGAATACTGCCCTGTCATTACACTGGAGTCTGACTGCCATGAGTCTGTCATTAATTCTGATGATATCCCTTACTGCCTTATGAAGCTTCTCTCTCACCACAATTCCTACACCATTTCTAGCCTGCCCCCCACCTGAGTAGTAAAGTCTGGATCCCAAGCCAAGTGGCTTTGCTGCACTGCCCTTCCATCTCATCTCTTGGATACATAGTATGTCCAGCCTCCTCTGTATCATCATGTCATCCACTTCCAAGCTGCATCCTGTCAGTGAACCTACATTAAGCGTAGCAATTCTCAGTTCATGTTTGCCAGGTTGGTTGGTTGGTTTTACATCCAGCTTTTGCTCAACAGAGTTATCCCAGGTAACCCAGGCTGGACAACTAGCACTGGCTGGCTAGTAGCTTACTGACCCAGGGCTGCTGGGCTTTATGGTGGGCACACCCTACCAGTAGGGCACATATACCCCTCCCACCATTAGCAAGGGTCCCTGGCATGGGTCAAGTCCTCAACCCACTTATCACCGGTAACTACCCATGACCATTTTTGACATTAGTCAACATGACCCAGTCACCTACAACCGTATTTTTACACCATTGAGTGGCTAGCCCTGCCACAGCACAGTCTGTAATCCGTGTTCTCCTACCTTGAGGATACTGCGCACCACAGTAGATGCCCAAAGCAGTTGGCCTGTACAACTCTTTCCCCTATAGGGCACCATGTAGAGTCTATGCTTCTGGCCACAGCTCCATTCATTGGTGAGTTTGAGAAGGAAACACTCAGCATGTTTTTCGGAAATGGGAGTAACCCCATGGAGACACAGGGAGAACATGCAAACTCAAACAGGCATTGGTCAGAGGTCAGGACTGAACATTGTACATGGGAGGCGAAGACCTTAACCACTAAGCCATCTGGTCTCTGGATCTTGTCCTTACCTTATTGTCCCCTCTTGTACACCTTCACATCATCCTCCATCATCAAATCAGACCACAAACTGATACTCTGATATCAGATTGGTGGTACCACTTCTCAAAAGCTTCATCCCTATTAAGCCAGAGCCTTTATCTACAAATTCTACTTTCACCTTAATAATTGCACAGAGAAAGCAGTATCTACCCATATGAAATACTCCAAAAAGCTGTAAAGCTTAAAAAAAACCCTTTACTGTGGAACACTCACATAAATAAACTTTACCCAAAAGCCACAACAACAACAACCAAAAGCCATCATGATGCAAATTAGCCATTCAGAATGCAGACTATGGTTTCAAAGGATAAACCAAATGCCCCTTCCAAGTATCAAGTGATTTTTTAAAAGGATTCAATATATCACTCTTTCTTACATTCAAGGTAATTTATTCAATAAGTATAGCACAGAATGTGAAATTAACTTGGTTGTTAGGTGATTCTGCACCTAATACACCTCTCAACTGTACAGATTTTTGCAGAATGTCCAGATTTTTGCATCATATTTTTGACCTGTTCCTCAAATAAAATTGTGGTTTTTGACAAATCATTGGGATGCTTTAATGATTAAAGTCAATAAATAATGACATTCATTTGAGTTTCAGACTTTATATCCTTCAGAAAATGTATGGTAAAAATCCTGTTATTCTAGCATATTTCTAAATTTATAACAGCAATATTTAAAATATGCCCCTATTTTTGGACCTTTGGGCCCCATTTTGTCAGGCTTTGTCGATTTCTTGCAGTAACAGGCTGAGAGGTATTATTTTGAAAGTAACCCCTCAACAATATGTAATTTTAGTTTGAAGATGGTCAATAATGCCCAAAAAGTTTCACCAGGAAGAGCTCTAAATGCCAAGCATGACTTGCCTCTAAACTGCTATAGCTAACAAAATATATACCAAGTATCTAAACTCTAGCATAAAATTTTCTCTGTTTGTTTCTTTCTTTCTTTCAGCTTTTCCCAGTTAAGGGTCGCCACAATGGAACTCCGGTCCACTAATGATTGGCAGTAGATTTTTACGTACTAGCTTGCCGGGCCTAACGCACAACCTTCAACGAAGGCATGCCCATTCACGCATGTCACTACACAGAAGAAGCTCTAACTGAGAATCGAACGGGCAAAGTCTGTGAGGCGACAATGCTACCGCAGCACCACCACCGCAGTACATTTTCCAAAATCTACAGGTCATAGTTGCTGCAGAAACAAAACAGAAAATTATATTCTAGCACTGATCTAACATATGAGATAAAAAGCTGTGATATGTCCAAGTGCACAGAAGTTTTAAATATAAGCCCTACAACATTCATTGCTTTACTTTTGGCTGACTGAGCTGGAGATTTAAATGTTAAGGTGTCACAAAGTCTTTTATCAACATCTTTATACTCTTTTAATGTTGTTAGGTGTAATATTGCCCATACTTCTTTTCATCAGAGGATGCAATTTCCCAAAGAACATGCCACCACACTTGTCTGCATTATATTTCAATAACTGTTGAAGTCATTAATGTCTTTTCTACTGTTGACTGGAACACCTACTTTGATGTCATCTGTGTATTTCACTATCCAGTTGGATTTAGACATAAGAATGAATGAAAAGTCAATACTGAACAAAACAAGTCCTAAAGGTGACATCTGTACACTGGCCATTTTTTGCACAAGAATAGTATTTGCTAATTTTCACTCTGTTGTCTATTGCTAAGCAAATGGCCACCCAATTCATTAAGAAAGCTTTTACTGAAAGGTGTTTCAGAGAATTAATGATCACTCAACGTGGAACATCGTCAAAAGCCTTTGAAAGATGATGACAAACAGCCCCAATACCAATTCCAAGATACAACTGCCCAACTGACTGTTTTATAAAAATCTACCCAGTAAGGATGGCCATGTTTTAACAAAGCCTTGCTAGAATAAATCATTTAATGATTCAGTTTTACCAACTGTTTCCAAAACAGCAAGTAGACACCTTTCAAAACTCTTGCCAATTACTGAAGTTAAACTAAAATGCCTACAGTTAATAACTGTAATAACTGTCTGCCCCCCCCCTTCAGAAAATGTATGGTAAAAATCCTGTTATTCTAGGTTATTTCTAAATTTATAACAGCAATATTTAAAATATGCCCCTATTTTTTGACCTTTGGGCCCCATTTTGTCAGGCTTTGTCGAGATTTCTTGCAGTAACAGGTTGAGAGGTATTATTTTGAAAGTAACCCCTCAACAATATGTAATTTTAGTTTGAAGATGGTCAATAATGCCCAAAAATTTTCACCAGGAAGAGCTCTAAATGCCAAGCATGACTTGCCTCTAAACTGCTATAGCTAACAAAATATATACCAAGTATCTAAACTCTAGCATAAAATTTTCTCTGTTTGTTTCTTTCTTTCTTTCTTTCGGCTTTTCCCAGTTAAGGGTCGCCACAATGGAACTCCGGTCCGCTAATGATTGGCAGTAGATTTTTACGTACTGGCTTGCCGGGCCTAACGCACAACCTTCAACGAAGGAAAGCCCATTCACGCATGTCACTACACAGAAGAAGCTCTAACTGAGAATCGAACGGGCAACGTCTGTGAGGCGACAACGCTACCGCAACACCACCACCGAAGTACATTTTCCAAAATCTACAGGTCATAGTTGCTGCAGAAACAAAACAGAAAATTATATTCTAGCACTGATCTAACATATGAGATAAAAAGCTGTGATATGTCCAAGTGCACAGAAATTCTTAAATATAAGCCCTATAACATTCATTGCTTTACTTTTGGCTGACTGAGCTGGAGATTTACACACACTTATAGATTATTACAACACTGGCTAATTTCCATTACTCTGGTACAAAACAGGCAAATACTAGTAAGTTAAAATGGTAAGACTATCAAATCTGCTTCAAGACTCCACAGCTTGAGTAGCCTGACCCCCCCAAAGATCACAAAGGGACAACAACTAGCAGACCTTACTAAAACAACAAACACAACATCCACAAGCCCTGATAATATACAAGAGAACCTAATAATGGGACCAAAGTTTGACAAATGGAACCTCAATTAAACCTGTTTAACATGAGTCTTACAATGGGCTACACCCCTGAAGCCTAGGGAACAGCCATTATGATGTACTTACAAAGGGGGTCCAACCACTGCCCACTGTAACTACAGACCCATTAGCCTTACCAACTTTGTTTGTAAATCTGTGGAACTTTTCAATTCTGGCTGATAATCTTTTAGTCTTGGATCCCCATTCATTTGGCTTTTTCAAAGGTAGGTCATGAAGGGTAACTAAAGTGGCTGATGGCGGCTGCGCATTGCACACATCACAGATGGACCTGGCCAAGACATTTGATACTTTTCGCCCTGCAGCCATTATTGACAAACTGGTTAACCTAAACATCAATCCATCTGCAGTATGATGGATAGCAAATCGGTTGTTGAACAGAACACATCATTAGGGATGCGAGAGCTACGTCAGTAAGTACA
Source organism: Protopterus annectens (assembly GCF_019279795.1). Taxonomy (NCBI): domain Eukaryota; kingdom Metazoa; phylum Chordata; order Ceratodontiformes; family Protopteridae; genus Protopterus; species Protopterus annectens. The sequence goes on from NC_056731.1 coordinate 1,609,362,453, forward strand.
CAAATCATAGATGGAGTTCCCCAAGGCTTGGTGCTAGCTCCTCTTCATACTGGCATTTATTTCTCTAATCTTCAAGTTGATATCCCTTGTCTAAGGATGACAAAATTCATAAATGACTGACAGTCACATCGCCACAGTAGTCAGGAAGTCCTTCTACATGGCACACCTCATCATAAAAGGGTTCTCATCCAGGAAAAAAGAGGTCATTGCTTCCCTCTACTCGACACTCAGACCCATTATAGAGTACAACGCCCCTTTTGGAATGTACCTCATAAGACATCTGCAGCAGCTGGAAAGGCCACAGAAGTACCTCACAAAGAGGATTACTGGTCTCAAACAAATGCCCTACACTGACCGGCTCAAAAACTCCAGCTTTACTCTGAGGTGATCTTTGCCTAACATATAAAGCTATGTGAAACCCAGAGCTGTTGGACATGCTACACCTAAAGAAATCCCAATCCCTCCAAGCTACATGCTCTAGGGAACCTAAACCTTGTCACCACAATAAACAGGACATGCTGGAGGGATAGATTCCTGTCCCAGAGACTTTCCATACTCTGGAACAGGCTACCCCTCTATGTTAAGCAAAGTTCTTCATTAGCACTCTTCAAGAAAAATCTTGATGAGTGGATGGGAAATAGGAAATACACCCCGGGATCACTTCTGTCTCTCTGCTCGACAGTGGCACAGGAAAATAATGGCGTAAGCCAAGGAACCTTGTTGGCTAGGCTAACGTAGGCCCTTGGGCTGATAGCCTAGTACCTACCTATTAACCTATGAACTATGGGTTATTAACTGTTATTCAAATATTCACCAATATGAATACATTCCAGGATGGACCAGACTATGCAAACAAGTGCAACAAATGGCTCAAACTATATGCCAAGAATATCACACAGCACACATTGGTAAAATAATTTCTCATTGTACTACATTGATAACAGCACATCTTATGAATAAAACTGTCATTAAAGACCTACACTGTCAGCATAAAATATATAAAAGAACTAGTGATGTTTAAAATGCAAGAATGAAAATTTAGAACTGTACTATTCTTTCAAGTGTTTAAACAAATGTGAATACTCCCAAGATAAAACAAACAGTAATGGAATAAAAGTGCAGTAATATAGTTATATTTTTATCTATTCTAGTTTATTAACTGGTTAAATGAGGAGGTTAAAAAGACCCTTTTCCTTCATGACCTGGGTCAAAAGGCAGTAACGTGTATATTTTGTATTTACACTGAAAAAGCATATGCATGTTATATATCCATTGAATAAGTAAAGATATAATCTAGAGCAAATTAGCATGAAGATGAAATTTACAAGAACATGACACAGGCATTTAAAGAGATGAGAATGATGGATTTTCTTACTTCCAGTGATAACAGACTGGACATTCTATTCAACAGATTGAACACTTTATTCAGACAACCGTCACACAGTTTACAGTCTACTGAAGATTTATAATGGAGTGGTGGAGATTAAATGATAAAGTTTGTTTAAAAATAATGCAAAAGTATCATTGTTCATTAAAGAAAGGTAGCAAGGAACTATAAGGGTCTTTTATTCTAAGTGTAATTTTGGAGGTTTTGTGCTACCTAGAAATGACATTCTTTTCTTTTGTGTACTTATATCAAGATTATTAGAAGAAAGCCATCTCCAGAGTAGTTTGGTATCTTGTTAAAGTTGATTCTGAAGTAGCAAGTCATTGTTATGGCCATTAGTGATTAAAATATCACCAGCTACAAGAAGCATATCAAGTTGATGTAAGTCAGTTGAGAGATCATTTAGAAGTCCAAGCACGGATCCTTGAAGAACTAATTTAGAGAAGAGTGTTTATGCAAAACAAGTTCTTTTCAGAGGTTATTATGAAGAATTAGTTCTGGAAAATCCAAAGGAGATACGTTTTTCAAGAAGAATGCCTTTACTGACATTTTTGAATGCCTTGTTTTAGGTTCTGAAAGATTGCCTGTGTGAATATTGCATGTTCTGTGTTGGAAATAATTTTTGCAATTTTTACTATACTGCATGTACTGAATCAATGTTGTTAGTCTGTATACATATCATAAGACTGAAAACAGTTGAGCAGTTGCTGATAAATATTTTTTTAAAGAAATAACAGCAAGTGGGCAAATGTTAGGAATCAGCAGATAATCATTTGTTGAAGAGGAGGTGCTGACTTTATGAAGTGGGATAATTTGGCAATGCATGAAGCTGTGTAGAATTTTAGTAATGGTAAAGGAAAGGTTAAAAATGCAGTGAGAAATTTGTAAACAATTTGACAGCCATACCAAAGGAGTCTGGGGTGAATGATTCAGCTGCTTTAGAGGAAAAAGATCTGAAGTAAAAGGAGGCTTCTCTATAAGACTGCGGAAAGGAGTACTGGGTGTAGTTGAAGGAATATATATCAATGTTTGAAAAAATGATGGTTGGGGAAACATAGGTTTTGCTGAATATGATTAATGAGATCTTTGTCTACTGGTCAGCGAGAGAGTGTTTTTGGAAATAGTTTCACTGGAGACAATGTATTTGACTGACTTCTAGAAGAATGGGGTTGTACCAGATAAGACAGATGAATCAACTTGAAATTGTTTTTCTTAATTTTTTTTCCAGATTTGGCTTTCAGTTGCAAAAACTGTGTAAGCATAGAAGAGTTATTTGTATTATTCTTCCATAATGTCCAGGTCCAGGTCTTATCCATCTCTTTGATAACTGCATGCAGTTCATTAGCGAACCTAATCTTCTTCAAAGGAAAGACTATGTCCTTTAAAGGACAGTATTTATTATACAATGAACCTAATGCTAAATTAATGTCTGCACATTCATATACAGTAGACTATATGATCAGCTGCAATTCATGTTTAATTGCATCAGCTAAGAATTCTGGAGTTGAGCAGGAAGACTTTCGGGTGCCTTAACAGTACAGTGTGAAAGAAGCAGGAAGTAGTCACTTAATGTAGTGTGCAAAGTGGATATTGTGTAGATCATTGTCAAGTATGACTGCAATGCCAAGACCTAAAATTGTGGATTTACTATTGTTTGAGATGGCTGCACTGCTAGCTGAAATAAGTCACGTATGATAATGTAAAGAATGGAATTGGTTAACAGCAGCTTTATTTTTACCAGTTTCCAAAACTAATCAGTTTATGTTTTTTGGAGGCAGTGAAAATTTCTTACATATATTAGTATATATATATATATATATATATATATATATATATATATATATATATATATATATATATATACATATATAGTAAAAATAGCATGTTGCTGTAAACTACAACTGGTTTCCTCCTACATCACAAAAACATGCATCTGGAGCGTTTCTCCCTGGACCTCCGCTGAAAATTGGCTTTGTTCCAAGTCAGACTTTCCCGCTAAACAAATGTTAAATAAATACAAAATTATAACAATAACAATTATCAAAGCAACAATACTAAACATATACATGAAAATGGAAAAAGTCTATTTAAATAAAATTGAACTACCAGTGTGTTTTCAATAAGTAATCAAATGTTTTCTTCTACCTTTAACTAAATGATACAAGCTAGATAGAAAGAATATATATGTACAACACTATTTACACCTAAAAGTTTTTAATTTGTTGTATCCTGACATGCAATTAAAGCATAATACTGTGAAGCTTAAAATAGATACAGATGACAGCTTCTCTGTTTTGAGCGATGTAACTACTGCAGTATGCCAACTTGTATTTTTCTTTTCAGTTTACAATCATGCTGTCTGAACGTTATAAAGGATGCCCTTACATTCACTGCTGCAGTATTCTTAACTATATGGGGATTCCCTGCCATGGAAGCCTGATGTCCAGCCAGTCTTCCAAAGACTTCTGAATTTAGAAGGTATACCGAACATCACCATACCTACCCTGTGTAATGTAGGGCATAAAGGTAACGTTCAGGCTTACCAACAACTGAACTTCTTTGCCGGCAATATGAATGCACCTTTTATACTGTCAGTCTGTTTACCTGCATCTGTTTTCAGCCAGTTGAACACATTTTCATTCTCTGGGGCTTCCTGCTCCTGTTTGTTGTTTTTGTAAGATAAGTGTCCAGTTGGGGATTTTTTTTCTTGTTTTTGTGTTCCTTGAGGTTAATGTCATCCAGGAAGGGTAAATGCCAGTGTGGGAGACAGATTCCCCATAGACACCGCCACCATAAGTGCCTTTTTGCTTAGGTCCTTCTCATGACCATACATCTTGTTCTATTTGTCAGGCATTTGTTCCGAAAACCCTTCCCAGTATACTTTCTTCCCTTTCCTTGTATCTTGAGAACCATCGTCTTAGACTACTTGCTAAAGATACTATGGAAGGAATCTCCCGCCCTGAAGGTCAGCCATTAGGGAAGAAGGTAAAATAAACTTGGCGCCAAGGTATATCACACCATAAGCGCCATACTTAGAATGGAAAAAAAGAAGTCCATAAAACCAATAACACTTTTATTGAACAAAAATAGGTTAAGCGCTTTCGTCCCCTCAAAACATCATGGGACTTCATCAGAACAATCAAAATACAACAAGAACTCCTTTGTTCCAATGATCATTCTACTAGAAAAATGTATCCTATTCCTAAATCTTATTATGGTGACATACACCAAGCATTAAATACTACACACATTCTAATAATGAGCAAGGGAGGGGGGAAATAATAATACTAATTATTCTGAGTCTCACAACTCCCAACATGAATATGAATCGGAATATGTAGACCAATATGAGGATCAATACCCCCTCCCCCCCTTAGGAGGTCAGAACATTTAGAGAAGAAGAACAAGCAAAAAGTTTTTTTACCCCAGAATTTACAACTGAAATCAATAAGATGCAGGGGGAGAACATGGAGGAATTAATACAGGGAAGTAGTTTAACCCCCAGTCCTAATATAGGCATAGTCACAACAAATGGTGGCAAATTTAACTCTTTTCAAGGTTTTAACATTTATAATTATAGACATTGTGAGACTGAAACTTTGTTTTACTCTTTGGAAAAGGATTTAAATTTGTCCCTTCATTTAAAGTAGGGTTAGTCGCTACAATCATAGAATTAAAACTATTTACTCGGAAGTTAAATTTTGAATTAATGTTTAAAGAACAATCAGCCCTTGTGAATGACAACACAAAATTAACACTGAAGAAAAAGAGTTGTTTTAATCCCCCACTACACCTTTTAATACAGGCTTTTGAAAATATTTGTGTGGCAGACATGCATTCCATAACAGGTTCCAATTTTAATAAAAACAGTATGTAAATGTTTAATTAGACTAAAAAAGAATTTGAGTTAATACAGGAACTTAAACTGAATGAAACTCTCAGGATTATGAAGCCTAATAAGGGTGGGGGTATAGTGATGTATAATAAAATTGATTATGTTAACTCATTATTTAATACATTTTTGGATTAAACTAAATACCAAATATCTTCTAGGAATTAGGTGTTTTTAACTTATAAGAAGATTCAACTTTATTACATGATGCACTTTTTCACGGTGTTATTTCTGAAGAACTATTTAATTTCCCAAAGGTTGACCACTCGTTGACTCCAGTGGCTTTTGGCATACCAAAAATCCATGAAGACATACAACAACCACCCTTCAGAGTTATTATACCTGCACTTGGTAATCCCACCCCTTCCCCTAGGGTTCTTACAGACAGGTTACTTAAAGATTCGTTGGAGCCAATACAATATCTTTTGAAGGATTCTTGGGACTTCTTGACTAAAATTGGTAAGAGTTGGTAAACACATAATTGTTGTTTTTCTACAATTGATGTTACTGATTATTCACGCCGATCTCTCATGAAGAGGGATAAAAATTGTTTTATGAAGCAATTAGAGCTCTTACATGTTTTAGTGACATGGTTAATTTTATTATGATGTCTATGGAGTTTACTTTTAACAAACAATTATTTTTTGTTTGAATGAGAATACTTCAAACAAATTAAAGGGGTGGTGAAGGGTGCTAGTTGCACCCCCTCCCTTTATGAAAATATGGTTTTATATGCCTGGGAATCCAAATATGTATTCGGCTCAATATATTCCGCACATTGGCTTTCTTATTTTCGATTCTTGGATGATATTTTTGTATTATGGAAGGAGACAACAAAGAAACCAGTACTTTTTGTGGAATACCTGAATAGTGCCAGTCCAGTTTTTAAGTTTACTTCCACAGTGTCAGAAACCTCTATAAGTATATGACATTATATAAAGATAATTCTAAGGAGTCATTTTGTTCTAAGGTTTTTAGGAAGGAAACATTTTCAAACAATTATTTGGATTTTAAAAGTTACCATCCCAAGCACATCAAAAGAAATATGTTTAAAGGCCAACTGGTGAGGGCAGCCAGGATGTATTCTGATATAATCGATTTTAATTTAGAGATGGAAAAATCAGTGAAATGTTTAAGAATAGAGGTTACCCTCCAGATTTGCTAAGTATCATTAAGGTTGAGGTTTTATCAGGTTAGGGAACTAAATATAAACCCATTTTGAGTGATAATTAATTTGATACATCCAAAAATAATAATGGAAGTATGTTTATACCTTTTGGTACTGGTGAGAAAGAAATTACAACTATTTCCAGGAATTGGGCTATTTTTAGAGGTAACCCTGACATTTTGAGTGTGCTCGGTCAAGGACCTCATTTTGTTTATAAAACCGGAAAGAATTTCAAGTACCTTTTTGAACATACATGTTTACTTTTAAATTTGACATTTAAAAGCATGACCAAATGTGGTGTGTGCAATACATGTCCCTATATTTTAGACACTGATGTCATACCTCTAAGGGACAATGGATATAGAGTCAAGTTAGCTAGAGGTAATTGTAATACAAAAGGTCTGGTTTATATTTCCATTTGTGAAACCTGTGGAAGTTACTATGTGGGGAAAACAGAGAGAAAGCTCAAGACTAAAATTTATGAACATCTATATGCAATTTCTGAAGGTAATATTAACAATTCTCTGTATAAGTACACTTTACAATGTACGAGCTTCACCAAATTAAAATTTGGAATTTTCGAACTGTAACACATAATCCAGGGGGAGGGTGGTGGGAACTTTTAATAGAACTAAAGGAATTGCATTAGATTATTAAGTTAAATTCTAACATCCCACTAGGGATCAGTGAACAAGTGTCACTTCTACATGCTCTTAAGAAGACAGCATTGTAATTTTAATTATTTTATAACTAAAGTGTTGGTTATTTATGTGTTTTAAATGTACATTTTTAGGAGATATGAACATTCTGATGACAATTTTTCTGTATTTAGTTGAATAGTAGCATGCTTTAAAAGAAATGGTCACTGTCTTTTTAAAGGTTAACAATTGTTCTGATCTACTTCAACAATTGATATATTTTTTCTATAAAAGGAGTTCTTGTTGTATTTTGATTGTTCCGATGAAATCCCAGGATGTTTTGAGGGACGAAGGCACTTAACTTATTTTTGTTCAATAAAAGTGTTATTGGTTTTATGGACTTCTTTTTTTCTTTTCCAAGTATGGAGCTTATAGTGTGATATACCTTGGTGCCAAGTTTATTTTATTTTATTTTAGTTACTTTTGTTGGTGCCACACAAGCGTTTTTGTCAGAAGGTGAAAAAGTTTTGACTGGAATCTTCTGCTGTCCAGCCTCTTCCATGTGTTTCTTCTGACGTTGTTAGGAACCCAGAGGCTCACCCAGCTGTGCTGTCAGATTTGTCTGCCGCGACCATGTTGGAGGCCTGTGAGGATCCGGATGGCAGCATGTTCGAAGAGGCTTTGCAGGCATCTGTCTTGAATGTTTAGAGGGAAACATGGTTGATTTTTTTCTGAGGTGTCTGTGGGAGTTACTCAGTTTCTAGTTAGGGAAGAAGTTCCTGCTACAATGCCCCACTGTTGTCCTGCATCTGAGCCTTCTCAGGACGTTCCCTTAAAAAAGAAACAAAAAATGGAACATGTTTCTTCTGCTTCTAGGGATCCACAAAGTGAGTGTCAGGCTTTTATTTGGGTTATTTTCTGCCTTAATGTCCTTAAAGCCTCCTGATGGGGTTTCAGTTCCTATTCCTCCTTGGTCCTCTACTACTCCTAAAAGGCATAGAGACTAGGATTCTTCCGAGCATGAGTCAGATTCTGCTGACGAATTCCTAACTTATTCTACTCAAATTCCTTCTCCTTTGGACTATAGGTCAGAGTGGGAAGAATCTACTAGTCCTGATGTTCCTTTGGAGGATATTTTCTTTGGGGACACCATCTCTAGGATGATGGATTTTTTAAGTGGGATTTTACTCAGGTCTCTGATATCCAAAAAATATATTATGAGTTGTTACAGTTGTACTCTCCTAAACCTGCAGCTATTCCTCCTGTCTTGGCTGTTTTACTGAATGCTTTCTCTAATGCCACTCAGATGCCCATTTCTCTCCCTCTTGCTCACAAGAAGTCTGATAGGTTTTATAGGGTTCCTGGGGATTGTTCTTTTTTATATAAATGTCCTGCTGCTGACCCTTTGGTAGGGTCCATAGCCTCTGAAAAGCCTTCTCAATTGCTTCCTTCACCCAAATTATTACCTTCTGACAAGGACAGCAAAACTATGGACAGGCTGAGCAAAAAGGTTTACACTTCTGCTACCCTAGCTTTTAGGGCTATTATCAGACACATATGTCTAGGTATGTGTTGGCTCTTCTTCTCAGGCATATCAACTTATTGCTGATTTTTCCAGACTCTGAAGGTAAAACTTCTGTTCTTTCCTTGCTACAGACTTCCTTTCAAGTTGTTTGTCATTCTTTTAAATGTAATGATACAGATGGTGCCTCTTCTAGGGCTGCTGATTTTGGTTTAGTTATGAGGAGGTATTCCTAGATTAGGCTTCAACCTCTACCTGATGACATTAAAGCTAAGTTGGTGAATGCTCCTCTGGATTCTAAACTTTTGTTTGGGGAAGCTGCTGCTGGTTTAAGTCCCTTCAAGATAAGGGTAAGGCCTTATGGGAACTTAAATGTGTTTGTTTCTCCTGTGCCTAAATTTCAGAGAAACTACTCTGCTAAGCCTTCCTTTGTTCGTAGGCAATCATGTCCTTCTACTAAAGGTAAGAAGAACGGCAAATGGACTCCTCCTGCTAAGGCTGCTTAATTTTCAGGGACTCCAAAGCCTTCCTTTTTGGACAAACCAGGCACTGTGTAACTATCTGTCCTTTCCCAGTGACATTTCTCTTTCTCTTCGTTTTCTTTTTTTTTTTTTTTTTCTGGTTTGGCTTCAAATTATATTATATATAATTGGTGGGATTTAAATAGGCTGCAGCAGTTTGTGATGTTATTTATTTTATTTATTTATTTTTATTTATTTCCAGTTTGATGACCGGGGAGGTCCACTGGGCTCAAAGAGCCCGTTTTCAGTGGAGGCCTGGGGAGAAAAGCTCCAATAATACATAGTACAAGCTCCATAATAGGAAGTACATTACATAGTGGAAACAGAAACAAACGAAGCAAATTTTACATACAAAATAGCAAAAACTAAACAAAAGTTAAACAGCAGCTTGGAGAAGGATGTAAAGCATATTTACATGTTTAGTGTTCGAGAAAGTACAGCTGTGTACACTTACCATAAATGTATATGTTCGAGTGTATTCACTGTTGCAGTCATTACATTTGGGTATTCTGCTGGCAGGTTGCCCTCAGTCAGACTGATTAACAAAGTCTTGAGTCCTGTGTTGGTTGCTGTCTCTTCTTCCATGATGTCAGGTCGTCAGGGGTATAAAACATGTAGCCGATGCCATTACATCAGTTTTTCTTGCCCCAGATGTCAGGTGTCCCCCAAACAGGGAGCAAAATATGTATATGTATATGTATATATATATATATATATATATATATATATATATATATAATTGGAAACACAAAAATATACCTCCAAATTGTGTGTTCGAATGGGTTGGAAATAAACTCAGTAGATCTCCTGCTGAAATTTCTGTAGTAAAACAAAACATGCGCACTCCAAGTGACAAAAACCTCTCCAAAAATACCCAATAGATTCATAACCCAGAGGCTTCCCATGCTCTGGAACAGAATCCCAGTTCATGTTAGGCAGAGCCCCTCACTAACTCTCTTCAAGAGAGATCTTGATGAGTGGATGGGAGATCGTAAGTTTACCCCAGGGGTCACATCTGTGTCACTACTAGACAGGGGCACAGTAAACTAATTCTATTATACAAGGGGACCTTCACTGTGTCACTACTAGACAGAGGCACAGTATTCTAAATCTATTCTGGGGTGGCGAAAGCCACATCACTATGGCTAGGCTTATAAATGCCCCAGGGCAGATAGCCTAGTACTAAACTATGAAACTATGAAACAAAAGCAAATACACCTAAAAAGCTTTTAAGCATAGAATAAGAAAGAAAAGGTATAGTAAAAGAAAAACAGGGTGCTTGAGGTAGGGTAACCAGGACTGCAATAGTGAATACACGCGAACATCTACACTTATGGTAAGTGTACACAACTGTACTATGTTCATCATGTTTCACTGTTGCAATCATTACATTTGGGTAGATTCCCAAAGCTAAGGTTGGGAGGATGGATTTATACAGCATTAGGAACAGCTATAAGGACCTGCAAAACAGCAGTGTCAAAGCCAGCTCTGCATTTAGAGAAAATTGGTACGTGATAATGCTTGGTGAAAGTATGAACTGAACTCCAGGTAGCAGCTTCTAGAATATCCCTGGTAGGAACACCTCTGAGAAAGGCTGCTGAAGTAGATGCAGGCCTGGTGGAATGAGATCTGATCCCCTGGGGGATAGGTTTTCCATGGTGCTTATAACAGAAATGAATACAATGGCTTATCCATTTAGAAATGGTTTGCTTTGAAAGAGCCTTCCCCTCTGTCCCTGCAGCAAATGCTACCAGCAGTTGTTCAGATTTTCTTCGAGATTTAGTCCTGTCCAAGTAGAATCTATGTTGTCTGTGTACATCCAATGAATGCAGAATCCGCTCTCTCTTGTTCTGTGGATTGGGAAAGAAAGTTGGTAAATGAATGGACTGACTAAGAGCCACACTGGATACCACCTTGGGCATGAATGATGGATTGGTCCTGAGTGATACCCTGTCCGCATGAAAGATGATGAAAGGCTCCACTGCCATAAGGACCTGTAATTCAGAAATCCTTCTAGCTGAAGTGATTGCTAAAAGGAAGGCTGTTTTCCAGGAAAGAAATTTTAAGTCTGCAGTAGCAGCTGGCTCAAAAGGAGGTAGAGTGAGTTTCTCCAATACAAAGTTAAGGTCCCAGGCATGGGTTGGCGCTCTCCTGGGTGGTCTCAAGTTTTTGGCCCCTCTGAGATACTGCTTTAGAAGAGGATGAGAGGAAGGGGGGGGGGTCTTTGTTGTAATGAGTTGAAATGGCTGAGGCATGGATTTTTATGGAAGAAAAAGACAGGCCCTTGTGGAGCATCTCAGTTAAGTACTGCAAAATCTTAGGTAAATTGGGCACTGCTGTGCTCATCCCTTGAGATTGATTCCAGGCACAGAATCTTTTCCATTGGTCAGCATAAGATTTTCTAGTACTAGGTCTTCTCACCTCCAAAATGACATCCATCACAGGTTTGCTGAGGGATGCTAATAATGAATTTAAGTGATTAGCCAAGCTGCAAGATTCAATGTTTGGAGCTGAGGGTGCAGAATTTGGTTCTCCTGCTGAGACAGTAAGGAAGGTGTCTGAGACCACAGAGAAATGTGTGACACACTGCACAGGAGTGGGTACCAGTGCTGGCGAGGCCAATCTGGAGCAATCAAAATAATTTTTGGTTTGTCCTGCTTGACTTTCAGTAGAACTTTGGAGAGCAAAGGCAGAGGGGAAAAGGCATAGACTGATATGTTTTTCCAGCTGAAGAACAGAGCATCCATTTTCCAGGCTTTTTTGTGATGAGTTCTTGTGCAAAATTTGTCCAACTGGTAGTTCTGGGGTGAGGCAAAAAGATCTATGTCTGGGCTTCCACATTTGTGTGTCAACATGTTGAAAAATCTGTGTTTCCAGTTTCCATTCGTGAGGGTCCATGAGATTTCTGCTTAGTTTGTCTGCCAGAACATTCTGCTTTCCTGGCAGGAATTGAGCTTGTAGTTGTACTTGGTAGCTCAAGGCCGTGTTCCACAATGCCATGACTAGTCTGCAGAGGGGGTAGGAATGTGTACCCCCTGCTTGTTTATGTACCACATAATTGTTGTGTTGTCCGTCTTTATCAGTAATTGCCCTGGATGAAGGTAGTCCTTGAATGCTGTCAGTGCATTTTGTACAGCTAGCATTTATTTTTGATTGATATGAAGGTGCATTTGATTTGGGCTCCATTTGCCCTGAATGCACTTCCCTGCCAGATGAGCCTCCCATGCATAGTCTGATGCATCTGTAGTTAGGGTCTGGGTGGCAGGGGGTGGTGTGAATGGCAGTCCCTTGTTTTGGTGGCAGGCCTCTGCCCACCATAGGAACTCTAGGTGCAGGCAAGGTATGATAGGAATCATTGTTTCCAGGCTATGACAATGTTGACTCCATAAACTTTTTAAATACCACTGAAGTTTCCTCATATGCAGTCTTGCATATGGAATTAGAAGAATGCATGAGGCCATGAACCCCAAGGCTTGCAGTACTTGTCTTGCAAATAGCAGGGTTTTGTGGCCACCTGTTTGAAGTAACTCTCCAAATGAATTTGCTTTTCTGGCATAAGGAAAAACATTTGGGCAGTTGTATTCAAGCTTGCACCCAGGAATGTAATTTTTTGAGAGGGTACCAGTTGAGATTTATTTTCGTTTATGGTGTACCCTAGACAGGTTAGAACTCTTTTTACAAATGCCAGCTGTTTTAGAAGAATGGCCTGGTTTTCTGCCTGAATTAGACAACTGTCCAGGTATGGATATATTTGAATATTTCTTTGCCTGCAAAATGCAATTACTGGATCCAGGCACTTTGTGTATACCCTGGGCGCAGTAGACAAGCCAACGGGCAGTGCAGAGAACTGATAATTTATGCAGCCTGCTTTGAAGCGTAGGAATCTTCTGCAAGATTCCCTGATTGGGATATGCAGGTAAGCCTCTTTTAAGTCGAGAGTTGCCAACCAGGCATTCTTGTCTAGCATAGGAAGTAACTGGTGAAGTCAGCATCTTGAATTTTGGAATTTCCAGAAAGGTGTTTAGAGTAGACAGGCCCAGAATTGGACGCCATGATTTGTCTTTTCTGGGTACCAGGAAAAGCCTGGAATAGAATCCTTGTCCCTTTTCCTCTTCTGGTATTATATGAATAGCCCCCATGTTTAAGAGGGAAAGTACTTGTTTCTCAGCCTCTGCCCACTGATTTGGGGGCAGGTCTGGCCACCCGTTTGGAGTTGGCAGCGTGTGGAAATGAAATCTGTATCCCTGGGACACTATATTTAAAACCCATTTTTCCTGGGTTATAAGTTGCCAGTTTCTTAAATGAAGAGCCAGTTTTCCCCCCAAAGGGGCGGCTAAGAGGTAAGTGCTTAGTAATTTCAAAGGAAAGTCATTGAGACTGTTTACCATAGGGTGGTGCCTTGCTGTTTCCAGATTTGGAAGTGGAAGCACCCCATTGCTTAGTTCTAAATGTATTTTCAGACTGAAACCTGGTGGTTTTGGAATGTCTGGGTTTGGCCGTAGTGGCTCCAGAAGGAGCTGGAAAGGACCAGTTCTTAGTAGGCCAATGCCTACTCAATCTAGGAGGTTGCACTTGTAAGAAATCTTTCACAGTTTGCATAGATTTAGCTTTATCTTCCATCTTTTTTAGAACTTCTTCAGCCTTATTGCCAAATAAGCGATCCTGCTGTAAAGGAGCATCCAAAAGTTTTGCTTTAACATGATCAGGCAGAGATTGCTCCTTAAGCCAAGCATGCCTTCTAAGCACAGACCCAGTAACAGCAGCCCTACAAGAGGCCTCTAAAGAATCAAAACCACATTGCAAAGTATGTTTGCTAACTTGTTCTGCTGAATGCAATAAATCCTGCAAATCTTTATTCTCCAGACAGTCAGAAATCAACATAATTTTCTGTTTAAGCAGTCCCATGATATGCTGTTGATAGTTTAGCATATGGAATTGACAGTTTAAAGCCCTGATTGCTAAGGCTGCAGACGTATAGACCTTTTTACCCCATCTATCCAGTGCTCTGGAGTCTCTATCAGAAGGGGTAGGATTTTAAGCAGTAGAAGCCTTAATGCCCTTGGGCCCCTGAGAAATAGTTTCAGGGTCTGCAACAGGATTTTTGAAAAGGAATTTGTGGGACTCAGGAACCCTGTAGTACCTCTCAGGTTTGCTAGGGGCTGGAGGCAAGGAATCAGGGGCCATACTGGATTCTGAAAACACATCATCAACAATATCTAGTACAGGAGGTATAGCCAAAGGCCTATGCTGAGGAAGAAGAAGGAAATCCCTAAGCCTCTTTTTGGATTCAGAGAAATCCTGACTTTCCCAGTGGAAGTGCACCCTTAAGGTATGTAAAGTTTCCCCAAAAGAGAAATCCTCAGGCGGAGAAGCAGAGGGAATGGAATCCTCTGCATTAGAGTCCTCATAAGTAGGTATCGACAAATCCATATCATTTGAAGAGTCAGAAGAAACAGAGTCCTGTTCAGAAGATTCATAGTCAAATTCAATCCGAGGCCTCTTGGGGGGGTTGACTACCCCTGATTAGAGTAATTAAATCTTCAGCCATTTTGATCATTTGTATTTTAGGCATAGGGGCCTGAACATGTGGCCTGGACATCGGTTTTTTAGACATAGATCGAAATTTAGGCCTTAGCACTGAAGTTGGAGTCGGTTTAATATGCAAATCTGTAGGTCTGAATACACCCTCAGAAGCCGGTGCCTGCTCAGCGGCTCTGGGGCCATCCAAAGTAGAGATATCTGCGAGTTCCATATGTGAAGCATCTCGCGGCATACCGGACTCCGAATGGGTCTCAGTAGAGGCCTGCGAATCAGACGTAGCGGGTATCAGGGGCTATGAAAGCACCTTACTGAGTACCGGTGAACTGGCGACTGGCTTAGGAGAAGTGTCATCGGCACCTCAACGGCCTGTCTCTGTCTTTTTCTTTGCGTTTTTTTGGTATTCCGGTAGTTGGATGGCTAACCAACATCATTTCTGGATAATTAAACCGAGAACCAAAATATTTTGAAGCAAAAATGTACTGACAACAGATAGTGTGCTGATTAAATAAAGCACAAAACCGACAGCAAGGTACGTCGTGGGAATACAGTACTAATGAAAATCCTTATGAGGTATTTGCTTCCCACAAGTAATACAATTATTAACTTTTACTGATATCGGTGAGGAGCGAGAAAAAGTTTCCCTAATGGGGTACTTAGCTTTAAGTTGAAGACTTCAGTTCTGAAACTTGAAAATAAAAATTTCAGGAGTCCGCCGAACGGCACTTGCGAACTGCTTCTGCTTCGGGCACCGTGCGGCAAGAAAGACTGATGTAACGGCGTTGGCTGCATGTTTTATACTCCTGATGACCTGACGTCATGGAAGAAGGGACAGCAACCGATGCAGGACCCAAGACTTTGTTAATCATGCCAACTGAGGGCAACCTGCCAGCAGATTACCCAAATGTAATGAATGCAACAGTGAAACACGATGAACATCAGTAGTACAAGGTTATATTAATACAGAGGTTTAAATCATCTGAGAATGACATAGAAGTAACATTAGCATGGATGAGTTCTTTATGCATGAATATTAGCATGAGTTAAATTAATACAGAGGTTTAAATCCTCTGAGAGTGGTATAGAGGTAGCATTAGCATGAAGGCAGTACATAGGGTTAATCAACAGTGTTTAAGGAAAAACAAACTTTGTGTGTTATAAAGTATTTATGTATTAAGCAGGTTAGGTAGGTGGAGTGCAATTGCATTTCCATTTTTGGGAGAGGTAAGAATGCAGCTGGGTTTTGAAATGTTCAGAGTTTTCAGAAGTTCTTAGAGATGAAGGGAGAGAATTCCATTTTTTGGCAATGGAAAAGGATAGGAGAAGCTGACCAGCGGGATGGTTTGGTTTATAAACAGAGATCAGATTTTGGTTAGTAGATCTTAGAGTTCTGTTTGGGGTGTATAATGTTAAGATGTTTGTTAGTGCTGGGCATATAGTTGGTTTGAAAATAAGCTTGTGAGTGGTGATGAGTTGGAGGTAGTCAAGGTAGTTTGGGGGTTCTAGCCACTGCATATGGTGAAGAGGTTTACAGTGGTGAGTGGAGTATTTGGAAGTGGTGGCGAACTTTGAGATTTTATTGTAACAGGATTCTAGTTTGGAAGAGATGGAGGAAGATAGGTTGGTTAGTAGGGGAGCACCATACATTAGTGAAGGAAGTAAGAAGGTAGTGGTGATGGTCTGTCTTGTTGAGGGGGAGAAGAAGTGGGAGTTTCTGTACAGCATGCCAAGTTTCTGATGGGTTTTCTTTATATTTAGCTAAATATCGGTATCGAATTTTAGGTGTTCGTCAATAGTAACACCAAGAAGTTTAGCAAAAGGAACAACTTTTATAGTGGAGTTGGCAAGGCTTGTAATCTTGAAAGAGGTTTTGTCTAGGCGGATACATTTTGAGAGAGAGAATAGAAGGATCTTTGATTTGTTGGCATTCAAAGAGAGGTTATTTTGGAGCATCCAGTTTTCAGTAGTTGAGAAGGCAGTTTGAGTTTTTGTTTGGAGCTCAGGGAGGTTTGATGCAGAGCAAACTAAAGTTGAGTCATCTGCTTATTGTACTATCTTAGTGTTAGGAATAGCTGCATGGAAATCATTAATGAAGACATTGAAGAGCATAGGGCCAAGAATGGATCCCTGGGGTACCCCGGTTGGGGAGTAGAGGACGGCTGAGGTGCCAGTCTTCCATTTTACTGCCTGAGATCTGTCAGAGAGATAGCTGCTAAACCAGGTAATGGTGTTTTGTGGGAGGTTAAGACTGGAAAGGTGGTGAAGAAGGTGGGTATTGGAGACCATGTTGAAAGCCTTGGAGAGGTCAAGGAGGACTGTGGATACAAGTTCTCCGGAGTCACAGGCATGGTTTATGATGTTTAGAAAAGAGAGAAGAGCTGTTATTGTGCTATGGGCAGGATGGAACCCATGTTGTGCTGGGGTGAGGAGTTGGTTATGTGTAATGAATGGCATGAGCTGGAGGTGGATGCATGTCTCAAGAATTTTTGAAATAAGGGAGAGAATCGCTATGGGCCGGAATTGGAGATGTTATAATTTTTTACTCCTTTATGAAGGGGTAGGATAAAGGCTGCACGCCACAGTTTGGGGACATATGATTCTTGTATGCATCTGCTGATGAGTATGCTAATAGGGATGGTGATGCTGTCTGCTGCAATTCTTAAAAAGTGTGAGGGGCATTGGAGCAAGGCTTAAGCTTAGAGAGAAGTTTTTTTTATATATGAGGTGGGGATGGGTTTGAGGTGGAATATGGGAGGTGAGTTTGGGGTGGAAGTTTGAGCAGAGGGTTTGATTTGGGGGGAGGTGTTGTTTGTGAATGTTTTAGTGAGTTCTGCTATAGAATTAGTAAAGGAGGAGTTGAACAGAGTAGCTATTTCTGGGTCAGATTTACTAGTGTCAGGGCAAGGGTTGTTTTTGGTGCCTGGGTTGAGAAGTGAGTTGATGGATTTCCAGAATTGTTTGGGGTTAGAGGAGTGGTTAGACTGGAGTTTGATGTAGTATGCTTTTTTGTCTTGTATGATATGTTTTTTGGCTAAGCTGCGGAGTTGATTATATTTAAGAAGGGTGTCAGGGTAGCTATTACGATGGTAGAGTTTCCAGGTCTTGTCCCTTTGTTGCATGAGTGTCTTGGTATCTTTACTAAGCCAAGGGGCAGAATTATTTTTTATATGTTTTATTCTTGGAGGGGCTTGGGAGTTAAGAGTGTCTAAGAAGGTTGAGTTGAAGAATTTGACAGCACTGTCCAGAGGTAGATTTTTTAGTGTGTCCCAATTTATCAGTTTAAGAGAACTGGAAAAAGTTGTAGGGTTAAAGTTGTTGAGATTCCGAGTATGGATATATTGGTGTAGATGAGAAGAGGAGGGGGTTGCTCTACGGATGAAGGCTGGTCATTCCTCTAAGGCTTTTCAGCCAAGGATAAGGCTGGTTATTCCTTGAAGGCTTTTCAGCCAAGGTACTAGAAGTGTGAAATAAAGAATTTGCAGCATTTCACTTGGTTCCTGAATGTTTTTTGGAGATTTGTTGGTGTGCTTTGTGTGTTTCTACTTTGGCTTCAGATTACTGTTTCTTGGGTTCTGTTGATCATATGTCAAGGGTACTTCATGGTGTGGAAATCCCATCGTCCGTTTATGTGCATTAATCAGCCTCCTAAGGAACATCTTCCCTTTTTACCAGAGGTTCTTCAAGATCTCTTGTTTCAGGGTACTATTCAAGAGGTGCCTGTGTCCCTCAGGTAGAAAGGGTTCTACTCTTGACTGTTTCTATTGACCAGAAAAGAGGGTACTTGGAGACCTATACTAGACCTTTCTCATCTAAACACTTTTCTACAGGTATCTTCCTTTTGGACATTGTCCCTTCCTATTCTATTTCCTCTCTTACTCCCTCAGGCCTATATTGTGTCTCTGGATCTCAAAGATGCTTATCTCCATATTCTGATCAGTCCTCTTTTCAGGAGGTTTTTGCGTTTCTCTGTTGCTTCCTGGCATTTTCAGTTCTCTGCTTTGCCCTTTGGCCTTTCTACTGCCCCAAGGGTGTTCACCAAATGCCTAGCTCCTGTGATTGCCTTTTCCAGACTTCAGGGAATCTTACTTGGGTGATCTGGTGATTCAGGAATTCTTTCCAGAGACCCTTTTGCAAAATCTTCATTTTGCAGTATCCCTTCTTCAGAGCCTGGGGTTCACTATAAACTTCAAAAAGTTTTCTCTGACTCCTTCTCAGGATCATGTTTTTCTGGGTTGCAGGATTCAGACAGAGCAAAAGTTTGCATCACTGCCCCCATCCAAAGGCCTTAACTCTCATTTCTTTCATTCACACTCTTTTTCCTCTGGCTTCCATTACCGCCAGGGAGTTTCTGAGAGTTCTAGGTTTCATGGCATCCACCGTTCCAATGCTTCCTCTGGCCAAACTTCGTTTGAGAATGTTTCAGTGGTTTCTGAAGTCGGTACAGCTTCAACATGCTCATTCTCTAGAATTTGTAGTGCCTCTTCTTCCTTGCCTCAGACAGGAACTTCTCTGCTGGATTCAGCGACTGTCTCTGAATCCAGGGATCCCTTTTTATCCCCCCTCTTCCCTCCCATGAATTGTTCACAGACGCCCATACTTGGGATGGGGTGACATTTGGCTTCCTAAAGGTACAGGGCATGTGGTCACCTTGTCAGCAGAAGGAGCACATCAATGTCACAGAGATGAGAGCTCTTCTGCTGGCTCTTCAGGCCTTTCAGTCTCTCTCTTCTTCAAGGTCTCTCAAGGTATTCACACACAACACCACAGTGATGTGGTATATCAACAAACAGGGAGAACTGAGATTTTATTTTCTTTGCCAGTTGGCACTTCTTGTATGGGTTCTTGCTGTCAAGTGTCAAGAGACTCTTCAGGCAGTTTACATCCCATCTGGTTCAAACACTGTGGCAGACACATCGAGCAGGTCCTTAACTTAGTCCCACAAATGGATTCTTCACAGGGATGTGTTTCTGGACATTATCCACCAGTGGAGTACTCCTCAATGGGATCTTTTTGCCTCCCCACTGAACAGACAACTTCCTCTGTTTTGCGCCAGAGTCCCAAGTCCTCTGGTATGGAAGGTGGACGCCCTCTCATTCTCTTGGAAGGGGATGTTTCTTTATGCATTCTCTCCCC
The DNA here is from genome assembly GCF_019279795.1 of Protopterus annectens. Lineage (NCBI taxonomy): Eukaryota > Metazoa > Chordata > Ceratodontiformes > Protopteridae > Protopterus > Protopterus annectens. The sequence goes on from NC_056731.1 coordinate 1,609,382,252, forward strand.
TTCCTCTTATTCCAAATGTCCTGGCTCTTTAGCCTTCACTGCTGTAGTATTTGCTCCCTTCCTCAGGGGTCTTAGACATCAGACTTCAGCGGTAGGGAATACCCATATAGTTAAGAATAGTGCAGCAGTGAAGGCAAGGACATCTACCATTATGGTAAGATTTCATACAACTGTACTTTCTTTTGTTGAACTTAATACTGGCTCTTCACTGTATTCTAAGTTGGAGAGAAACATTCATCCTGGCTGGCCCTTGTCCCCTTTTCGATTTGCATTTTATCTGAAACCTTTGGCCCAATGAATTTAGCAATTTTCCCATGCCTGGGTTTGAAAAGCCCTACTCAGCACCATTAAATAGCACTGTTTGCTGACAATACTAATGTAAATCTTAATGTTTTGCTTGATTTGCTACATGATTTCAGGCATTTTCCAGTTAAAGGATTAATACCATTACAACAAAAGCCCTGACCATTAATTTTCAACCACTTGAGACCATGTTTAGAGATTTTTTATTGCTCTCAGGTTATATCTCTTTTCTTTATATCACCCTGATCATGATATTCAGTCTATACTGAATGATGACATTAAAAGGTAAACTTTTTTCCCATACGATGGGTTAATTTACAGCTTAGTTTCACTCATTGGGTACAGACCTTGCAAAATATTTTTTCTAAGTATTGCACATTCCTCACAACCAGTTTTGGCAGCCCTTCCCTGGGTTTCTTTAATTTGTTACAAAAAATCAGACCATGAAACCTCTATAGTTTAGTAAGTGGATAAGGATGACTTTAGCTAAGATAAACTTGGCCTAGTCAGCTGAAGGGCAGATTTAGAGTTGTACCACAGGGTGGTACAGATGAGTGTTCTTCTTACTTGCCCATCCAGTTTGATGCAAAATGGAAGCATCTCCTGCTTTAGGGCTGTGATGGCTCACAGAGATGTTTCTTCTGTGATACATAAGAGATCCTTAGGTCATGGTGTGGGTAATTTAAAACCAATGAAGCCCTTCTGTAAGCACACCTGTTGAGCATTCAATGCACTGGCAATGCAATCAACTTTTCTGCAACTCCTCTGATATGTTAACTTGGTTAAATGATACACATCTAATAAAAGAATGGCTGCAGTTGTTTTATAATGGAGAAACTTCCACAGGATGAGCCTAGTGCAAGGTTTGCATTGTTAAGGGGTACTCACAAATTGTAACTTCAGCTATAGCATGTGCTGATAAGTTTGATGTGATTGTCACCCAATCATTATCCCATGCAAGTATCTGTAATTTTAAAAATGTCAAATAAGGTGTGGGATCATGTTTTCATCTGATCATCAAAGTTTATAAGGTTTTGAGGTCAAGGAAAGTAAACAATGTTTCAGTTAATGTATCTTGGGATAGTAAACTGTAATCTGGTACTGATATGTGGGTTTGCCACAAGTTATGGTTGCTGCAGAGGTATATCACTAAGTCAAATACGTTTCAGTTTTTGGCTTAAAAGTGCAAGCACAAATATTTTCACATACCAGCTAATTTAGCCAAATTGTACTCAGATGCTTCAGTAAGTTGATGGGATTGTAAATAGAAGTCTTGGGCATTTTGCTGGCATATATTCTGGGCTTGTCTGCTGTTTTTTTGGCTTTTAAACAAGAGATATATGCCTCCTGTGACAGATTATAGCCAACAAAAGTGACCCAAAATCCTACATTACTTTGCTTGAGGTGGAAAGTAGTAAAGCAAATGCACAAAAAGCACATATTGTATTTGTTGCTCATACGGGCAGTCAAAAAGGCCATAACCTGGTTGTGGAAACCAACACAACCTCCAGAAATTAATACAGTGATCACTCTGATGAATCAAACTCTCGATACAGAGGTTAAGTATTAATTGGCAACACATGCTACTGCAAAACATTAAAAAAGGAACCACTGATAGAATTAGGTGACCAGACATTAGATTCACCTTTTTTGACAGTCCAAGGTTCTGTTAAAGCAGACAGTGATGACAAACCAAGATGAATATTTTTATGTTACTGTCTTAAAGTAAGTGTTAGTTAAATCTTACATTAGTTTATTACTGTTAAAAATACTTTATCTGTTACTGTAATTGTTTTATTAGCAAAAACCAATACAATGTCTTATATATGACCTAATTAATGTCTGTTAACTTTAGTTTAATGACAATGCTTTGCATTGAATGTATTTTTACACATGCTCAAACTAGGGTCCACATGTTCTACATACTTTACCTAGATATTGTTAAATGGTTGAACCTTTACCTGTAAGACTGGAAGGAATGTGTATGAAATTTTGAATTTTGAACACTATGATAAAAAATAGTCTTGCTGTTAAAAAAAAAAAAAAATTCCATTACCTAAAATTTCTGATAAAACTACAGAAAGAATCACAGATTATATGAATGCTTTGATTATGAAACATTTTAAGGACATTCTTGCAAAAACTAAAATGACAATACATGCAACAAGAACGGACCAGGAACTGTCAAGATTTTTGATATTTGTTCTGAAAGGTTGGCCTGCCAAAGTAGATGTGAGTTTGAAATTGTTCCATAGAAGACATGAACTTTTAGTGGAAAAATGTTGTGTCCTTCGGGGAATCTTAGTAATCATTCCATGGAAACTAAGATGAGCTGCATTGGAAGAAATCCACAGGGGTCACATTGGTATTATAAAAATGAAAGCTCTAGCAAGGAAAATTGTCTGGTGGACAAAGCTAGATGAAGAAACTGAAAGCATGTGTTAAGAATGTGAGCCATACCAGACAAAAAGTAAAATACTTAGATAAGCACCTTTATAGCCACTGGAATTTCGAGATGGATGTTGGAAAGAATTAGACACTGACACTGCAGGACAATTTATGAATAATGTTTTCATGGCTGCAGCGGATGCATATTTGAAATTGCTAGTCATAGTTCACAAAATAAAAATCACATCTTAGGCTAACATTAGTTGTTTAAGAACACTATTCGCTACTTAGCGTCTACCTATGTGTATCATTACTAACAATGGAACCCAGCAGAATAATCCATTTCACTAGTGCACTAGGGCAGTAAGCAACTGATGATTTAACAGAATAATGTGCACATGCCTTTAAGAAAGACAGGCAGGAAAAAAATTACTGAATACTATACTGGAATCTGAGGATAAAAGTTTGCTTTTCATGGACCGAAGCCCAGTGACACAGACAGATGAAGGTCAAGGTTAAGGTCCATGTTCAACTACCTGCATAGGCACTGCAGGGGTCATTGTAGGGTGGAGGAGAGATAAATGGGATGAACCCAGCTCACCAATCCTGGGGTGGAGGTTGGTAGCTAGGCTTGCCACATTCACAACCCCAACAGGGGGCTGGGGTGGGAGCAATTGCTCAGCACTGTCAAGTGGTGAGTGAGCCACTGAGTCAAGAAAAGGCAGCATGTATGGAAGCATGCACGTCTTTTGTAAGCTTGGCATTTACTGCAGAGTCTGCAAACCACTATAGGGACAGGGTTAAACTAGGGCTACTACAAGACCAAGTATATGGTCAGTTCCTTCATACCAGATTCTCAATTTCCATAAAAATAGCTGAACTGATAAGGCTATTCAGATGAGAACAAATGCGCCACAGTAGTCTCATCCAGCCTTGGGATACCTGGATATTAACTCTGAAAGGAATGAGTAAGCTGATGCAGCACAGAATGAGGATCTATTGGGGAAGTGCCATGAGTGGTGTGGTTAAAAATATTCACATTTCTTCGATGGGACAAACTGAAGCAGAACTGTTCTTGAATTGACATATAAACCAGACTGCACCCATTAAAGCAGAGCTTGAGTATGACTTCTCAAAAATGCTTTACTTGTAGACATTCCAGTAAGACAAACCTGCTATACAGAGAATATTAGTGAAGAAAATTCACTGTATGTCTGAGGAATCACTGTGAAAACACCTCAGTGGATTTCAAGAATTATGAAAAAAAAAGCCCAGCTTCTTACTGAGCTGAATAACTGACCAGGGAATTTCACACAGGAGATACGTTAACCAGCTGATATCTAGACCATCTACAGGCTGATCAGCTGATACCAAGATCTTCTACATATAAGCTCACTGATGCTCCTAGAAATTGAATTAATTTACAACTGTATGGACAGCAGATATTCTGATATGCTAAATGTTGAGAATGAACAAACAGACTGTCATACAAATGAATGACTTTGGAGTTCCATAAAGTCAAGAATGTCTGCTTAATTAATGACCCCTGTTCAAACCAAATACACACAATGGTTAGCATTAACCTCAATACACAACATATCCTTCTCAAGAATTACAGATCTACTTCTCTAATCAATTCTGGCTTGAAGCTGCATACTGGTATTTTAGCTAAAATGCTATGCACATAGTGAGCAGTCATGCTTTGTGAAAACACTACAGACACAAGACAACAATCAACTTTAGGGGTAATTTCTTATCACTTATACAAAGTTATAATAATGAAGCTGGCCTGGTACCAAAAGCTTCCAGGCTGTTTTGACAGATACTCATTCCTTTCCTTTTGAGCTTGTTAGAAACTAATATTCCCTTTTATTTCATCTAAACAGTAGATGAGTTATATGCCATTTCTACCTACTTAATAAACATGTGACATTCTCTCAGAGTGATTATCTATATTTACTAGTAATCACCAAGTTTTTTTAAATTATAAATGGAATCTTTTTTAACTCCCATCTCAAATCAGCTATTAAACACTATTATTCAGATTCATTCAAATGAGAAAATAATTCACAGCATTTAAAGACGATTCATTATTTATTAATTTAACTTTATTTCTAGTTATAAAATAAACCACAATAAATCATTGATGATGTCCTTAAATACCAGTGCAGACTTTACAGGATTGCGAACATAAAAATCACAGATGAAATATTGACAATCAAGTCTTTCGTACCTTACTCCTCACAACTGGACCCAAATCCACTTGTTGTGTCCCTCCTTGTACTCTCTTCCTGTTCTTGCTCTCTTGATTCAATGAATGCTGTCCTTGTTTGTTGAGAAAGCTTTACATTCTATACTGGATGGGATAGGAAGTATTTTGAAAGACACTAAGTATTTTTAACTACTCTATACAACTGGTCCAGTATGAACATGCATAAGGAATATTATCTGGTCACGATGGATGTTGTTTCATTGTTTACAATGATGTACATTACCTACTGATATAGGGTTAGACTATGTCAGGTCCTTTCTATCAGAGCTCTCTAATTATAACAGTGTGAATATACAATTGATATGCATATACTTTGTAATAATGTGATCATGTTTGGTGATGAATTACATCAGGCAGGCTTAGCTATGGGTGCCATGTGTGCAAATAGCTACGCCAACATGTTTGAGAACATCCTGTGCCATGGCAATCCATTTCACCAGCATACTTTATTTTAGGTTTTTTTTGCTGATGATTTGTTCATGATTTGACAGGGTTCTGCTGAGGCACTCTCAAATGTTATATAATACTTGCACAGTACCACTGCTTTCTTGAGATTCACTGTAACTTCTTCTCTTGACAAAGTGGAGTTTTTTGATGTATGGATTACTAATGAAGATGGTAATTTACTGGTATTCTCCAAGTGTAGTACTTCGCAGGTAGTTCTGCGCAGCTTTGGGCATGGCCTAACTGACTGGCAGCGGAAAAATGAGTTTGAGTGACAGGTATGCTAATTTCCACAATCTTGATACTGTGTCTAGTCAGTAAATCACTACACAAATTTTCCCAAAACAACCGGGATTACTAATGCTCCCAAAAAGTACAGTTTTGTACCTACCATAAATGTAGATGTTCGAGGATTCCATTGCTGCAGTCCTGACTATTGGGTATAGTCCAATCCAGTCGGCCCGAATACCAGAGGTCAGGGCGCATTAGACTGACGTCAGTACGTCAGGGTACTAATGCGCATGACCGACGTCATATCCTCAGTCTTTTCTTGCCCCAGATGTCAGAAGACCCTAAAAAGACAAGTCCCAAAAAACCTCTACCAAAAACATGCACAATATATACAACAATATATACATGTAAACTCACCTACACAACCACCCCTAAATACAGAGGGGAAGGAGGAGGGTAATTGGACTGCAATGGAATCCTCTAACATCTACATTTATGGTAGGTACAAAACTGTACTATGTTCTTCGTCTTCCATTGCTGCAGTCCTGACTATTGGGTAGAATCCCAAAGCAGAGGTAAGGGAGGCTGGCAAATTATAAAGAAGTAGGAGCTGACAACATGCCTTGCAAAACAGCTGTGGCAAACCAGCCCTAGACTTAGAGTAGATAGGAAGGTGATAATGCTTAGAGAAAGTATGCACTGAACTCCAAGTAGCTGCTTCCAAAATATCCTTAGTTGCCACCCCCCTTAGAAATGCTGTTGAAGTGGCAGTAGCCCTAGTGGAATGAGGCCTAATCCCAGCTGGAATCTCCTTGCCATGATGGGAATAACAAAATGCAATGCAAAAGCCAATCCACCTAGAAATAGTTTGTTTTGACACAGGCTTGCCCTGTGAACTCAAAGCAAAAGAAACAAACAACTGCTGAGACTGCCTAAAATCCTTAGTCCTGCTTAAATAATAACGCAATTGCCTGTGTACATCTAAAGTGTGCAAAATCTTTTCCCCTCTATTTTGAGGATCTGCAAAAAACGTAGGCAAATGAATAGTTTGGTTTAAAGCCACACTAGAAACCACCTTAGGCATAAAAGAAGGATTAGTACGTAATGATACCCTATCCTTATGGAAAATCAAAAGGGCTCTACTGCCATAAGGGCCTGCAACTCAGACACCCTTCTTGCAGAAGTAATAGCCAACAGAAAAGCAGTCTTCCATGACAAGTATTTCAATTCAGCAGTAGCTGCAGGCTCAAAAGGTTGTAGAGTAAGTTTTTCCAACACAAAATTGAGATCCCAAGCAGGAGTAGGAGCTCTAGGGGTCTTATATTCTTTGCCCCTCTAAGAAACTGCTTGAACAAAGGATGCGAAAACAAAGGTGGGTCACAATCATAGTGAGCTGAAATTGCTGCAGCATGAATCTTAATGGAAGAGAAGGACAAACCTTTGTCCAATAATTCAGTAAGATATTGAAGAGCCACACTCAAATTAGGCTCAGAAATCTCCAAATTCTTTGCTGTACTCCAAAATAAAAATCTCTTCCATTTTTCTGCATACACTCTCCTTGTACTAGGTCTTCTAGCTTCCATAATCACATTTAAAACTTGTTGAGGAAGTTGAGACCTGCTGTGGTTCAACACAGAATATGCCAGGCTGTTAGATGAAGAGAGTGAAGCTTGACATTGAGCAGATGACCGTCCTTCTGAGATAACAGATGAGGAATCAGAGGTAAAGGCCATGGAGGCTTCTTTACCAGACTCCGTAGTAGTGGGTACCAGTGTTGCCGAGGCCAATCTGGAGCTATCAAAATCATCCTTGGTCTGTCTTGTCTGACCTTTAACAGTACCTTTGGAAGAAGAGGCAGAGGTGGAAAGGCATACACATGAAGGTTTTTCCAACTGAAAGACAGAGCATCCACTTTCCAAGCTGTGTGATGAAACCCCTTTGTGCAATACTTTGGCAGCTGGTGGTTTAGTGGAGAAGCGAACAGATCTATGTCTGGAGTTCCCCATGACACTGTCAGTTTCAGAAATACATGAAGATCCAGTTTCCACTCGTGGGGATCCATGATTTGTCTGCTTAACACATCTGCTAAGGAGTTCTGTGCTCCTGGCAGAAACCTTGCCTGAAGAGTTAGTTGCAGGCTTAGCGCAGTCTCCCATAAAATCATTGCTTGCCTGCATAGAGGATAAGAATGTGTTCCCCCTTGCTTGTTGATGTACCACATGACAGTTGTGTTGTCTGTTAGAATCAACACCTGCCCTGGAAGAAGTAACTCCTTGAAAGCCATTAATGCAAACTGGACTGCTAACATCTCTTTCATGTTGATATGTAGATGCTGTAGTCTGGCAGGCCACTTGTCTTGTATCCACTTTCCATTTAGATGAGCTCCCCAAGCAATGTCCGAGGCATCTGTCGTTAAGATCTGACTTGCCTCTGGCCGGGTCACAGAGAGTCCCTTGTTTAGGTGACATTCCTGTGCCCACCACAAGAATTCTTTTTGAAGGCAAGGTATTATTTGAATGACAGTGTCCAAATCCTGGCAGTGCTGTGTCCATACATTTTTGAGATACCATTGTAGCTTCCTCATATGCAGTTTGGCATTGGAAAGCACCAGAATACAAGATGCCATGAACCCTAATGCTTGAAGGACTGTCCTTGCAGTCAGCACGGACTGATGAGATAGTTGATGGAAGTAAAGTGACAGACTCTGTTGTTTGTCCGGGGTTAAAGGCCATCTGGGCTGCTGTATTCAGTCTCACACCCAGAAAGCACATGTCTTGAGAGGGTACTAGACTGGACTTTATTTCGTTCACAGAATACCCCAGGCATCTTAGCACTGCGATAACATATTCCAGATGCTGTAGAAGATCTTCCTTTTCTTGAGCTAGAATCAGGCAGTCGTCCAAGTAAGGATAGATTTGAATTCCTTGAAGCCTGAAGTAAGCTATCACTGGAGCCAGAACCTTTGTGAACACTCTGGGCAGTAGATAAGCCAAAGGGCAATGCAGAGAACTGATAATGATAATTTCCAGCTCGAAACCGCAGATACTTCCTGCAACTTAGCCTTATAGGCACATGAAGGTAAGCTTCTTTGAGATCTAAAGTTACCATCCAGTGATCTTTGCCCAGCAGAGGTAAAAGCTGTTGTAACGCCAACATCTTGAACTTGGGAATGTCCAGGTAAGTGTTGAGGATAGATAAATCCAAAATTGGTCTCCACGTGTTCCCTTCTTTGGTACTAGGAACAGGCGAGAATAAAATCCTAGGCCCCTTTCTGATACAGGGACTGGCTGAATGGCCCCTATGTGAAGTAACTGAGAAACTTGCTTGTGAGCCTCTTTTCTTTGTGGAGGAGGAACATCTGGCATGCCTTTGAAAGGGGCATTGTATGGAAATAAAATCTGTAACCGTGGTGAATGATATCCAACACCCATTTGTCTTGAGTAATTAAATCCCAATTTTCTTTGAAAAGAGACAGTCTTCCTCCCAAAGGAGCTGCCAAACGTGAATCTGCTGGCAGCTGAAAAGACAGGTCATTGGGTCTGTTTACGAAAGGACTGACCCCTGCCCTCACCAGAAGTCTGAGCAGGCGAACTCCTGTTCTAGGCCTAAAAGAACCTTGAGCCCTGCCCCTACCACGCCTAGACCTACCCCTAGACTGGGAATCATAAGCAGGATATGTCCACCCCTTAGCAGGCCAATTTCTACTAAACTTTGGTGGCTGCACCTGCAAAAATCTTTAACAGTTTGCATAGACTTAGCTTTGTCCTCCATTTTCTTTAAAACTGCTTCCACAGGCGATCCAAACAACACATCAGACTGTAAAGGAGCATCCAAAATCCTTGTCTTAACATGCTCAGCTAAATTCTGATCCTTCAACCAGGCATGCCTGCGAAGAACAGAACTGGTAGCAGCCACCCTCGAGGAGGCCTGTACAGCATCAAAACCACATTGCAAAGAATGCTTACCCACTTGTTCAGACACATGAACCAAATCCAGCAACTCTTTACACTCAATACCTTCCGCCAAAGCATCCACCTTAGATTTCAATTGTGAAAGGAGATAATTCTGATATTTTAGCATGTGAAACTGACAATTCAAAGCTCTCATGGCTAGAGTGGAAGAAGTATACACTTTCTTTCCCCACCTATCCAAAGCCCTTGCCTCTTTATCAGTGGGAACAGGATTTTTAACCACAGAAGCCTTTACACCCTTAGGCCCTTGAGAAATGGTTTCTGGGTCCGCCCTAGGACTCTTAAACAAATATTTATGAGCTTGGGCACCCTATAATACCTATCAGGCTTAACAGGAGCAGGAGGCAAAGAGTCAGGGTTCAGGAAGCCTCTGCAAAACATCTTCCACCACATTCAACACAGGAGGAATAGCTAAAGGCCTATGCTGGGGTAAAACAAGAACTCCTAAGCCTTTTCCTGAATCAGAGTAATCCTGGCCTTCCCATTTAAAGTGCTCCCTCATGGAATGCAGAGTCTCTGAAAATGAGAAATCCTCAGGCGGAGAAGCTGTAGGAGTGGAATCATCCACATCAGAATCAGAATAAGTAGGATACTCCTGCATATCTTCCACAGAAGATTCTGAAGCCTCTGAACACTGTTCAAAACTATCAAACTCGGTTCCACCCTAGGCCTCTTATCAGGGGGCATAGAACCCTAATCATAGTAATTAAATCTTCTGCCATTTTAAGCATATGTTTCTTAGGTACAGAACCCGAAATGCTAGGAGAAGCCCCACTGAAGCTGAACTAGGCCTACCTCTCAAAGAAGCTTTGGCAACAGAAGGAGAGGCTCTAACTACCTTGGGAAGAGAGGGAAGAACAGTCACCTGAGAAGCCCCTCAGCCTGGCCTACCTCCTCAGAACGCACATCCTGTAAGAGTATAGTTTCTGCCTGGGACTCCATGGAAACTCCTGGCAAAACCTCCCACTGAGCCTTCTAAAGAACCGACGTCCGGGACTGCCGGTTCCTCAACCCTAGGCTTCACTGTTTTATCCTTGAGCTTCTTGGAGGCGGGCGCGGAGCATCCGACGGCATTTTATAATTGCAACGCTTCCCAAACACTAACCTGGCACAGTCTAACCTCCTCTTAATAGTGCGCTTGTTAAACCTAGCACAAGAGCGGCAACCAACAACGTCGTGCTCAGGCCCTAAACAAGGTATACACAAGGTATGATAATCCCTATGAGGTATCTGTTTCCCACAAGAAATACAGTTATTCACTTTTTCTGACATCCGTAAAATACTGAGGCAAGAAAAACCAAAATGTTCCCACGGGTACTTAGCCAACTCTGTTTCGGTCTGAAACTCCGGAAATATTTCAGAACGCCAACCTGCACTCGCAAAACTGCTTCTGCATCGGACCATGCGGCAAAAGACTGAGGATATGACGTCGGTCATGCGATTAGTACCCTGACGCTAATGCGCCCTGACCGACGTCAGCCTTATACTCTGGTATTCGGGCCGACTGGACGCGGACTATACCCAATAGTCAGGACTGCAGCAATGGAAGACGAAGAACATCAACAGTTATAAGTCCAAAAGAACACAAGTAATAACTGGCATTCATTGCTAAAGTAATAATGCATATTCCCACATTCTACATACTGTGCAATCACGAGCAGGCATCGGCATATGAAACCGGCATTAGTAACGCTCCCAAAACAACAGTTATACTGCGTATAGTGCACAAAGTCCAAAATAATATAAAGTTCCCAAAACACAAGTAATAACCGGCATTAATTGCTAAAAAAATAATGCAGATTTCCACATTCTACATACTGTGCAATCACAAACAAAGTCCAAAACCTACTAGGCATCCGCCTATGAAGCCAGCAGTAAGCGCAAAAATAATAACACGGTAATTTGAGTACTCAAACTGCATCTTCGCGAGTATTAAAGTCTGTGAAAATGTAAGTTTTAGTTGTGTGAATAAACAACTACATTATGGTTATCACCTGTCCCACTTTGCGTGGGGACAGTCCCTCATGTGGCAGTTGCGTCCTTCAAAAAAACTGAATAGTTGCATAAAACAGTTATACTGTATCTGAAAGACTATAATATTATAAGAAACAGAAGAAGGCAAAAAAGTGAAGTTCTGTCCTTTGTACTGGCCGTGGGTATGTTTTACCCTGTAAAATCTCACATTTCCAGAAACAATGTCCCACTTTGGGCAGCGGCAATGTGAATATTCATGCCGGTGTGGGGTCTGTGCGGCTGGAGGCGTGTTTGGGGCAGGATTTGCTACTGTGCATCCTGCGAGTACAACACTTGGTGATTACCAATTTATCTACCAGTTTATATAGGAAATCCGGTAAGAAGAATAGTTTATTACACAAAGACAGCATGCATCTGAAACGTGCACAGGAATGTGCTTAAAAATCAATTCTACAGGGCTGCAAGGCTTAATAATAAAGATGAAAATATGATGAAAGCTTTTAATGAAATGTAGAATAATTTTGTTAATAGAGGATATACTGTGATTGAGACAGACTGTGATTAGTGAGGTTCTGTCTCACAGAGGTGATAAAGCAAAACCTTTTTTTCTCTGAGAGCTGTGCTTTTTCATCCAGAAAGGAACAGAAACATTTTAGAATGACTTTGAACCTATACTAATAATGTACACTTAATCTGAGATGCAGTTAAAAGAAATTGGCCTATTTTGATGGCAGATCAGAAGTGTGGTAATAGCCCAAGTTTCTGTTATAGGAATACTTGGTCAATACAAAGAAGAGTGCGTTATGATTCTTATGATATTCTGAAACCTAGGTCTGACAGATGAGGTAGCTTTATGTGCAGGTCATGTACTATGTGTAAATATATTTATATTAGTTTTTTATTCATCCAGTTACCAAACAAGAATACTGGTTTGATTTTCATGCTGACTGTAAGAGTATGCACGTGGTCTATCTTGCTGTATGTAAAACCTGTTTGTGTTGATTGGATAAGAGAACATATTAATGATATCAGGAAGGGTGATGTGAGGAGTGCCCTTTCCAAAAATGTAAGAGCAACTGATATGAATCACAGCTTCCAGTTTTTTTGTTTTACAACTTTCTGAAGAGAATAAGAGAGGGGGTGACATCAAAACATGAGCTGAATGCTTGGAAATGGACTGGATATTGACACTGCAAGCTCACAGACCCCCTGGACTTGCTGAGGATGTTCATTTAACGGACAAACTGAAATCAAGACCACTGATTACTTAAGTGCTTCAGCTGCGTATATATATATATATATATATATATATATATATATATATATATATATATATATATATATATATACTTGCCTTTTACTTGTTCTTGTTTTATTGATAATCTGAGGAAGTACTATTTTAGCGTGAAAGTGCTTACCAATTTACATTTTATGTTTTTATTTGTGTTTTACTAAAGTTCAGTGTGTTTGAGCAGTGTTTAGCTGGTTACTTTTGTTTGCATTTTTCTGGTTTTGTTACAGTAACCAGCTTTTACCCTCATAACAACTCTTATTTTATACACTAACTTTGAATTATATTAGATATTCAATAAGCACAAAACGGCAGAAGTAACTCTTGAGTGGTAACCAAAACATTGAACCACTACAAAATTACTATAACCACCAGAGCCAAGGAACAATTCTCAAAACCACATTTAATATATTGAACACTTTCATCCATAAAAGGGCTTCCTCAGAACAATATAAACATACTATAAAACATTTTAATAGAGTTACCTAACCTTAAAATACTTCCTATTGCATACAATAAATATTCATGTCATTATATTTACATTTAAGTTATGCAAAGCTCATTGGCCAAAGAATTAATAACAATATGAAAAAAGTGCAGTTGTGTACACTTACCATAAATGTAGATGTTCGAGTGTATTCACTGTTGCAGTCATTACATTTGGGTAATCCTGCTGGCAGGTTGCCCTCAGTCGGCCTGAATTCCAAAGTCCTGGGTCCTGCATCGACCGCTGTCACCCCTTCCCTGATGTCAGGTCATCAGGGGTATAAAAGATGCGGCCGATGCCATTTTCTTTAGCTTTTCTTGCCCCAGATGTCGGGTGCCCCCAAAAGGGTAGCCAAAATTTATATACATATAAATACATGCACCAATATAAACTTTACCTTCATCTACAAGCAAATACACCACATAGGTTGTATAAATCAGAGAAGGAAAGATAGGTTCCATCAGAAGAAAAGGGGGATGGTAGGTGGGTAGCCTGGACTGCAACAGTGAATACACTCGAACATCTACATTTATGGTAAGTGTACACAACTGTACTATGTTCTTCATGTTTCACTGTTGCAGTCATTACATTTGGGTAGAGTCCCAAAGCTATGGATGGGAGGCTGGAGCTAAACAGCATTAGGAGTGGCTATGAGGCCCTGCAGAACTGCAGTGGCAAAATCTGCCCTGGATTTAGAGTAGAGTGGCAGATGATAGTGCTTGTTAAAGGTGTGCACTGAACTCCAAGTAGCAGCCTCTAAAATGTCCTTGGTTGGTACTCCCCTGAGAAAGGCTGCCGACTTGGCTGCAGCTCTGGTTGAATATGACCTAATGCCCTTAGGCAGTGGCTTTCCATGGTGTAAGTAGCAGAAATAAATGCAGTGGCCTATCCACTTTGAAATAGTCTGCTTTGAGATAGCCTTTCCTTGTGATCCTGCAGCATATGCCACTAGTAATTGTTCTGTCTTTTGGAAAACTTTGGTTCTGTCCAAGTAGACTCTTAGCTGTCTGTGTACGTCCAAAGAATGCAGAATTCTCTCCCCCTTGTTCTGTGGATTTTGGAGAAAAAGTTGGCAGATGAATAGTTTGGTTAACAGCCAAACTGGACACCACCTTAGGCATAAATGTTGGGTTTGTCCTGAGAGAGACCCTGTCTGGATAAAAAATGATAAAAGGTTCCACAGCCATGAGTGCCTGAAGCTCTGAAACTCGTCTTGCAGAATTTATTGCTAGGAGCAGAGCTGTTTTCCAAGATAAAAACTTTATATCAGCCATTGCTGCTGGCTCAAAAGGTGGCATGGTGAGTTTTTCCAATACATAGTTGAGCTCCCATGCAGGCATTGGTGATCTTCTCGGAGGCCTTAAGTTTTTGGCTCCTCTGAGGTACTATTTTAGTAAGGGATGAGAAAAGATTGGTGGCTCTGTATTGTAATGAGCCGAAAAGGCAGAGGCATGAATTTTAATAGATAAAAAAGATAGACCTTTGTCCAGCATCTCAGTTAAGTATTGCAAAATCTGAGGAATATTTGGCACAGCTGTATCAGTTCCTTGTGAATTGTCCCAAGCACAAAATCTCTTCCATTTTCCAGCATAAGATTTTCTAGTACTAGGCCTTCTGGCCTCCAAAATGACATCCATCACAGCTTTACTGAGAGGTGTGTTTTGTATGACTACATTATCCGCCATGCTGCCAGGTTTAAAGTCCTGAGTTGGCTGTGTAGGATCTGACTGTTTTGCTGGGACAGTAGATGAGGTACCTGAGGCAAGGTCCAAGCTGGGCATTGAGACAAGCTCCTTAGTATTGGATACCAGTACTGACGGGGCCAGTTTGGGGCAATTAGTATCATCCTTGGCTTCTCCTGTCTGACCTTTAGGAGTACCTTGGGGAGGAGAGGCAGAGGGGGAAATGAGTATACTGATAGGTTGTTCCAGCTGAAAGATAGGGCATCCACTTTCCATGTTTGTCTGTGATAAATCCTTGTGCAGAATCTTTTTAGTTGGTAGTTGTGAGGGGAGGCAAATAGATCTATGTCTGGGCATCCCCATTTCCTTGTTATCATGCTGAAGACTTGTGAATTCAGGTGCCACTCGTGGGGGTCCATGAGGTTTCTGCTTAGGTCATCTGCCAGAGTATTTTTCCTTCCTGGCAGGAATTGTGCCTGCAGGTGTACTTGGTAAGTCAATGCTGTGTCCCACAAAGTCATGGCTAGTCTGCAAAGAGGGTAAAAATGAGTGCCCCCTGCTTGTTTATATACCACATTACCATGGTGTTGTCTGTCTTTATCAGTAGTTGCCCTGGATGTAGTAGGTCCTTGAAGGCTGTCAGGGCATTTTGAACTGCTAGCATCTCTTTTTGATTGATATGCAGATGCATTTGGTTTGAGGTCCATGCTCCCTGAATGCATCTTCCTGCCATGTGGGCCCCCCAGGCATAATCTGATGCATCCGTTGTTAGTGTTTGCCTGGCTGGGGGTAATGTGAATGGCTGTCCCTTGTTTTGGTGACAAGTCTGTGCCCAGCACTGAAACTCCTGTTGCAGGCAGGGAATGAGAGTAATCATAGTTTCCAGGCTCTGGCAATGTTGAGTCCAAACACTTTTTAGGTACCATTGAAGTTTCCTCGTATGCTGTCTTGCATATGGAATTAGTAGGATGCAGGATGCAGGATGCCATGAAGCCCAAAGCCTGCAGAATATTTCTTGCAGATAACTGGGCCTTTGCTGCCAGCATTTTGAAATAGGTAGTCAGTTGCCTTTGTTTGTCTGGCATGAGATAAGCCAGCTGGGCAGTTGTATTTAAGCTTGCACCCAGGAATATTATCTCTTGAGAGGGTACTAGTTTTGATTTCTTTTCATTGACTGTGTACCCTAGGCATGTTAGAAGTCTTTTCACAAATGCCAGATGCTGTAGAAGAATGCCCTTGTTCTCTGCTTGAATTAGACAGTCGTCCAAGTAAGGGTATATTTGTATTCCTCTTTGTCTGCAAAATGCAATTACTGGTGCCAGGCACTTTGTAAAGACCCTGGGCACAGTATATAAGCCAAAGGGCAGTGCAGAAAATTGGTAATGCACTGAGCCAGCCTTGAATCTGAGGTATCTTCTGCATATTTGTCTGATTGGGACATGCAGGTATGCCTCTTTTAGGTCTAAAGTCACAAGCCAAGCGTTCTTGCATGGGCAGAAGCTGCTGCAAGGTCAACATCCTGAATTTTGGAATATTCAGGAATGTGTCCAAAATAGATAGGTCCAGTACTGGCCTCCAGGCCTTGTCCTTTCTGGGTATCAAGAACAGTCTTGAGTAAAATCCTTGTCCCTGCTCTTGCTGTGGTACTAGTTGAATGGCCCCCATGTCCATGAGGGATGAGACTTGTTTTTGTGCCTCTGCCCATTGATTTTTTGGCAGATCTGACCAGCCGTTTGCTTTTGGCATGGTATGGAAATGGAACTTGTAGCCTTGTGACACGATATTTAAGACCCACTTGTCCTGGGTTATAATGTGCCAGTTTTGAGAAAAAAAGTGCTAATTTTCCCCCTAAGGGGGCTGCCAGGAGATAAGTGTTTGGTGCAGGCAGGGGGAAGTCATTGGGACTGTTTCCTGAATGGTTGTGATTTGTCTTCTCCAACTTTGGAGGTAGAAGCCCCCCATTGTTTTGAGCGGAATGAACCTTGTGCCTGGGAACTGCCTCTACGGCATCTGGGTCTGCCCCTTTGAGGTCTGTCTGACACAGGAAGGACCAATTCTTTGTTGGCCAGTGTCTACTAAACCTAGGTGACTGTACTTGTAAAAAATCTTTGACCGTTTGCATAGATTTAGCTTTGTCCTCCATTTTCTTTAACATCTCTTCTGCCTTAACACCAAAGTATCATGCTGTAAAGGTGCATCTAATTATTTAACTTTAACATGATCAGGCAAATTTTGTTCCTTTAACCAAGTACGCCTCCTAATTACAGAACCTGTAACTGCAGCCCTGCAGGAGGCCTCTAAAGAATCAAAACCACATTGCAAAGTATGCTTTCCAACTTGTTCAGCTGCGTGCAATAAATCCTGCATTTCCTTGTTTTCTGCACATTCAGAGTTTAACAACATTTTCTGTTTAAGCAATGCCATCACATGTTGCTGATATTTGAGCATATGAAACTGACAGTTTAAGGCCCTTATAGCCAAGGTAGCAGATGTATAAACCTTTTTTCCCCATCTATCCAGTGCCACAGAATCCCTGTCAGAGGGGGTAGGGTTTTTTGCAGCGGAAGCCTTAACTCATTTGGGACCCTGAGAAATAGTTTCTGGATCTGCAGCAGGGTTTTTAAAAAGGAATTTATGTGAGTCAGGAACCCTGTAATATCTTTCAGGCTTAACAGGAGCTGGAGGTAAGGAGTCAGGGGTAAAACTAGACACCGAAAACACATCATCTACAATGTCTAACACAGGTGGGATGGCTAGTGGCTTGTGTTGAGGTAGTAACAGGAAATCCCTGAGCCTCTTTTTAGATTCTGAAAAATCTTGGCTCTCCCAGTGGAAATGCTCCCTCATGGTATGTAAGGCTTCCCCAAAAGAATAGTCCTCTGGAGGAGAAGCTGAAGGTATAGATTCTTCAGCATCAGAATCCTCATGGGGGGAAGAGAATATTCCTGATCAGAAAAGGAATCAGAAAAAATGGAAACCTGATCTGAAGATTCATAGTCAGTCTCTTGCCTAGGCCTCTTATCAGGAGGGAGATGGGAACCCCTGATCAAGGTAATCAAGTCTTCGGCCATTTTGAGCATCTGCTTTTTGGGCATGGAGGCCTGTCCACGTAGCTCTTGAGTTTGCTTCTTTGCCTTTGAAGGTGCTTTAGTCTTTGCCTTTGAAGTCGGTTTAATGTATAGATGTTTAGGTCTGAAGCCAGTGACTGCTCAGCAGCTCCAGACCCATCTGAAGGAATAGCGTCCGAGGCTCCAATACCTTGAGTTTCCAGCAGCATAACCGACTCCACGTGAGAGCCAGTAGCAGGCTGTGACTCTAAAGTAGCAGGTGTCAGGGGCTGAAAAAGCGTCTCACTGAGAACCAGCGAACCGGAGACTAGCTTAGGAGAAGCTTCGTCGTCGGTTTTGGGCCTTGGTTGTCTTTCTTTTTCTTTGCGTTTTTTTGTGAACTCTGGTAGTCGGATGGTTTTCCGACAACATTTCTGGATAATTAAACCTGCGTCCAAAATAGTTTAATGCAAAATCATACTGGCGCTTAATAGTGCGTTGGTTAAATCTAGCACAAAACCTACAACCTGAAACGTTATGGTCATGGCCTAGGCAAGGAATACAGTAAGAATGAAAGTCCTTATGAGGTATTTGCTTCCCCCAAGAAATACAATTATTAACTTTTTCTGACATCGGTCTGGAGCAAGAAAAAAGTTTCCCAAATGGGGTACTTAGCTTTATAGAAGACTTTGGATCTGAAACTTGAACTCGAAAATCTCAATTGTCGGCCAACTGGCACTTGCGAACTGCTTCTGCTTCGGGCACCGCATGGCAAGAAAGACTAAAGAAAATGGCGTTGGCTGCATCTTTTATACCCCTGACGACCTGACGTCAGGGTGACAGCGGCCGACGCAGGACCCAGGACTTTGGAATTCAGGCCGACTGTGGGCAACCTGCCAGCAGGATTACCCAAATGTAATAACTGCAACAGTGAAACACGAAGAACATCTGTTAACGTGAAAAATCAAATTAAAACAATATAAACAGCACATATAGAAACCTAAATTATACCCTAGCTGCTCTTAAGCATTAGCTATAGATATAGAAGCGTGATTTAACCCTGGAAACTGTGTAGCGTTTAATCTAATTTGCCAACATATTTCTTTTTGCTCCAAATTAGCTTCCCAAGCTCCTCCTCTAGAATCCATCTGTACTTTCTCTAAAACAAAGAAAATAAATTTATTAAACGTACAACATTTAAAATATTTAGCTAGCATATTGGTAGGTGTCCCTCTTTTAATGTTGTTAACATGGTACAAAATTATCTTTCTGAGATTTCTGTTTTACTACGATGAAGGAAAGCAGAGCTCTCAGCATGGGAAGCAAATCATCCATTATCCAAGAATGTGACAGGTTCAGTTGCAAGAGGGGAAGGCCCACCAAAAGACACAAACTACACCTCATGTTCGTGGAAGCTCTCAATAAAAATCTACCCAAACAGCAGAGACCTTCAAGGCAGAAATGCACTCGACCACCACAACACAACACATCACGAGACACATAACACTCCTAAACAGTGAGCCACTCAACCAAAGCCCCTAAGGTAAAACAGCATGCTCAATACACTAGTCATAGGTGACTCGATAGTGAGGCACACTGATGTCCCACTCACTAGGATGAATAAGGAGAAAGTAACAGTCAGCTGCCTGTCAGGTGCCAGGATCCGCCACATAACACACGCACTCAGGTCCCTCAACAACAGGTACAAATATGACTCAGTCATTGTACATGTAGGTGTGAATGACCTGAGAAGTACCTCCCTGGACTACATGAAAAGAGACTTGGAAGAGCTCTCGAATTATGTTTCCCAAGCGGGTATGACCCTAGCCCTGAGCAGCATCCTACCATCACCCAGAATGATACCACAGTACAAGCAGAAAATGATTGAGTTCAACAAATGGCTAAGTTTCTGGTGTCACTCTGAGGGGATCTAGTATCTGTATGCCTGGGATGACATTGATTGACAGACCTTGATGCTTTGCCAGAGATGGCCTGCATCTGTCAACCCTGGGCTTCTGGATACTGGAGAAGGCTCTTGCCACCCCTATAGTGCCTTTTTTAGGTGGTGTTCCAAAGACCAAATTACCACCATAACAGCTACAAGCAAATGCAATCTGAAGGTCAAGCTGCTCAACGCTAGAAGTCTAAATCTCAAAATGCACTCACTGGAAGCACTTCTTAAAATGGAGAACATCGACATTTGTGCTGTAACAGATATCTGGTTCAAGGCAGCAGAAAGCACCCCTACACTACCAGGCTATAACTCTTTCCACACCTTTCGGCCCTAGAACTTGGACCAAAGCTCCAAAGGCAGTGGTGTTTCCATATTCATAAAGGATGCACACTCCTCCAGACTGGTAGCCCAACATAATGCATCAGAGATACTTCAGGTGCAGCTAACACTAGGCAAGACAGCAATTCAGGTCGAAGCTTGCTATAGGTCCCCAACCATGTCCCAAGACTCACATTCCACGTTCCTAAGCACCCTGGAGAATATTAGGGTCCAACCTAACACACTCATACTAGGCGACTTCAACTACACCTCCATTAACCAGGAAAACTACTCATGTACCAATACACTTGCCCAACGTTTCCTGGAGTTCATTAATTCCAATGCCCTGAACCAGCTCATTCTCACCCCCCACTAGAGGTAGCAACATCCTTGACCTGGTCATTACTAATATGGGTGACTGTTGCTCTACACCAATAGTCAGCTCCTCCCTGGTTAGATCCGACCACAAACCAATCACCTTGGAAATCCACATCCCTCCCACCCCACCCCCCTACAAAGGTAACCAGCATGAAAAACTTCTCCAAAGCTAACTTTGGGCTCCTAAAAACAGAGGTGGCCAACTTCACGGCACCCATGCAAATGGAGAATAGTTGCATGACTGCCAAATCTTACACCAATGCACTGTATGAACATATACACAAATGCATGGATCTCACCATACCCAATAGAACCAGGACACTCTACTCCAAAAAAAGGAAGCCAATCTGGTGGTTCCCTGCCATAAACAAACTTTACAACAGAAGGAGGAAACTGATGTGGAATAAGGTGAAGTCCCAAGACTGGAAAAACTCCTTTATCAGCCTCAACAAAAAGTTGAGATCCCTCATCAAATCCTCTAAAGCTAGCTATTGAAAACAGAATTGCACTAGACAGTAAAGACAACCACAAGGCCTTCTATAGTTATGTAAAGAATCTCCATGGCAATACCCAGATATGCTCTGAGCTACTGCACAATGGTAACTCCTATACCGAGCTAACAGATATTGCCAATATACTGGCCGACAGATTCAGTGCCAACTTTACCCCCCCCCAAGGACCAATCACAATGCCAGTAGATTGCCAGGCACCCAGTATTACTGCTGCACAGGTTAAAACAGCACTGCCCAAGCCCAAAAATACAGCTTCTGTGGGACCTGACAATATCCCTGGCTGTGTTCTACATGAACTACAGAGTGAACTAGCACCTCACCTGTGTGCCCTGCTAAATCACAGCCTCACCTCAGGCTTTGTCCCTACCAAATGGCGCACTGCTACAGTCATCCCTCTCCACAAAGGAGGAGCGACTACAGACCCTGGGAACTATCGCCCCATTAGCCTGATGAGTCTGATATGCAAAGCTATAGAACGCATCATCATAGACCTAATAAACACGGCTATAGGGAATCTCCAAACTTTGGATGCCACACAGTTTGGTTTTGTGAAGGGTAGATCATGCCTGTTCAACTTGGTCGACTTCTTTGAGTCAGTCACCAGAGCTGTGGATGAAGGCAAGGTGATTCATACAGCCTACCTTCAACTGGCCAAGGCCTTTCATACCATTCCCCACTCAGGAATCACAGAAAAACTCACTAAGCTACACATCAACCCCTATATCACTAAGTGGGTTGCAAACTGGCTCATAGATAGAACCCACAGTGTGAAAGTAGCTGACTCCAAGTCAGACTGCCGACTAGTCACGAGTAGAGTCCCACAGGGTTTGGTCCTGGGTCCTCTCCTGTTTGGTATCTACTTCTCTGATGTCCAGGCTAACACGAAGGGACTCTGGCTGACAAAGTTCATAGACAATTGCAAGGTGGGAGCTGCTATTAACTCCCCAAGTGATGTTGACATCCTACAGAATGGCCTCACTGAAACCAATGACTGGTGTCAGAACCATGGCCTTAAGCTCAATGCCAAAAAATGTGTCGTCATCCCCGTTGGGAAAAACCTGGTTCCAATGAATTACCACATTGATGGTAGTCCACTGAATGCAGAAGGCATTATGAGAGATCTGGGAACACAGGTTGACAGCAACCTCTCTTTTGATCACCATACTGCCACTGTGGTCAGAAAGTCCTTCTATGTGCCACATCTCATTACTAAGAGTTTTGCATCCAGGAAGAAAGAGGTCATTGTCTCCCTCTAATCTTCCCTCATTAGGCCAGTCATTGAGTACAATGCCCCATTTGACATGTACCTCACTAGACACCTGCAACAACTAGAGAAGCTGCAAAAGTACCTCACAAAGAGGATCCTAGGCCTTAAACACTTGTCCTATATGGACAGACTCAAAAAACTCCAACTATTCTCTGTCTCATATCGCCTACTTAGAGGTGATCTCTGCTTGACTAACAAAGCCATGTCTGACCTAGCTCTGTTAGAAATGCTACATCTAAAGAAATCCCAGTCCCTCCGCACCACACTCTCCAGAGACCTAAACCTCATTACCACAATCAACAGAACATACTGGAGGGACAGGTTCATAACCCAGAGACTGCCCATGCTATGAAACAGACTTCCCATACATGTCAAGCAGAGCACCTCGCTGACCCTCTTCAAGGGAAATCTTGATGAGTAGATGGGAAACAGAAAATTCACTCCGGGGATAACTCCAGTGGCTCTACTTGACAGAGGCACTGGGAACTAAGGTTGGGTGCCACTATGCCAGGGTAATCCTATGGCTAGACTTGTAAAGACCCCAGCGCCATTAGCCTAGTACACACCTATGAACCTATGAATGTTTTTTCACTCCAGAGCCTAGTTGCAGCATTCTGAGACCAGGAGAAGGCATGTAAGTGTGTGGTGGACAACTTCTCACAGTACACTATAGTCTGCTACAACATTAGTATCTTAAGGTGTGCAAATGGCACTAGTAAGTATATGGACACCAGCAGACCCAGAAAACATAGCATAGTTCTAAACTGAACCCTGTGCTGCTTCTTTATTCATGCCACTGTAGCCACCCACTCCTGATACCTCAGTCAGTGTGAAGTGACTAGCACCGGCAGAGGTACCAGGAGTTAGTGGTTATAGTGGCATGAATACAGCAGCAGCACATGGTTCAGTTTAGGAATCTATATTTTCTGTCTTTCTGCTCATTAAGATTATCCTCAAAGGAGGAGTCAGGGAAAAATTTTCTTCCATTTTATGGCAAACCTTTGGGACCGCAGCCTTGGAAGTGCCAACCACGGGGATGCTTTTCTGGAAATCCTTAAAAGAGCTACCAGAAGCCACTCATTCAGGTAGAGGGATATATGGAGCTCCTTTTCGTGCAAGGTTTTTGGCCACTGTAAGTAATACTCTTGTAAAGACTCTAGACATTGCAGAAATCCCAAACAACAGAAACAATGTCCACCAACAACAAACAGAAGAAATTTCCTGTGTGCGAATGTCAAACACTGAAGTACCAAAAGGTATTCATGATATCCAGGGACACCATCTTAACATCCATCAGAAGAATGAATCCCTTTTGGGGCAATATCTGGAATTAGGCATACTGAATGTACTTGTCTGAAGTCATTGAGGAGCAGAATGAGACAGAAGCCGTCCATTTCCTTCAGGACCATAAGGAGGCAGAGTTAAAATCTCCACTCTTGTTCTAAATACGGGGCAGATTCTAAGGCCTCTTTCAGCAAGAGAGTCTGGCTCTGTCCCAAGAAATGTAATGAGATGGACTAGTTCTTTAGCAGAGCTCTTTATGGGGGAGTAGGTGTGTGCTTTAAGACATGGCCAAAACTGACTGTGTTTAAAGTCTACTTGTCTTTTGATATGGATCTGTAAATTGAAACGGGTGTGTCAGAAGCATGTTGATTGATCGAATGCAGTTTAACCAAAAGTCAATTTGGCAAAGAAATCATGCCAAAACAACTTCTGCATATTGGAGATAATATTTTGTGCAGTGGGCAAGCTCTCCTGCACCCACAATGTGGGGGATCCCCAAACTTAAACATACCTATTCCAATGTTGCAAAACAGTGGAGAAAAGGGAAAACTCCACTGTCACTGAAAGTTGTTTTGACATACTGTTTAGTCAAACTGCTTTTTACTTGAAATGGATTTAAACAATTGACTGGATCCTGGTGCATCCAGTAGGGTCATCCTTTCTTAGGAGAATAAGCCATCACAAGACCAAGGCTTCTTGCACTTTTGGGGATGGTTTGGCTTATTAAAAGAAAAGGTGAAGGTTGGTACATTCATGGAATTTCATAGTGATGTACTTAACTGACAGAATTACTGAACTGCACTAAACATTTTTTTTTTCTTTCCTTTCTCTGCCCCTATGTTCTTTCTAACTGTATATTTCAGTAAATGGATTGTGATTGAGAAAAATGTCTCAAGTAGTCCAGCTTGCTTACATGTACAAATAAATATAAAAATAAAATCAGACCCCAGAGGACATAAAAGCTCACCAGAATGGTGAAGGCCTAGTTCTCCATAAAGAAGTCAATGGCTAGGTCTTGAGAGGCCACGCTAAAGAACACTTCCTTCTGAAACTAAGCATCCAGAATGCAGTTTCTGAAGTGCTCCTTAAATGAGGATGGCCGCAACTATGCAATCCTGCACAGCAGTACACCTCAGCCTGCAGCCCATGGCTACAATGTCTACGTCATCATAAATGCAATATACTACATGGACACCCGGGCCACAGTGTTCATGTCATCATAAATGCAATATACTACATGGACACCCAGCATAGAAACTACTGACAAAGTCTAATCAAGCTCAGTCTTAAACTTAAACTCAGAAAGACTTTAAGCGTTGTCAGTGACTCAGAGATTTCAACAGGACTGTAACTTGGATAGTTGCAACAAATAACTGAGGGCTCTAAACCAGTTGTGGTAGAGCAGTATACTTTCCTACTATGGTTGCTCAAAGCTTTAGACTTCTTAATGGGTGACAAATGTGGTAAAATGTTATGTTCTTTGTGACCCAGGCTTGATTTAAGAGATTACATAAATCATCTTAAGAAAACTTAGTTTAGGACTCAGTCAAAGACATGTATGCTGCATCCCCCTTGAAACACAGAGAGATGGAGGGACACTAAGTGTTACGTTTGTAACAACCTATGTACCATAACAATAGTTAACAGACATAGACATATACAACTGCATATGTGCAAAGGTCATGGCTGTAAAGGGTCTTTGAACCACCTGAACTATTCTGTCATCAGATGCATACGTATATACATAAATAGTCTGCCCAGCCTTCTAAAGACCACTAGCAGCTACGACCTTGTCAGTATACATTAGCAGTACAAGAAGATTTTTCCTTCTGCACTTGTCTGCTATGAGACACTACATACCAATTAGAAGTATAGGTAGTTATCTGGAACAGGGACTGTAGAATCTTTCACACTCTTAGCTTTCCCTGGCAAGGGGAAGGAAACAATGGCCTTACCTGACTGCCTGTGTAATTCATAGCTGTGGTGATATTTGTTCTTGGGAAGATATTCCACTTTTAAAATATCAGCAGAGGTCTCTATTTATAGTCAGACTGCTTTTGATCCTGAAGGATTTATGCAGTTTACATCCTATTTGATCCACATCCCACCAAAGGAACAAACACTGAGTTGAACACCAGTCCTGTTAGGTAACCATTTATACTAAAGCAAGACATGAAATACACAAGGAAATCTTGGTAATGTCTACTGGGCTAATGTTTAGACTATGAGATGTGCAAGTGGGAATGAACTGTGCAAATTAAATCTTTCCTTTTATCAGTGTTTTCTGAGATTAAGTTGTATCCTTTAAATCTTAAGCTCTCTATCTTGCACAACAGGTGAGACAGCTGGCAAAACAGTTGGAGAAGTTTGATCATTCTCATTCTAAATCATTAGAAGAGTTCTAAGCAAGCAATAATACCTGACAGGGTGTGTGCTAATGTATAATTAATGCCCGGAGGAGGGCCTCTACAACCCTGGAAAGGCATTAATTACACATTTACACACACCCTGGAACGCACTATTGTGCTTAGATAATGGGCTCTCTGTAAAATTGTTGTGTTTTACTTACTTTTTTTTTTAAGTACTATTATTATTATTATTTTTTTTTTTTACATATATTTGATGTGAAATAGTTCTTCCCCCTTATGTTTCAAAGTTGCTGTAGTACATGTTAATGGTGTTGGAGGAAGTATTTTCCATCAAAATATATACAAACATATGTTGACGTAAGAGGTAAAAGCATAACTCTGAACCTCTTAGAATAAGAAATCTGGATAAATCCATAAATAATGGGGGGAACAAAGGCCCAAAAATAGGGACAATTTTTTTTACAAACACAGAAAGTTGATAGAATAAGAGGTTTTGCATTAACAGGCATTTTCTGAAGGGAATGAAGTCTAAAATTCAAATGCCTGTCTTTATTTTCTGACTTCAATTCTCAATGCTTTGCCACTGACCTACCAGAAAACCAAACTTTTATGAGGACCATACCAAAAATATGAGGCAAAAATCTGGACATTCTGCAAAAGTGTGTACAGTTGAGAGGCATGTTGAGAGGTAATGCAGACCTCTTAAATGCTGCTGCTGCCATCACTCTCATTCTTCACTCTCTCTCTCACACTCACACAGTCCCTTCTGCTTTCATACAATCATACACTGTCACTCACAGACACACACACTTTTTTTTTATTTTACATTTTTTTCTCTTTTACTTTACACTAGCTAACCAGCAAAAGTGCTGCTTAGTGACTAAAATAACAGCTCAGTCGATCTCATGCACACATACACAGGCTCTTCTTTCACACACATACATGTACACACACAGTCTCTTCTGCTTTCATATATCCATTCATTCACACACGCAGAAAGAAACAAACACTCTCATACACAAATATACACGTTTTTCTGCTTATTTTTTTACACTAGCTAAACAGGAAAAGCTCTGCTTAGCGAGTATAAATAATGGCTCAATCGATCTCACTTTCACTCACATGCACGCATACACTTACACACACACGCTTTTTTAATTTTCTTTCTTTCTTTTTCTTTTTTACATTTTACACTCGCTAAACGGCAGAAGCGCTGCTTAGCAAACGTAAAATAATGGCAGACGTTAGTTTTTTTTCTGTCCGAGCTCCATGGCAGCTTGATATGCTGCCATGAAGCTTTGGACTCACAGGCATTACTTCTAATTAACACCCTGGTAGAGAACGTTCGTTCTCCAATCAGGGTGCTGATGTAAAGTTTGCCCATTCTCTAAACAGATTTAAATGCAGAATAAAAATACTGCCCTCTAAAGCATGACAGGTAAACCTACTGATGAGTATACTCACTCTCCACTTTAATGGTGTTAGCCTAATTACTGGCAGTGCCTTCCCTCTTTTATACTCACTTTTCTAGTTTAGACATCTACTTAGTTATCCCCTTATTGGTGGCAGGTGCTTTCACTTTCCATCTTTTAATCTTCCTGTCACTGTACTGAGCTAGTATTGCATTATTAGCCAGCAAATATTTAATTTCCCGTTTTTTGATGTTTGAATGAATTTAATGTTGCTTGACTTTTTTCTGTGTTATCATATCTCTTATAATGTAAGTAGGTTGTGGCTAATTAAATGACTCTTGCATTCCACTTCCTCTATCTGTTTGTTACCTGTGAGAATAAAGACAGCTGTGGAACAGATTACAATCGTTGGAGTGTACAGACCACCAAATGTCAAGTGCTGATGATCTACAGAATTCATAAATTTTTTACATGAAACACGAGCGAAAAATAATAGTAGCTGGGGACTAAATCTATCAGAAACAGACTGGAATAATATCAATTCTACAACATTGGTAAGAAAATTATTTATAATGCATGTTCATGAACAACCATCACAGCAAACTGTAAACAAACCTACCACAGAACAAACATATTGAATATTGTGTTCCTAAGGAACTGATTGCTTCTTCATGTCAAGTTTTGCCAACTTTGATGTGTAGTGATAGTGGGGTTATAAATATTAAATTAATGCCAGATAATTCATCCAAACTGAAATTTAAACCAATGCACAGAGGTTAATAACAGGCTATATGGAAGTAAAACAGTCACTATGTAAAACTAACTGGAGTGATGCAATCACTGGAAAGACTACAGAAGGAATGTGACACGTTTTGAAAGGGAAAATGTTCGATTGCAAAAAAAAATGTTTAACATCAAGATCTAGGCACACAAGGTCAGAAGGATATATTTCCATAAGAACAAGATATTCAAGATGTGAGATAAAAAATACAAGAAATGGAAATGAGGTTGACCTACAAAGTACAGTTGTATACACTTACCATAAATGTAGATGTTCGAGTGTATTCACTGTTGCAGTCATTACATTTGGGTAATCTGCTGGCAGGTTGCCCTCAGTCGGCCTGAATAACAAAGTCTTGGGTCCTGCTTCGGTTGCTGTCTCCTCTTCCATGACGTCAGGTCGTCAGGGGTATAAAACATGCAGCCAACGCCATTTTATTCAGTTTTTCTTGCCCCAGATGATGCCAGGTGCCCCCCAAATGGGGAGCAAAAAAAAAAAAAAAAATATATATATATAAATAAACAAAACTATAAATGCACTTTTAGAAACATAAACTTTACCTTCATCTAAAAGCAAATACACCATAAAGGCTTTAGTGTATAGTGAAGAAAAGAATAGGTATAAAAAGGGGGATGGCAGGTGGGTAACCCAGACTGCAACAGTGAATACACTCGAACATCTACATGTATGGTAAGTGTACACAACTGTACTATGTTCTTTGTGTTTCACTATTGCAGTCACTACATTTGGGTAGAATCCCAAAGCTATGGATAGGAGGATGGAACTAAACAGCATTAGGAGCGGCTATAAGGCCCTGCAGAACTGCAGTGGCAAAGCCTGCCCTGGATTTGCAGAAGAGAGGCAAATGATAACGCTTTGTGAAAGTATGAACAGAGCTCCAAGTAGCAGCTTCTAGAATGTCTTTGGTTGGAACCCCTCTGAGAAAAGCTGCTGAAGTAGAGGCAGCCCTGGTGGAATGTGATCTGATCCCCTTGGGCACAGGTTTACCATGGTGCAAGTAGCAGAAACGAATGCAGTGGCTTATCCACTTAGAAATAGTCGGCTTTGATATAGCCTTCCCCTCTGACCCTGCAGCAAATGCTACCAGTAGTTGCTCAGACTTTCTTAGAGATTTGGTCCTGTTTAAGTAGAATCTTAGTTGTCTGTGTACATCCAATGAATGCAAAATCCGCTCCCCCTTGTTCTGCGGATTTGGGTAAAATGTTGGCAGGTGAATGGTCTGGTTAAGAGCCACACTGGATACCACCTTAGGCATAAAAGAAGGATTGGTCCTGAGGGACACCTGTCCGGGAAAAATGTAATAAAAGGCTCCACTGCCATGAGAGCCTGTAGTTCTGAAACTCTTCTTGCTGACGTGACTGCCAAGAAAAAAGCTGTTTTCCAAGATAGAAATTTTATATCCGCAGTAGCTGCTGGTTCAGAAGGAGGCAGGGTGCGTTTTTCCAGCACAAAATTGAGGTCCCATGCAGGAGTTGGTGATCTTATGGGAGGCCTTACATTTTTGGCCCCTCTAAGATACTGTTTAAGCAGAGGATGAGAAAAGAGGGGAGGTTCTGTGTTGTAATGAGCCGAGATGGCAGAGGCATGAATTTTTATTGAAGAAAAAGATAGGCCCTTGTCAAGCATCTCAGTCAAATATTGTAAAATCTGAGGAATATTGGGCTTTGCTGTGTCTGTTCCTTGTGCTTGGTTCCAAGCACAGAATCTCTTCCATTTATCAGCATAAGATTTTCTAGTACTAGGCCTTCTGGCTTCCAAAATGACGTCCATCACAGATTTACTGAGAGGTGTTGTTTGAATAATTAATTGATCAGCCATGCTGCAAGATTCAGAGTTTGGAGCTGAGTGTGCAGAATTTGACTGCTCTGCTGAGACAGTAGATGAGGTATTTGAGGCAAGTACCATGGAGGAAGTTGAGACATATTCCATAGAAGTGGGTACCAGTACTGGCGTGGCGAGTCCGGAGCAACTAGGATCATTTCTGATTTTTCCTGTCTGACTTTTAGTAAAACCTTGGAGAGTAGAGGCAGAGGGGGAAAGGCAGAGACTGGTAGGTTTTTCCAGCTGAAGGATAGGGCATCCACTTTCCATGCTTTTTTGTGATGAGTGCTTGTGCAGAATTTGTCCAACTGATAATTTTGGGGAGAGGCAAATAGATCTATGTCTGGGCTCCCCCATGTCTGTGTTAACATGCTGAAGATTTGTGGATCCAGTTTCCATTCATGCAGGTCCATAAGATTTCTGCTTAGGTCGTCTGCCAGAGTATTTTGTTTTCCTGGGAGGAATTGAGCTTGAAGATGTATTTGGTAAGTCAAGGCTGTGTTCCACAAGACCATGGCTAGTCTGCAAAGGGGGTAGGAATGTGTACTCCCCTGCTTGTTTATGTACCACATAACTGTGGTGTTGTCCGTCTTTATCAGTAGTTGTTCTGGATGAAGTAAGTCCTTGAAGGCTGTCAGAGCATTCTGAACAGCTAGCATCTCTTCCTGGTTGATATGCAGATGCATTTAGTTTGGGCTCCATTTGCCCTGAATGCATCTCCCCACCAGGTGGGCCCCCCCAAGCATAGTCTGATGCGTCTGTAGTTAGGGTTTGGGTGGCAGGGGGTAGAGTGAATGAAAGTCCCTTGTTTTGGTGACATGTCTCTGTCCACCAAAGAAACTCCTGTTGTAGGCAGGGAATGAGAGGAATCATCGTTTCCAGACTGTGACAATGTTGACTCCATAAACCTTTTAGGTACCACTGAAGATTCCTCAAATGTAGTCTCGCATATGGAATTAGCAGAATGCAGGATGCCATGAATCCCAAAGCCTGCAGAATTTGTCTTGCAGACAACTGGGTTTTTTTTGCCATTTGTTTGAAGTATGTTATCAATTGCCTTGGTTTGTCTGGTGTGAGGTAAGCCATCTGGGCAGTTGTATTCAAGCTTGCACCCAGGAATGCAATTATTTGAGAGGGTACCAGTTGTGATTTCTTTTCATTTATGGTGTACCCTAGGCATGCTAGAAGCCTTTTTACAAATGCCAGATGTTGAAGAATTGTGTCCTTGTCCTCTGCTTGACTGAGACAGTCGTCCAGATAAGGATACATTTGAATGCTTCTTTGTCTGCAGAATGCAATTACTGGTGCCAGGCATTTTGTAAAGACCCTGGGCGCAGTAGATAAGCCAAAGGGCAGTGCAAAGAAAAACAACTCCAAAAAATAAAACCAAGTCAAACCAAATAAAATCCAAGTGTACAAGGGGAGGTAACGAAGAAAAAACAGCAAGCTCCACAAAATAGCGTACCAGAAATTTATTTGTCCGCTTTCATCAAACGACTTCTTCAGAATGATTCTGAAGAAGTCGTTTGATGAAAGCGGACAAATAAATTTCTGGTACGCTATTTTGTGGAGTTTTTCTTCATTCCCTTGTACACTTGGATTTTATTTGGCAGTGCAGAGAATTGGTAATGCAAAAAACCTGGTTTGAAGCGGAGGTATCTTCTGCATGATTGCCTTATTGGGATATGCAGGTATGCCTCTTTTAAGTCTAGAGTTATAACCAAGCATTCCTGCCTAGCATAGGCAGTAGTAGTTGCAAAGTCAGCATTTTGAATTTTGGAATGTCCAGGAACGTGTTCAAAATCGATAAGTTCAGTATTGGACACCATGAATTGTCTTTTCTGGGTACCAGGAAAAGTCTTGAATAAAAACCTTGTCCTTTTTCCTTTTCTGGTACTGGTTGAATAGCCCCCATATCCATGAGGGGCATGACTTGTTTCTGGGCCTCTGCCCACTGGTTTTGTGGCAGATCCGGCCATCCGTTTGGAATTGGCAAAGTATGGAAATGAAATCTGTACCCCTGGGATACTATGTTTAATACCCACTTGTCCTGGGTAATTAACTGCCAATTTTGAGCATGAAGTGCTAGTTTTCCCCCCAAGGGGGCTGCCAAAAGATAAGTGCTTGGTGATGGTAGAGGAAATTCATTAAGACTGCTTACTGTAGGGTTGTGCTTTGTTTCCTCCAGTTTTGGAGGTGGAGGCACCCCATTGCTTTGACCTGTAAGAACCCTGTGATTGGTATTTGGAGCCTTTTGAGTGCCTGGATTTGCCTTGAGTGGCTCTGTTGGACACAGGAAAGGACCAGTTTTTAGTAGGCCAGTGTCTACTGAACCTGGGTGGCTGCACTTGCAAGAAATCTTTTACAGTTTGCATAGATTTAGCTTTGTCTTCCATTTTCTTTAAAACCTCATCTGCCTTATTACCAAACAAAGTGTCATGCTGCAAAGTGGCATCCAACAATTTAGCTTTAACACGATCAGGCAGATTTTGCTCCTTGAGCCAGGCATGCCTTCTAATCACAGATCCAGTAACGGCAGCCCTACAAGAGGCCTCCAAGGAATCAAAACCACATTGCAAAGTATGCTTTCCAACCTGTTCTGCTGAATGCAATAATTCCTGTAACTCTTGATTTTCCACACAATCAGAAATCAACATCATTTTCTGTTTCAGAAAGCCCATAACATGCTGTTGATATTTAAGCATATGAAACTGGCAATTTAAGGCCCTGATTGTCAAGGTTGCAGACGTATAAACCTTATTTCCCCATCTATCCAGCGCCCTGTGATCTCTATCAGAGGGCGTAGGATTTTTGGCTGTAGAGGCCTTTACACCCTTGGGACCCTTAGAAATAGTCTCAGGATCAGCAGCAGGATTTTTGAATAGAAATTTGTGGGAGTCAGGAACCCTGTAATATCTGTCAGGCTTACTAGGAGCCGGAGGCAGGGAATCAGGAGCCATGCTTGATTCCGAAAATACATCATCCACAATGACTAATACAGGAGGTATTGCCAAAGGCCTGTGCTGAGGAAGAAGAAGGAAATCCCTAAGCCTCTTTTTTGATTCAGAGAAGTCCTGACTTTCCCAGTGAAAATGTTCACTTAAAGTATGCAAAGTCTCTCCAAAAGAGTAATCCTCAGGAGGAGACGCAGATGGGATGGATTCCTCTGCATCAGAATCCTCATAGGGTGGAATGGAAAATTCCTGATCAGAAGAGGAATCAGAAGAAATGGAAACCTGATCTGAAGATTCATAATCAGTGACTTGCCTAGGCCTCTTGGGGGGGGGGGGGTTGGGAACCCCTGATCAAGGTAATTAAATCCTCAGCCATTTTGATCATCTGTATTTTAGGCATAGGGGCCTGAGCACGTGGCTCATGCTTTGGTTTTTTAGACATAGAAGATGTTTTTGACCTTGTTTTTGAGGCTGGCATCAGTTTAATATAAAAATGTTGAGGCCTGAAAACACCCTCAGAAGCCGGTGCCTGCTTAGCGGCTCTGGACCCATCCAAGGGAGAGACATCCGCGGGTTCAATACTCTGAAAATCTCGCGGCATACTGGACACCGAATGGGTCTTGGTAGAGGCCTGCCACTCAAAAGTAGCAGGTATCAGGGGCTGCAAAAGTGCCTCAATGAGTACCGGTGAACCGGCGACTGGCTTAGGAGAAGCTTTGTTGTCGATTTTGGACCTCGACGGTCTGTCTCTGTCTTTTTATTTGTGTTTTTTGTGAACTCCGGTAGTCGGATTGCTAACCGACGACATTTCAGGATAATTAAATCTTGAAGCAAAAATATACTGATGATTAATAGTGCATTGGTTAAATCTAGCACAAAACCAACAGCAAGGCACATTGTGATCTGGGCCTAGGCAAGGAATACAGTATAAATGAAAATCCTTATGAGGTATTTGATTCCCACAAGTAATGCAATTATTAACTTTTACTGACATCAGTAAGGAGCAAGAAAAAGTTTCCCCAACAGGGTACTTAGCTTTAGTTTGAAGACTTCGGTTCTGAAACTCGAATGCGAAAATTTCAGGAGTCGGCCGACCGGCACTTGTGAACTGCTTCTGCTTCAGGCACCGCGCGGCATGAAAGACTGAATAAAATGGAGTCGGCTGCATGTTTTATACCCCTGATGACCTGACGCCATGGAAGAGGAGACAGCAACTGACACAGGACCTAAGACTTTGTTATTCAGGCCGACTTAGGGCAACCTGCTAGCAGATTACCCAAATGTAATGACTGCAACAGTGAAACACGAAGAACATCTTTGAAAACTGATATAATTTGGGCAGGCAAATTAAACAGTATGACATAAGGAAAAATTTGAAGACAAATTATATAATGACAGTGAGCATAATAGGAAACCATTTTATAGATACTACATATGTGGTAGAAGTGAAAACATAAACAAACTGATAAACTTTATAGCTTCTAAAATTTATTCTGAAGCACAGCAAATTATAGACATATATGCAAAATAGTTTAGCTCCACAAAGGAGGTAATAAACTCTGCTACTGCTTACAAACAGTACATAGCAAGTACCATACAGCAATAAGAGAGGTTACATTCTCGGCTACAGTCAAGGTGTCTCACAAGGCTCTGTCTAAGGCCCATACTTTTTTAGGTTGTATCTTTCAGATCTATTGTTTTCTTCTAAGGTATTCTATAGTCTGTAGGCAGATAACTTGGAAATTGGTGAACTGATCACCTCTGTTACTAAGAGTCCATAAAAGAACTTGACTAAATTGATTATTTGTCACAAGAAAATAATAAGTTGATAAATGCATCAAAAACTAAGCATATGAGATTTGAGAGACAGACTGAGCGGTGAATGTTTAATATAGCGCACAATAACCGAAACTGCAGATTCATTTAAGACCTGGATATATAGACAGATCCAGGTCTGTTTTTTTCTGGTTATGTCAACCAATTGTTAATGATACTTATAAAAATATAGGCTGTATAAAAAGATTTATAATGTCTAGGACATAAGAAATGATGAAATCATCGCTTGTAAGTTACATCAACCCCACACTAGAGTATGCAATAACAACATATAAACCTTATAAGAAAAAGTACAGTTTTGTACCTACCATAAATGTAGATGTCCGATAGATATGCAACTGCAGTCATAACATATGGGTTGTCCTGCCTCAGGCAGCCCTCGGTCGGCCGGATTCCAAAGTCTGGGTCCAACGTCGGCTGATGTCGCATTTCTCTCCGACGTCAGAGCGGCTGGAGTACATAAGCATCAGCCGACGCCATTTTCTTCAGTGTTTCTTGCCCCAGATGCCAGGTGCCCTCCAAGGAAGGCTGTAATCAAATTGGAAGACAAAAACAGGATTCCAGACAAATAAGTAAGCAATAAACAGATACACCATAACAGATATCCCCAGCTAAGAGAAACAGGGATAGGAGTGGACCCAAGGCATAGAGGGGTATGGAGGGAGGGAAAATCCGACTGCAGTTGCATATCTATCGGACATCTACATTTATGGTAGGTACAAAACTGTACTATGTCCTTCAAGAATGCAACTGCAGTCATAACATATGGGTTGAATACCATAGCTTAGCTGGGGAGGAGGAATGCTCTAGGAAAGAGATGGTGTGGCAATCAAACCCTGCAGGACTGCCGAAGCAAAGCCTGCTCTGGATCTGGAATATAAAGGGAGATTGTAGTGTTTGGAGAATGTATGCACGGAGCTCCATGTAGCAGCTTCTAGAATGTCTTTTGTAGGCACACCTCTTAAGAATGCTGTAGAGGTGGCTGTAGCTCTGGTGGAGTGTGGTCTGACATTGGCTGGAACATTCTTCCCATGGAATGAATAACAAAATCTGATGCAATGTCCAATCCATTTTGAAATAGTCTGTTTGGAAATTGCTTTTCCTTGTATTCCAGGGGCGTAAGCTACAAAAAGCTGATCAGACTTCCTACTGGTCTTGGTTCTGTCCAGGTAGTAGCAAAGTTGTCTGTGAATGTCCAAGGTATGCAACAGTCTTTCCCCTTTGCTCTCAGGATTGGGGAAGAAAGTAGGCAGGTGAATAGCTTGATTTAAAGAAACCCTAGATACCACCTTTGGCATAAAAGTAGGGTTGGTTCTTAAGGAGACCCTGTCTCTGTGAAAGATTATGAACGGTGGTGTTGCCATTAGGGCATGTAGTTCTGAAACCCTTCTTGCTGAGGTAATTGCCAACAGGAAAGCTGTCTTCCATGATAAAAATTGTAAGTCCACTGTAGCTGCTGGCTCAAAGGGGGGTAGAGTCAGTTTTTCTAGGACAAAGTTGAGGTCCCAAGCTGGCACTGGGGCCTTTCTTGGTGGCTTAATGTTCTTGATTCCCCTGAGGAATTGACTTAACAAAGGATGTGAAAACACAGGCGGATCAGTGTTATATCTAGCTGAGATAGCTGAAGCATGTATCTTTATGGAAGAATATGAGAGTCCATTCTGTAGCATATCTGCCAAATATTCCAGGATGAGTGGGATATTCAATAATGATGCATCATGTCCCTTGCTGGTATTCCAAATGCTGAATCTCTTCCATTTTGCTAAGTAAACCTTTCTGGTGGATGGTCTTCGAGCTTCTGTTAATATCCGCTGAACTTCCTTGGAGAGAGATAGATTGAGGTTATTCATGGGATCTCCCAGGCTGTTAGCTGCAGTGTCTGAAGGTTTGGATGCACTGTTTTGAAATTGTGTTGAGTCAAAAGTAGGGGCCATTGGGGAAGGGCCCACTTTTTGTTGTGACATATGCTCCGTAGTAGTGGGTACCAGTGTTGTCTTGGCCAGTCTGGAGCTATTAGGATCCCCTTGGGCCTCTGCTTTGATCTTTAGTAATACTGTGGTCATCAGTGGCAGAGGTGGGAATGCATAGATTTTTAGAAAGTTCCAGTTGAATGAAAGAGCATCTATTTTCCAAGCTTGTGGATGGTATGTCCTTGAACAGAATTTTTGTAGATGATGGTTGAGGTGGGAGGCAAATAGGTCTACTTCTGGCCTGCCCCATGTCGAGGTGAGTTGTGTGAAGATTTTCGGATGTAACCTCCACTCGTGTGGATCTATGAAATTCCTGCTTAGGCTGTCCGCCAGCACATTGTCTTTGCCTGGAACAAACTGGGATTGCAACTGTATGTTTAGGCTGTGATTTTTCCCAAAGATTCATTGTCAGTCTGCAAAGGGGGTAGGAATGGGTGCCCCCTTGCTTGTTTATGTACCACATCACAGTGGTGTCTGTCCGTATCAGTAGATGGCCTTGCTGAAGTTGTTGTCGAAAGGCCTCGATGGCATGCATTACTGCCAGCATTTCCTTTTGGTTTATATGCAGATGAGTTTCCTTTGGAGACCATTGTCCTTGTATATATCTGCCCTCCATGTGCGCCCCCCATCCAAGGTCTGAGGCATCTGTGGTCATGGTCTGTGTTATCTGAGGTTTTTTGAATGACATACCTGTGTTTGCCTGGCTTACCGAGGCCCACCATAGGAATTCCTTTTGTAGGCATGGAATGAGCGGTATGGTTGTCTCTAGGTTGTTGTTGTGCTGAGACCATAGGCTTTTTAGGTACCATTGAAGCTTTCTCATGTGTAGTCTTGCTAATGGAACCAGGAGAATGCAGGATGCCATGTAACCCAGGGCCTATAGGAATCCCCTTGCAGTCATCTGGGTGAGTTTTGCCAAACCTTTGAAATAATGAGTTAACTTCTCTTGCTTGTCTTCTGTCAGGTAAGCCATTTGAGAGGCTGTGTCTAGATTGGCTCCTAAGAAGGTTATTTGCTGGGATGGCTGAAGTCTTGACTTTTGGAAGTTGACTGTGTATCCCAGAGCCTGTAGCAATTGTATGACATAGTTCAAGTTTTTTGTCAAAATCAATTTGTCGTCCACTTGTATGAGGCAGTCGTCCAGGTATGGGTAAATTTGGATCCCCTGGAGCCTGCAATGAGCAATTACTGAAGCCAGGCATTTTGTAAATACTCTGGGCGCAGTAGATAAGCCAAATGGCAATGCTGAGAACTGATAATGCTCTGGCCCTGCAAGAAATCGGAGGTATCTTCTGCAGCTGTGTCTGATAGGGACATGCAGGTATGCCTCCTTGAGGTCCAGAGTAATCAGCCAAGACCCCTTGCCCAGCATGGGAAGGAGTTGCTGTAGAGTCCGCATTTTGAACTTTGGTACTATGAGAAAAGTGTTTAATGCGGACAAATCCAGTATTGGTCTCCACTGAGTTTCTTTTCTTGGAACAAGGAGCAGTCTTGAGTAAAACCCCTGGCCTTGTTCTTGTTTTGGAACTCTTTCTATTGCTTTGATCTGAGCAAGCAGAGAAATTTGCTTGATAGCCTCTGCCCTCTGGTTTTGTGGTAGGTTTGGCATGCCTTGTTTTCTTGGTAAGGTATGAAAGTGGAACCTGTAACCTTGGTCTATAATGTCCAAAATCCATTTGTCCTTTGTCAATCTGTGCCAATTGTCTGAAAACAGAGATAATTTTCCGCCCAAGGGAGCTTCTATTTGCTCCTTGGTCAGCGGAAGTAGAGGAAAGTCATTGAGATTGTCCCTGTGGGGCAGGGGAGACCCCTGTGTCACTTCTTTGGTTTGCTGGTTGTCATTGTCGTCCCCTGTAAGAACCTCTGTATTGTCCTCTTCCTTGGCCACACCTGTTTTTACCCCTTTGAAATCTTTCAGGATTAGGAAAGGACCAGTTTTTAGAAGGCCAATTCCTGCTGAATCTGGGTGGCTGAACCTGGAGGAAATCTTTGACCCTCTGAACTGATTTTGCTTTTTCTTCGATGGACTTTAACACATCTTTAGCATTAGTACCAAAAAGCTTGTTCTTTTCCAAAGGTGCATCAAGAAGTTTTGCCTTAACATGATCTGGTAGAGGTTGTTCTTTTAACCATGCATGTCTACGAATGACCGCCCCTGTCACAGCTGCCCTACATGAAGCTTCCAATGCATCATATCCACACTGCAGAAAGTGATTGCTGACTTGCTGAGAATTATGTACAGCTTCCTGCAAAGACTTCCTGTCTAAAGGTTCAGGAGAGGCCAATGATTTCTGTAAATCATCTAGCAGGTAATCCTGATATTGAAACATATGAAAGAGGCAATTCAGAGCTCTCATAGATAAAGTAGTGGAGGTGTAGACCTTTTTCCCCCATCTCTCTAATGACCTAGCTTCCCTGTTGGAAGGCAAGGGATTTTTGGAGGTGGATGCTGAAACCCCTTTTGGTCCCTGAAAAATAGTTTCTAAATCGACAGCATGGGCCCTAAAGAAATGAGAATGTGTTTCTGGGACCCTATAATATCTGTCTGGCTTGGCTGGGGCAGGAGGAAGAGTATCAGGGGTAACACTGGAGTCAGAGTATAGGTCATCCAAAACATCAAGCACAGGAGGTATAGCCAGGGGCCTGTGTTGGGGCTTTTTAAGGAAAGTTCGAAGGCGCTTTCTGGAATCAGAATATTCCTGGCCTTGCCACTTAAAATGTTCCCTCATGGTATGCAGAACTTCCCCAAAAGAAATATCCTCAGGAGGGGAGGCCGAGGGGATGGAATCCTCTGCATCCGAGTCCTCATAGGTCTGGAAGGGCTCTTCCTGGCCATCGGAGTGAACAGAGTCCTCAGAATCTTCATCTGAAGGGATAGGGTCAGAGGGTTCAGCCGGGGGCCTCTTATCAGGAGGAGCCTGGGATCCTCTCTCAGGATGGGCCTGTGAACCTCTAATCATGGAAATTAAGTCTGCGGCCATAGTCATGATTTGTGTTTCAGGAGTAGGCTGAGGTAAGGCCTTAACAGTAAGGTGCTTGGTCTTGCTGGCTGCCTTAGCACGTGTGTAGGCCTTAATAGACATGGCCATAGGAGGCCTAGCAGCTCCATGTGCAGGAGTGACCTTATCTACAGCAATGGTCTCGGGCATTTCCTCGGTTTCAGTATCCGGAGGAAAATCTATAACTGGCGTCGGTGTGGCCTCCGGTATCGGAGGTATCGGTAAAGCGGTGTCTTCGGTTCGGAGCAGTGAAATAACCGTCTCAGGGGGAACCGGAGCACTCGCGGTAGGTTTTGGCGTGGAGTTGGTGGAAGACGCTGGCCGAGGATGTCGGTCCTGGTCTTTTCGTTTCTTAGGAGTCTGCGATGTCGGAAGTTCCGACGGCATTGTATAAGCAAATTTATCGCCGAAAAAGTCTTCAACGAACTCCGCCCGGCGCCTAAGAGTGCGCTTATTGAAGCGAGCACAGGCGACACAGGCCGAGACGTCGTGGTCTGGGCCAAGGCAAGGAAGACAGTAAGAGTGGAAATCCTTATGAGGTATTTGTTTACCACAAGACAGACAATTGTTAACTTTTTCAGTAATTTCTGACATCGGCTGAGGCAAGAAAGGTCCCCAACGGGGTACTTAGCTTTTTTGATGACTTCGGATTCGAAGAATACAGGAGCTGACCGACCGGCACTTGCGAACTGCTTCTGCTTCGGGCACCGCGCGGCAAGAAAGACTGAAGAAAATGTCGTCGGCTGATGCTTATGTACTCCAGCCGCTCTGACGTCAGAGAGAAATGCGACATCAGCCGACGTCGGACCCAGACTTTGGAATCCGGCCGACCGAGGGCTGCCTGAGGCAGGACAACCCATATGTTATGACTGCAGTTGCATTCTTGAAGGACATCTAGCATTAGTAAACTGGAAAGAGTACAGTAGACGTATACTAAGGTTGTCCACGGATGTGACAATTTAATTTATTATGAAAGATTAAAATACCTGAACTTTTACAATGCTTTATACAGATACTTAAGAGGATACCTTATTCAGGCATATAGGGCATTTAGAGTCAACTACCTCTGGGAATAATTGGGCTTATCAAAAAGTAGTACAGAATCATCAGACAACCTATGTAAGAGATTATCTAGGCATGAGAGATGTACTAATTGGTTCTCCAAAGGATTAGATGATGCATGGAATAGACTACTAAATTATATTAAAGCAAGCACTAGTTTAGATATTTTGAAAAACAACTTGGACACTTCATAGGTTGATACTAGGCTATCTGCCCGAGGGCATTTATAAGCCTAGCCAGAGTGTATTTGGCTTTTGCCACCCTTTATGATTAGTTGACTGTGCCTCTGTATAGCAGGTCACAGAAGCTAGCCCTTTTGAGGTTAGTTTACTGTGCCTCTGTCTAGTAGGGACACAGAAGAGATCCCAGGGGTAAACCTATGATCTCCCATCCACTCGTCAAGATTTCTCTTGAAGAGGTTCATTGAGGGACTCTGCCTAACATGGATTGGGATTTTGTTCCAGAGTGAGGGGAGCCTCTGGGATATGAATCTGTCCTTCCAGCATGTCCTATTTATTTCTGTGCTGAGGTTTAAGTCCCTGGAGCGTGACACTTATTATAGGAATGATTGTTTTTGGTATACTGGCAGGCTAGAAGAGCAATATTCCTAAAATATATATAAGTATGTTTGCAAGCAAATCAGTACCATAGTTGAATTATGGTTTAAAGATCCAAAATACACACCACAAATTCCAAGCAGCTGATCAGATGGGATAGGTGGCAGGGTCTCAGCTTTTGTAAAATAGCACATAACAGATGGAAATCAAGAAACTAACTCCGAACTAATAAATTCTTAAATATTAATATCAGTTGTACTGAATATGTTACAGGAATCTGTCATACACTGTTTATCTCCCCAAGAAAGCCTGAGAATTTTTCTGACTTAACCTCAGGATGTAAATATCAAAGAAAATATAATCCTTTTGGAAAATTTTAACTATCTAAAGCCTGACTTGATAAATTACTCCTTGCTCCTCAAAAATGGTTACATATTCTGTAATTAATGAAAATAGCATGAGAAAAATAAAAATATCATAAATGCATCATCCTTAATAAGAAGTTATGTACCTACCATAACGTTCCATGTTAGTTGTCTTCTCTCGCCTTCTTTCTTGCTGGATGGGTTCGGAGCCGATCCTCGGCTCCACTGCACTGCTAAGCTCGAGAGCTAATTTTACCAGCTCGAGGCAACCCTATATCCCATGATGCAAGGCGTGACTACCCAGATCTCATTTGCCGCTTTGCGAAGAGGTCTTCTTTTACCAGCTCAGGTAGTGTTTTTGTGATTTAACTTTCTACAGTTAAAAATCTTCCCTTTTTCCAGCCTTTTTTTTTCTCAGTATTAGAGTTAGTCTTTTCTATAGCTATCACCTTAACCCTATACTCCCTC
Organism: Protopterus annectens; assembly: GCF_019279795.1. Lineage (NCBI taxonomy): Eukaryota > Metazoa > Chordata > Ceratodontiformes > Protopteridae > Protopterus > Protopterus annectens. Next base: position 1,609,424,670 of record NC_056731.1, read on the forward strand.
AACCTAATAGGTTTAGTTATTTTCCCCTTCAGGCCTTAAGCCTCCCTTTCCTTAATTCCTGTCAGGGTGTTTGAGTGTTGTACTTAGTCCCCCCCCCTTCTTCTTAAGTTAACTGTTGGGTGAACTTTGTGTGTGTGTGTGTGTGTGTGTGTGTTTGTGCACTGGGCATAATTATGTCCAAAGAATCGAAGGTCTCAGGCTTCAAGAAGTGTGACTCGTGCTGTCAGAAGATGTCTCTGACAGACAGTCACACTTCTTGCGTGTACTGCCTGGGACCTCTACACCTGCAGGACTCTTGTGCCATTTGTCATTCTTTTAGCCACAGAGTCCTGCAGGAACGTAGGAATAAATTAATCCTACGAGGCTTATTGAAGCCGGAGAGCTCCCCGACCAAGACCGGGTCAGGGAAGCCCTCTAAGCCACCTAAACCCCAGGCTTTGAGTTCGAAGCCTTCGGCTGTGGCTCCGACTCCTTCGGAGTCTAGGTTGGCTCCGGTCGGAGCCGATCTTTCTCTCTTAGAGGCGGTGGTATCGGTGCCGGCCGGCCGGCTCCAATACACCTGCATCGAAGTCGGCTCCGGCTGGAGCCGACATTTCCATGTCCCAGACTGGAGCCGATAAGTTATCGGCTCCGACTGGAACCGAGGGGTCTTCGGCTCCGATGGCTCCGACTAGGAAGAGATCTCGGTCTCCTTCCCTGGAGTCGATTCGCTCGGCTCCGGGATCTCTGCATTCGGAGCGGAGCCGATCTTCTAGGTCTTCCAGGCTCTCTGACCACGACTTGGAGAGAGAGTGGTAAGCAGATTGCTGAAATCACAGGCACTGGCCCAGATGCTCCATAGCCCGTCTCAGCAGACGACCGCTATCACTCATCCCCCTGAATTTCCTCCTTCGACTCTCCTCCAGAGTTCGGAGCCAGAGCTTCTCGAAACCTTGACTGTTGGTGCGTCGGAGCCGATGCCACCCCTTTCGGCTCCTTCGTCTTCGACTCCGATTTCCTCCATGATACCTTCCATGGAGGGATCCGGTCGTCGTGACTCCCGCGTTGGCTCCGAGGGGGCGAGTGGCATCGGACCCTTGTCCGGCCCCGTTCTCCCTCTCGGAGAACTGGTAAAATTAGCTCTCGAGCTTAGCAAGTGCCGAGTCGAAGCCGAGGATTGGCTGCGAACCCATCCAGCAAGAATGAAGGCGAGTTTGACAACTTAACATCATACTTTACCCACGGAAATCATGATGCAATAAACTACATCTGTATGAAAACAGACCGGGATAATCTCCTGAATTCCCCAAATAAGTCTGCTTTGATAATATCTATATCAACTATTGTTTGTAACTTCTGCACTCAGTAACATTTACCAGCAACACATAAAAATGCAAGGTAAATGCAAAAACAAGCTATTTGCTGCAATAACAAACATACACAACAGAAGAATATAAAAAAGTATGGAATAAATCAAACTTACAAACTAGATGCTTTATCAAATCTTCCAGATTCAAATTACGAACTCAGCTTGGCCTCAAAGCTCAAAAGCATTACTATGGTACTCTTTAACAACTTCAAAAACTTTTAAAGGGAAAAACCGTCAACACAAGATGCTATCAGTAACTGGTGAAGTGATAACTCACCCAAAAGATGCAGTAAATGTGTTTAGAGAAAAAAAATTGTGCAGACCTACCAATAAGCAAAAAAAAAAAAAATGTCAGAGTGCTTGCTATTGAGGCAAGGGAAATCCATTATAAAACTTAACAGACATAACTGCTACCACATACAAAATTAAAAACTCAAGTTCCATATAACCAGAAAAGATATCTAGTGTATTCCTACATATAATCAAGGAATTCACAACTAAACACCTTGTCAGTCATGCTAAACCAACTGTTAGCATGTAGCACATCTCTAACCTATGGCAAAACACTGTAACAGAACCATGGGCCGACCTGGTTTTTGTAACAGCCAGGTTCAAAGAGGCCTGAGCTGCTGAACACAGCATGCCACTGCTGCATTTGACCATAGCAGTAAATTAACTTACAAAGACAACTTTCAAGTACATTTGCTGGGGGCTGTCTGTGACTCTTGCACCCCCCCCCCCTAATGTGGGACTCTGTCCCCACAGCCACAATTTCTACATATACTACCTCCATGTTTACACAAACTCAGAGAAAAGGGCAGTTGCAATCTTGTAGGTAGTAAATTTACAATTGGGGTGCAGGAAAAATACAGTTATGCAAGTAAACGTATCATAACATTTGATGTTTGAAAAGCTCTTTGTTGCAGTAGCCTAACCTATATGGCACATATCCTGTCAAGGACTGGACAAGTGGCCAAGTCCCAAAGGTTTAGGGCACCTTCAATGTACTCTAGCCACTGTACAGCTCAAGGAGGGCATAAAGTCAGTACAACTTCAGAACTAAACAGGGAGCTAGTGCCCTACCAGCTTGGCATTTTCTAGGAAAAAAAAAGAAAAAAACAAATAGCCATACCTTGGTATAAAACGCAAACAAAAAAAGTGGGTGAAGGAAGGTGTTACTACGGCAATAGTGATCTATTCAAAAATCCACTGTTATGGTAAGTTTACTTGCACAACTGCAGCATGTTCATTATTTGATTACTGTTTCAGCAGCCTAAGCTAGATAGGACAAATATCAGTAAAAAGACAGAAAGGACAGAGGGAGAAGGATCAGAGTCCAGACGCTCCAAGAAAGTAGTCCTAGTAAAGCCTGTTCTGTACCTATAGAAAGAATCTAGTTTGTAGTGACAGGTAAAGGTATGCACAGATGACCGATTTGCCGTCTGTAGTACATTTCTAGAATCCTCCCATTTCCAAGAAGCCAAAAAAAAAGGCAACAGTATCAAAAGTATGTTAGAAAAAGATGACACTAAAATATCCCTTCCTTCTTAGTTTACATCATTTGAACTATACGATTAGTATATCTGGTAGGCTCAACTTCGGTACTCAGAATGTGGTCTATGTTGCTTTATGTTCAGGATGCCAGGCCTTTTATATGACTACAAGAAACTTAAACAAACATATTAAAGAACATATGCCATCAGAACTAAATATGATAACGATGCTTTATATAGACATTCTGTTAATTGTACTTTATATAAAAAAATACTTTTTCTATTTTAGAACATGTGGAGAAAGATTTAAGGGGTGGGAATTTGAAAAATAGAGTGGAAAGAAAGAAACATTATGGCAGCTGAAGTTGGGGCCAGACTACCCTCCAGGTTTGAATGATATGATAAATATAAAGTGTTTTTTGGCTGAAAAAAGCTGGTCATTTGACTTGTATATATTTTTTTCATTGCGCCAGTTAAGTTGCTTTAACTGTTAGAATTTTTAATTGTTAATTGTTCATTGTTTACTGTTCATTGGTTAATTAGTTGTTATTGAGCAATTAAAGTTTTAGTAAGCACAGTATATATACGTGAAATTTCAGGTTATGTTTGCATTTCTGATGAAGTCTACCTGACGAAAGGGTTGATTAAAAAGTTTTTACGCTAATTTTCTTGTGAGTTCGTTCTCTGCTGTGGTCAGTGTTTTCTTTTATTTGGTTGTTTTTACACTGAGTGCCGGTATTTGGTTGGAAGCCATGGAAGTTGCCATAACCATGTTAGATTGGGCCTTGACTTTGTCTGGAAGTGTTTTGTTATTGTGAGAATAACAAAAAATAACATGAGACAACCATTTAAAAATGGTATGTTTTGACAGATTGTCCTTTTTTCTTATTTTCATAGGAAAAATACAGTTTGTCAGAAAGCATGAATGTGTTTGTCCTGTCAATGAAGTATCTGAGTTGCCTATGGACATCCAGTGTGCAAAATTCTTTCTCCATTATTTTTAGGTTCTGCAAAGAAAAGAGACAAATAGCCTGCTTCAATGTAAATGGTGAAACAACCTTAGGCATAAAGGAAGGATTTGTTCTCAAATTTACTCTGTTTTTGTGAAAAATGAGATGTGGATAACTCGACATAACTATCTGTTATTCAGATACTCTTTTTGCAGAAGTCAGAGCAATGAATATCATTAGTTTTCAATCAGCCTCAGCAGCAGGTTCAAAAAGATAGAGTTTATGTTTTTCCACTACAAAATTAAGATCCCAAGAAGGACCTGTCTGCCTTCTAAGTGACTGGATATGTAAAACACCTTTCAAAAAACATTTCTCTTGAGGTAGAGTAAGAAAGAGGGACCTAAGAGCAGACAAGCCAAAATGGCCAAGAGGTGAATACTGATAAAGAAGGAAAGGCCAGAGAATAATAACTTTCACAAATATACTGCAGAGTCAAAGGAGTCTGAGCCTTAAAAGAATCAGTGAAATCTGTGAAACACTGATCTGGGATCTCAATCTGCAGTCTCAACAGTCTGCAGGACAGAGTAAAAGTTTAGAAATAAGAATAGCTGTTCAGAATGTCAGATCCTGGCCGCTGCTAACTTAGCAAAACTTACCAAAACTTATCAAAAATAAAGTCCTCTTTCCAGAGGAAAAATGCAGTCCATTTACAGGTTTAAGCAGATTCAATGATGGATGAGTCTTCTAGTCTGACTAAATTGACAAGTGAGCATCTTAAATAGTATCATTCCAGGGGGAAGTACCAGTCTGACAGGTACAGATGGTTTGGTTGGTGGAAAACTTGCACAGCTAATGGAATAGGGATGTACCAGGCGCCTCCAAATTACCTTGAAGTTACAGTCTTACAGTATTTTAAATTCTAATAGTGTTAGATATCTCTCATAAACAGTACATGACCAAAGACATAAATCTCCACCTTAACACATGATCAGATAATGCAATGTATTAGAGGAGAAATTCCTTAATGTTGGATTAATGGGTCTTTATAAGACCAATTATATAATTTAATTTTGTACAAAAACTGTTACCATGCCTGAGTCACAGTTTGTTCCTCTTGCCTACAGAAGGATTCCCATGAAGGAAGGTTGTCTCCAACTGCTTACAGTGGGAAGCTCTAGAGAGACTGAAATCATGGGCCTGGAGGTGGATGTTCTGGATGTGAAAAGCAATCATTTGGGGGCTGCAACAAACTCATTTTGTCTGGAACAGAAGCTGGATTTTATCTAGACATTTTGCTTGAACAATGTAGAAATCTGTACACGAACATTTTCTTTCAGTGAGATTACAGATTTTCAACAAAATCTTTGCAACTCTGGATAAAGTATTGTGAGAGCTAATAAAAGATATATTTTCACTTACCCATGTGAGCAGTGTTGTCAAAATACCAAGATAAAGAATAGTTATGCAAGAACTTACCATAACCTTAGATGTCCTTCATTTCCATGTTGCAGTATTCATAACTGTAGGAAGGTTGCTGCCTGCAGCACTGGACATCTGGACAGTATACCAAAGTCTTAGGAGCAGGGGTACGTGCTATGTTGCTTGTCAGGGCCATGAACCGATGTTGGCTATAAAAGTGATGTCTGCATGTTCCCCCTTCAGAAATGACTGCTGCATACAGTAGTACCCCTGGGGAGCGAGGAAAGGAAGATTTTCAAACCCACATATACCACCAAGCCAAAGAAGCCCAATAAATGTATGTGCCTGTTACATTGCCCTGTTTGGATGGAGTGAAGGTAGGGAAAGTCACTCCAGATGGACAAAACAGAGCAAGAGGGGGATTGGAGGGGAGGACTGAACACTGCAACATGGAAGAAAAGGACATCTAAGGTTATAGTAAGTTCTTATAAAACTATTCTATATCCTGGGAGATAGGTTGATGGGCCTGGTCTATGAGACCCTGTAAAATTGACCTAGCAAACCCAGTTCTGGCTCTAGACACCTAATCTAACTTGCAGTACTTAGTAAAGGTATGGACTGAGAACCAGGTGGCCACTTCCAGTATGGAAGCGTAGTCCACCCCCCTGAAAAAGGCTGCTGAAGAGGCAGCTGCCCTAGTGAAATGTGCTCTCACATTGACAGTTAAAATCCTTCCATGAAAGGAATAACAGGCAGAGATAGCTTTAGAAATCCATGATGATATAGTCTGTTTAGAGACTCAAGGCCCTTGGGTGAAAGGAGACAAATGGCTGGTCTGACTTTCTAATGGATTTGGTCTTTTCCAGGTAATACTTAAGCTGTCTATGAACATCCAAAGAATGTAGGGTTCTTTCAGACGGACTTTGAGGATGAGGGAAAAAACAGGGAGGTTAATGGCTTGATTCATGGACAGTTCATTAACCACTTTAGGCATGAATGAGGGGTTAGTCCTGAGGACATGGAAGATGAGGTAAGGGGGGTTAGCCATCAAGGACTGGATTTCTGAGACCCTCCTGGTGGATGTGAGGGTACCAGCAGTACTGTTCTCCAAGTACATAGTTTCAGTGATGCTGACTGAGCTGGTTCAAAAGGAGGAAGTGTGAGTTTTTCAAGGACAAAATTAAGGTCCCATGAAGGTGGCATCGGTTTTCAAGGGGGTCTGATATGGAGGACCCCTCTTAAGAATAGTTTCACCTCTAATCTGGATGCCAAGGGAGGAACCAAAGGGAGACAGGCAGAAATGGCTGACAAGTGCACCTTAATAGAAGAGTAAGTCAGCCCTGAATGTAGAAGCTCACACAAGTAAGAAAGAACCACAGGTACAGAAATAAGAAATGGGTCCTGTTTTTTTTTCCTTTGACACCACTTGGAGAATCTTTTCCATTTCGACACATAATTTCTCCTGGCCTCCTGCACGACATTGAGTACATCCTCTGAATATAGAAGTCTGAAAGGGATAGAGTGAGTCTGAGGTTGAGCATCTGAGGGTGCATGAGTGACCCCCTGGCTTGTGTGAATAGGTCGAATTGGTGGGGTAACCTGTGGTAATTGCCCTTGGCTAGTAGGCGAAGAAGGGGAAACCAATGCTGTCTTGGCCAAAAGGGAGTCACCAGCAGGATTTTCGGTTTGTCCTTCTGAATCTTCAGGACGACACTATGAATCAGTGTGAAGGGGGGAAAGGCATAAAGATACATCCCCGCCCAAGCAATTGAGAAGGCGTCCACCCTCCAAGCCTGTGGATGTGGATTCCTTGTGCAAAACAGAGGCATCTGCCTGGTTTTGGGAGGAGGCAAACAGATCTGCCTGAGGAATATCTCACTTGTGAATAAGCTCCAAAAACACTTCCCTGTGAAGCATCCATTCGTGAGAAGGAGCAGAGTGTCTGCCATCACATTCTCTGCTGAAGAAATGTACACTGCTTGCAGGTGAATGTGCAGTTCTGCTGCCAGGGACCAAATCTGAACTGCCAAGAAGCAGAGCAGCCTCCCCCCCCACACTTGCTGATATACCACAGGACAGTCATATTGTCTGTGACAACTTTTAAGGTACCTGGTAGGAGAACTGGGTGGAAGGTTTGCAAGGCTAGGAGAAGGGCCCTCATCTCTTTGATAATGATGTGGTCCCTTTGTCTGGGGGAGGACCACTCTCCCTGAACTTTGTTTTGTTTGTTGTGGTTATGCAGAACAGCTCCCCAACCCAGTTCTGAAGCATCTGTGAAGATTTGTTGAGAGGGTGAGGGAATCTGCAAGGATATACCCTGATTGAGGCATATGGCTGCAATCCACCATTGCAGCTCTTTTTTTCAGGAATGGGAGGAGAGGTACAGGAGTATCCAGGGGGTGTGAATGTTGGTTCCACCGACTCTTCAGCACCCACTGAAAATTTCTCATATGCAGCCTTGCTACGGGAAGTTTGGGTATTCAGGATGCCATGTGGCCTAGAACCCTCAGGAATTCCCTGATTGATAAGGTTTGGAGAGAGAGGAATATTTGGAGGTAATGTGTGATGTTTTCCACCTTTTGGCAAGGAATGAAGACTGACATCTGGTCTGTTTTTGTCCTGTACCCAAGAGAACCAGGTCTTGGGTGGGTGTCAGGTGAGATTTTTCCTGGTTCGCAGTGAACCCTAGGTTTGCCAGGGTACTGGACACCATGCCTGGGTGGTGATGGAGGGTGTGGCAATCCTGATGAAGTAGCAAGAGATCGTCTAGGTATGGACATATTTGAATGCCCTGCACTCTGCAGTGGGTGATAACTGGAGCTAGGCACTTTGTGAATACTCTGGGGGCTGTGGAGAGCCCAAATGGCAAAGCAGAAATTTGAAAATGCAAGGAACTTGTTGAAAAGTATAGGAACTTCCTGTAGCTGGGGTGTATAGGAATATGAAGGTAAGCATCCTTCAGATCCAAGGATACCATGAAGGCTTGGTGAGGGATGAGGAGTAGGAGGTGATGCAAGGTCAGTATTTTGAAGGTAGGCACCTTGAGGAATAGATTGAGTACAGACAAATCCAGACTTGGCCTCCAAGGGCCATCTTTTCTTGGAACCAAAAATATCCTGGAGTAGAACCCCTTGTTTGTCTGTTCTGGAGCTACTCTTTCTATGGTGTCCTGAGTTTGGAGCTGATCCAAAATTGGGCGGGAAGAGATGAAGCTGAGTTGTAGGTGGTTGGGGTGTCCCCTGAAAGGGAGGAAGTGTACACCAAGTCTCCTTTTTGGATGATGGAAAGGACCCAAGCCTCTGAGGTTATTTTCCACCAGGAGGGTAGGGAAATGGTGAGGTGGAGGGATAAGGCAGTGAAGTTGGGCAACAGGTTTGAGTCACAGTGGAGGGGCTCTGTCCTGGTCAGGCTGCCTCCGAAAGGGAGTTGGAGTGGAGGTGGAAGGTTGTTTAGGAGTGGAATGTCTCCTATGTTGCCTCCATCCCTTAGCCTATGGGGCATTAGAATGAGATGATTGCTTTCTAACAAAGGTGGCCCTTTGAGGGTAGTTCCTATGATATCTAGGAATATGAGATTAGCAAATGCTTTAAATTTTGTAACTCCTTGCCCTTTTCCTGTACAGATTTAATGAGCTCTGCAGAGGCTGCACTGAAAAGGGCCTTATTATCAAGAAGGTGCATCCAGCAATTTGGTCTGGACATCCACGAGAAGGGGCTGTCACCTCACCCAGAAATATCTCCTCAGGACAGAACCTGAGGCTGCAGATTTGGAGGATACTTCTACCGTATCATAGCTGCACTTTATGGACTGCCTGGTCATCTGAGAGATGGTAGAGAGCAGGGCAAAGAGTTGTAACTTAGCAGGAGAGTCTGGCACATCTGGATTCAGTGCAGAGGCTTTTGATAGGGTATCTAAAACAAACGTAGCCATGTGAGTTTGATACTTTAGGACTGATGGTTAAAGTGGAAGAAGTGTATACATTCTTCCCTAGTATACCCATAAATATGCTGTACTTGTCAGTGGAAAATGAGAGGTGGAGGGCAGCTGTCTGGATGATTTATCTGCTGATGCTCCAATGACAGCAGGATCTGCAGGAGGGTTTTTGAATAAGAACTGTGTAGCCTGAGGAACTTTATAGAATCTAACTGGATGTTTGGAAGTTGGGGTCTGGGATGCAGCCAGAAAGACATCATGAAAGGCTGGAAGCAGGGGAAGGACTGCGATGTAGAGGGCTGGTCCATCTGCAATAATTCAAAGTATCTCTTTTTTGTTTCAGAGACATCTGAGGCCTGCCACTTAAAATGTTCTCTCATCAGAGAAATGGTGTCCCCAACGGAGAATTTGTCTCCTGGAGATTCAAGACTAATAGAGTCCTCCTCCTCAGGGGTAACAAAGTCCTTGGGGGATTCCATCTGGGAGCAATAGGTAAGTGATTCATCAGAAGAAGAGAGTTCTTCTTCTGAATCTTCTAAGGCCTGCATAGGTGTAGGGGCTGGTAGGTGGTGGGTGTCAGGTGAGATTTTTCCTGGTTCGCAGTGAACCCTAGGTTTGCCAGGGTACTGGACACCATGCCTGGGTGATGATGGAGGGTGCGGCAATCCTGATGAAGTAGCAAGAGATCGTCTAGGTATGGACACATTTGAATGCCCTGCACTCTGCAGTGGGTGATAACTGGAGCTAGGCACTTTGTGAATACTCTGGGGGCTGTGGAGAGCCCACATGGCAAAGCAGAAAATTGAAAATGCAAGCAACTTGTGAAAAAGCATAGGAACTTCCTGTACCTGGGGTGAATAGGAATATGAAGGTAAGCATCCTTCAGATCCAAGGATACCATGAAGGCTTGGATAGGGATGAGGAGTAGGAGGTGATGCAAGGTCAGCATTTTGAAGGTAGGCACCTTGAGGAATAGACTGAGTACAGACAAATCCAGAATTGGCCGCCAAGGGCCATCTTTTCTTGGAATCAAAAGCATCCTGGAGTAGAACCCCTTGTTTGCCTGTTCTGGAGATACTCTTTCTATGGTGTCCTGAGTTTGGAGTTGATCCAAAATTGGGTGGGAAGAAATGAAGCTGACTTGTAGGTGATTGGGGTGTCCCCTGAAAGGGAGGAAGTGTCTACAAAGTAGAGGTAGCTGAGACTGGATGTCCTGGAAGGCCCTGAAAAGAGTTTGGGAAAAAAAAACTTTGCATCCAGGAGCTGGTTCAGATTCTCTATGTTCCCTATGTTTTAATTTCTATTTCCTCTTTAGAGGAGTAGAAGGATGTGTTGACTTAGAGGCTGATGCCTGGAAGAATGTAAAGGCTAGAGCAGGTCCATCTGATGCCCCGAGCAGTGGTTCACCCTCGCCATCAGGGGGTGATGGCAGATCAACCTCGGCGGATGTACTCTGAGTTTCTACTGAACCGGCTTCCACCATGGTTCCCAGTTCTAGCTGTGAAACGGGCATCCGATGAGACCCTGGGCAATTATCTGCCTCAAGAGTCTCACCGGACTCCTGAGGTGCATCATGGAATCAGGCGTAACTTTCTTGGTCTTCTTCTGAGGTGGCTCGTCGGAGGTACCTACCTCATCATCCAGGCCTAATGCTAGATGCCGGAGCCTCTGGTTTTCTAAATAAAGCTTTAAAGCTGCCAGACGGCTGCAAAGTGTTTTAGGTGCAAAAGACTTGCAAATATCACAAGACGTATGGTCGTGGCCTTCACCTAAACAGAATAACCACTTATCATGCGTGTCCTTATGTGAAATTTGTCTTTCACATGCACACCACCCCTTCCTAGCTGACATGTACATTTGAAAAGCAATATGAGGGTAACAAAAACCCATAGGGGTACTTATCTATATTGGATGGCCGAAACAGATGAACAAACTGATTCCCAGAGCTGGCGATCGGAGATCCGTAGATCACTGCAGCAGAAAAGTTCTGAAGGGGGTACGTACAGACATCACTTTTATAGCCGACGTCAGTTTATACCCCTGACCATCAATGTAGCATGTACCCTTGCTCCTAAGACTTTGGTATACTGGCCAGATGTCCAGTGCTGCATGCAGTTATGAATAACGCAACATGAGAATAGAAGGACATATGTATCTATGTGTGTGTGTGTGTGTGTGTGTGTGTGTGTATATATATATATATATATATATATATATATATATATATATATATATATATATGAAGTGTATGCTTTACTGCTAAAGAGAAAATTAAGTATATGCCTTTTTGATTAATCTCATTTCACAATCACAAAATCTCTCAGAAAAATCACTGACAACTCATTTCATAGAAAACTCATTTCAAGGAATCACAATTGACATGAAGTTTCATAAACAGCAAATGTAACTTTAACCATATGTTTGTACCACAGCACCCTCTTACTTAAATATACTAACTCCATGGTCACAAAGCCATGAAGAAAACAGAAAGGACTACTGACAGTGAATTAGCTGTGTTTTGCAAATGCAAAACATGCTGGCAGTGACTGTCTATAAGCTTTTCCAGTTTTCTAAGAATTATAATTTAACAAAATGTGTTTTTAATAAAAATGAGTATTCAATGAATTTTTCCATAGAGATTTGGGATTCAGTGAAATGTATGGTAACCAAGAAAATGACATCCTCAGAGATAGCATGATACCTTTTTGGCATCCTTAGTCGAGTTCATAGTTCACTGCTGCAACATTCTGTGAAGGGATATAACGAGATGACTGATGTAGTGCTATTTCAGCCCAAGGCCTTGGATTACACTGCTTTCTTTACCACTTTCAAATTTGTAAAAGCTAGGGCACCCAGAATCTTATCAAACAATACTTTGTCAATAAATGTTACGCATACAAAGTAATTTACCTGATTAAAATAACGGGATACAAAGTGCCTTTTCTTCCCTAAAACATCTCTGCTGTAAGGAATGTTAAACGGAAGGTCAAATGAAAAATGTATTGTCTAATCAAGGAAAATCCCGTGAAATGAAAGTCTGCATCTCGCAGTAGTTTGTATCAAATTTATATTCTGGCCAACACCCAAAATTTGAATATGTCACTAGTTTGCATTTACTCTCTTCCCACATAAACAAGAAACATTCATTAAGGAAGTGAGAGGAGAAGCTCAGACACACAGCCTTGTCTGTGTTACACAGGATACAGGATAAAGAGATTCTTCAGTAGCTACAGAATCTGTAATGCTCAAGCTATCTCCTGTGTTGAAGCCATACTTAGAGTTATTGCTGAACACACACCAGTATCTAAAGAAACACAGTGATAAGTTCACATTAATTTATATATTATTTAGTAAGTGCTGGTCGAGGACTTGCTTTCTGCTTAAGTGGTTCCTTTTTGTCCCTTTATGATTTGCTCTTTTTTTCCATATGGAATACAAAGAGAAAAAACAGGAAAAGGATGAGAATGACACATTAAAGAATAGTTGTGGAAAATCTTACCATAACCATAGATGCCCTTCTTTTCCATGTTGCAGTATTCCAAACCGTTGGGCTTTCCCCTCTTGCTACCTGAGCATCCGGCCAGTATACAAAAGCTTCTAGTCACTGCAGGGTATGTGATGTCTGATACTGGCTAAGAGAACGTGAACCATAAAAGTGACATCTACACATACCAGAACTCAGAACTGAGCACCCCAGTCCCAGAATAACTGTACAAGTCCAGTGCCATCCAAGAAGAGACAGTTTAATAGAAGAAGGGGGAAGGATGGAGGAAAGGAATACTGCAACGTGGAAGAGAAGGACATCTATGGTTATGGCAACATTTTACGCAACTACTCTATGTCCTTCAGTTCTCATGTTGCAGTATTCCAAACCCTTGGATGAGTGCCAAAGCTCAAAGGGAAGAAGAGGGTGGAGGCTTGGAACTATTTTCTAGGAATCCATGAAGCATTTCCCTGGCAAATCCAGCCCTGGATTTGGAAATGTGATCCAATCTATAATGTTTGGTAAAATGTGGATAGAGCTCCATGTAGCTGCCTCTAAAATGGAGACAGTGTCCAGCCCTTTGAAGAAAGCCCCAGAAGAAGCCATAGCCCTAGTGAAGTGAGCTTTAATTTTAGATCCTAAGTCTTTTCCATGGTATGTTTAACAGAAAGAAATTGCCCTGGAAATCTGGGCAGAAATGGTCTGCGTTGTCACTGCTTTCCCCAGAGCCCTGGAATGAAAGGAGACAAACAATTGGTCTGATTTCCTGATAGACTTGGTCTTGTCAAGGTAAAACATAAGCTGTATGTGCGCATTAAGGGAGTGTAAGACTCTCTCACTGTCATTCTGAGGATGAAGAAAGAAGGTGGGAAGGTGAAAAGCTTGGTTTAAGAATAACTCATTAACCAAACTTGTACCTTTACTTGTACCTTTTGGCTTTCACCGCATTTATTTGTTTAGCACAGCCTTGTTATGGCGGAGGTTGCTGATGACACTTTGCTCAACTTAACTGTTCATTCCACACCCACATCGGGGGTAGACAAAGTGAATAGCTTGCTTATAGCTACTTTGGTTGACATCCAAAGTTCTTTAAAGTTTTTAGTAGCTAAGGCTAGCGGACCTGACATTGCAATGCAAGCATCTAGTCCAGTCGGGTCCATTCAGGAGTTGGACACAGTAATTGATTTGGGCAGCCCTATGCAAGTGGGCAACGAGCGTGGAGCAAAGAATCAGCGTTTGCCATTTCGCGCTCGTAATGGTGGAGGTGTGAGTTGTGAGCATTTACTAAGCCGAGGAGATAATCCTTTCAGTACGTCTGGTCGGTATTTTTATGAAGTAAATAATGAACAACTCAACAGCCAACGGGAGCAACTTCTGAAATTGCTCAAAAGGTACAAATCACTTGATTTAGAGAATTGTTATTTATCCCATTGCATTGAATTAGGCATAGTGCCAAAGGGGCTACGTTTTTTTTAAATGCCCGAACGGTGTTGGTTTGGGCCATCCCATGTTTGAAACTTTTTTCAACAAAGCGGGTTTACGCTTTCTTAAACTTTTGACAATAATGTTCACAAAATGGGTTTACTAAAAGAAGAAATTACTAACATTGAAACTTACGTTAAAAGTAAGCTCACAGCTGATAATTTCAGTAGATTTTTTCAACATTTATCGCAGGAGGTTCACCAGCACTCAACTGAAGTAACGAACAGAAAACAGTCAAAATTGAAGCATGACATTGCCTCTTACCAAAACAAGTCAGCATATGACAACTTTGCCTTGAATTATCGAGGCAGCAGCAGTAAAGAGCAGGGGTTTAACATCACTAGTAAGCGTGCATATAGCACTGTTGTTTCTGTATCTAAAGCTGACAATGGTGTTTTTGCGCCAAACAGTTCTGATAAGGATGACAGCTCGGACATTCCAAATGTGGCGTCTACCTTGTCAGTTGACAAGATATTGTTTGACAACAACAAAGACAGTGGTGTTGCAGAAAGAAATCAACAAGAATCTGCTATTGACAACTTTTCCAACAAAATTGATAAGGATAAAACTTGTAAAAGCAAATCAAGCACTATCCTTTCAGATTCTTCTGTAAATAAAAAGAATCAGTTTATTAACAACAACAAGACAACAGTGCAGACTAGAAGTCGGACTTTTTTGGGGTCCAACTCGTCGGGGGACGAAGCTTGATTGAACAAATGGACAGCTTTAGTGTTATTAATTTAACTAAACATGTTTTTACTGACACACAATTGAAAGTTTTAAAATATGGGTTAAACTTTGTTCCCAACAATTGAGCAAACTATAGTAGAACTGTCATAGATATTAAAAAATTTGCCAGGAAGTTGAATTTATCTTATTTGATGCATGACTTGCCAGACATTAATAATGCTTTGATTAAGCCATCTAGTTACACACCTAGATTACATCACACTATCAAAGTATTTGAAGAACTTTGTATTGAAGATATTGACAAATTATTAAGAACTAAAAGTTTTGTTCATGATAATTTAAGTTTTGATGAAAGGAAGGCATTGGAAGGTTTAAAAACTTTGACCAGTAAATTCAGATTTATGAAAAGTGACAAAGGATCCAACATAGTTATCATGGATCAAGAAGTATATAATACCAACATGTTAAAAATATTAAACAACACAGTTGAATATGAACAGGTTACCCTTTATGACATTTATAAATGTTTCCGATTGATACATTCTCATTTATATGAGGCACTCATGTCAGGAGAAATTAGCTTTGAACTACATGAATTTTGTGTAGTGCAGGAACCAAAAATAGGGGTGATTTTTGGGATTCCAAAAACTCACAAGGATTTAATAAATCCCCCGTTTAGACCTATAGTTTCTTCACCACATTCCATCACTGAGGGAGTCTCTTTAGTTATAGATGCCATTTTGGGGCCTCTTTTAAGTAATGATCCATCTTTTGTCAGAGATTCATGGCACTTTTTGGATAAATTGAGAGTTTTTTCGGAGAGTGGAGTTTTTGACCCTGACAGACATATCATTTTTACTATGGATGTTATTTCATTATATACCTGCATTCCACATGACGAAGGTGTGGAAGCCATACGTAGTTTTTTATTCAAAAATAATTATTTTACTAGTAGTGTTATTTCTACAATTTGTAGATTGTTAGAAATTATCTTAGATAACAATTTCTTTTTGTTTAACCATAGGTATTACAAACAAAAAAGAGGTGTTGCCATGGGTTCTCCGGGTTCTCCGGCCGCACCTGCTTATGCGAACTTAGTTATGGCGTGGTGGGAGCTTGAATGCATTCCCATTTTGATGAGTAAATTTCACATTGATTTTTATTGTAGGTTTATTGACGATTTAATCTTTATTATTGAGGGTAGTGTTGATACCGTTGAAGCTTTTATTTTAGAGGCTAATTCCCAACCTGGTTATTTAAAATTTACTAAAGGTGACATTGGCTTGGCAGTTAACTTTTTAGATATTCATTTTTGGTGGGACATTATAGATCATAGATTCCACAGTAAGATTTTTAGGAAGGAAACCTTTACCAACGGATACTTGCATTATCAAAGTGGTTATCCGAAACACATTACTAGGTACATACCCAGGGGACAATATATCAGAGCTAGTCGTATGACTACCAAAGAACAAGATTTAATTCAGGAATTTCAGTTTATTGCCTCAATGTTTCTACAAAGGGGTTATGATGAACATTTATTAATAGACAGCGGTAATGAGGTTTTTAACAAACGTCTAACCCACTTTCCAGCTATACTTAATAAGTCAACTATTATTAAAGTCAATGTTCATTGTGAACGGCAATCTAGTAGAATTAATTCTGATTTATTGTGTTCCCTTGAAATGAGCAGTGACACTAATCATATTAGGTCTGTACTTGAGAAGAACTGGAGGGTCATTCAAGGAAATTCCGACATCGTTCGTGCTGTTGGAACCAAACCGAGTTTTGTGTTTCGTAATAATCACAATATTAAACAAATTTTGGAATGTCATAGTTCAAATGAGAGTTCTATTGTAATTAGGAAGAAAGGCATGTTTTGTTGCCATCAATGTAAGGTTTGTAGATATATTTCTGAAGGTCCTTACATCACTGTGGTAACATCAGACAGAATTTTTGAAGTTCCTGGCTTTGTCAATTGTAACTCTCGTGGAATTGTTTACATTGGTATGTGCACTGGGTGCCCTGCATTTTATGTGGGAATGACCACAAGAAGCTTAGGGACACGTATAAAGGAACACCTATACAGTATTAAAAGTGAAGACCAGAATAACGCTTTATACAAACATTCTGTAGTCTCTTCTTCTTTTAAGAAATTCATTTTTTCTGTTTTAGAAATTTGCAAACCAGACATGAGGGCAGGTGATTTTAAAAATTATTTAGAGCAAAGAGAGACACTTTGGCAGATTAGATTAAAATCAGACAAAACCCCAGGTTTAAATGAGACTATCAATGTCAAGTGTTTTTTAAAGTATCGTAAATTAGCCATTACTAAAGATACTGACTTGTCTTTTTTCTTTAAATCATGAACACTGTGTTTTTAACTTTTGTGTTACTTAATTAGTTCCATTTGTGATAATTGCTTGTTAACAGAGTGTATTTAAGGTATTGTCTTTTTAATGGAGTGTATTCTGATGAAGTCGTTTGATGAAAGCGGATATTAAATTTTTGTACTCTATTGTTTGGAGTTTGTGGAGATCATTTCGTACAGTTCCTCTTGCCATTATCGTTTTTACTTGTACCTTTTGGCTTTCACTGCATTTATTTGTATAACTCATTAACCACTTTGAGCATGAAGGAAGGGTTGTTCCTAAGAGTTACCCTGACCTTTTGGGAGGTGAGGAAATGGGAAATAGCCATGAGGGCCTGTAGCACTGGCACTCTGCTGACTGATGTCAAGGCTACCAGGAGTACTGTTTTCCAATTGCAGTGTTTTAGAGAAGCCTTAGAAGCTGGTTCAAAAGGGGCTACTGACAGCTTCTCTAAAATATAATTCAGGTCCCATGGTAGTGGGTTGGGTTTCCTGGGGGGCCTGATATGCAGCACTCCCTTTAGAAATAACTTTGCAGGCAACCAAGATGCCAAAGGGGGGGGGGGTCCAGAGGCAGACAAGCTGAAAAAGCAGCAAGGTGGGCTTTAACAGAGAACGCCAACCCTGACTGCAAGAGTTCACACAGGTATGACAGTACCAGTGGAACATCACCCTGAAAAGGGTCAAACTATCTTTGTAGACACCATATGGAGAATCTTTTCCATTTAGGCAAATAAAGATCTCCTAGTGTTAGGTTTCCTGGCCTCCTGCAGGACTGTGACCACGTCCTCACTGTAAAGGTGTCTGTAAGGGATCAAATACTATCACCCACAGAGTAAGGTTCAGAGATTGTAGGTGGGGCTGTATTAGTGATCCCTTATCCCATGTGAGAAGGTCCACTCTGTGAGCTTACTTATGGTGATTGTCCCTGGCTAAATGCAAAAGGAGGGGGAACCAATGCTGTGTTGGCCAAAAGTGAGTCACCAACAAGATTTCTGGTTTGTCCTGCTGGATTTTCAGTAGCACTTTCTGAAGAAATGGGAAGGGGGGGGAATGCATACAGAAACATCCACTTCCAAGAGATTGAGAAGGCGTCTGTTGCCCTTGCCAGAGGACTGGGTACCCTGGTGCAAAATGACTGAAGTTGTCTGTTTAGAGGGGAGGCAAACAGATCTACTTGAGGTGTACTCCATTTGTGGACTATGTCCAAGTACACAACCCTGTGGAGCATCAATCTGTGGGACTGTGACTTGGACCTGCACAAGGTGTCTGCCTGGTGCTCTGTTCTGAAGGGATATACCTGCTGAAGGTGTCTACCTGGTGTTCTGTTCTGAAGGGATATACCTGCTCAAGGTGTCTGCCTGGTGTTCTGCTCTGAATGGATATACACTGCCTGCAGAGTGACTCTCTGTTGTGTGGCAAGCTCCCAGACTTGGAGAGCTAGTCTGTATAGCAAATATGATTTTGACCCCCCCCCCCCTTGCTTGTTCACATACCACAGAACTGTAGTGTTGTTTGTGAACAATTTTAGGGGGCCCTGCTTCAGCGTATGTTGGAAATCCTTCAGGCATCCCTGTATATCTCCTGTACTGGCAAGGGAGCCCGTAAGGGGAGTCCTGGGTTGGAGGTCACTTGATTCATCCACCAGAGAATCTCTTTCATGAGACAAGGTAGGAAGGCAATTTTGTACTCAAGGGGGTGAATGTGCTGTGTCCATACAGACCTTACATACCACTGTAACTTTCTCATGTGGAGCTTTCCCAATGGCAACATGGGAATATTCGATGCCATATGACCCAGGAGTCTGAGGTACTGCCTGGCAGTCAAGACTGTGACTTGATGGACAGAAAGCAGGTACTGCCTTAAATTTTCCACCTTTTCAGGTGGCAGAAAGGCCCTCATGACATCCGTCCTTATCCTGCATCCCAGGAATATCTGGTCCTGAGAGGGGTTTAGGTTGGACTTCGGGTAGTTTATCTTGAAACTTAGTGCTTGCAGGACTATTATTGTTTGTAGATGGTGTAGCAAGGATTTTGAAAAGTCTGCCTACATCAGAAGATCATCCAGGCAAGAGAATATTTGAATCCCTTGAGTCCTGCTGAAGGCAATCACTGGTGTCAAGCACTTGGTGAAGACCTTTGGTGTTGTAGAATGTCCAAAGGGCAAGGCAGAGAAAGTACAGTTGTGTATACCTACCATAAATGTAGATGTTCGAGTGTCTTCACTGTTGCAGTCATAACTGTAGGGTACTCCTGCCGGCAGGCAGCCCGAGGTCATCCAGAATATCAAAGTCTGGGTCCGGCGTCGGCTGTATCAGCAAGTACCCTGACGTCAGAACGCATGGGTATAAAGCTGACAGCCGGCGCCATCTTCTCCAGCCTTTCTTGCCCCTGATGTCAGAAGCCCCCATAAAACCAAAAGGTGTCCCAAGGGAAACACAAATACACCAGAAAGGAAGTGGAAAAGGAAACACAGTAAGCAAAAAGAAACAAGAGGGGTCTGGAGGGAGGAAAACACCGACTGCAACAGTGAAGACACTCGAACATCTACATTTATGGTAGGTATACACAACTGTACTATGTTCTTCATGTTTCACTGTTGCAGTCATAACTGTAGGGTAGAATCCCAAAGCTGAGAACAAGGGAGGAAGTTATGAAGAAGAAGGAGCAGCTAGAAGACCCTGCAAGACAGCAGAGGCAAAGCCTGCCCTTGACTTAGAGTACAAAGGGAGGTTATAGTGCTTGGAAAAGGTATGCACAGAGCTCCAAGTGGCAGCCTCCAAAATGTCCTTGGTAGGAACTCCTCTGAGAAAGGCTGCTGAAGTGGCAGCTGCTCTAGTAGAATGAGTCCTGACGGTACCTGGAATCTGTTTTCCATAAAGAGAGTAACAATATCTTATTCCATGAGCAATCCATTTGGAAATAGTTTGCTTAGAAATAGCTTTACCTAGAGAACTGGAAGCAAATGAGATAAGCAATTGATCTGATTTTCTGAAATCTTTAGTTTTGTCCAGGTAAAAACGTAGTTGCCTGTGTACGTCCAATGAATGCAAAATCCTTTCCCCCTTATTTTGGGGTTTTGGGAAAAAGGTAGGAAGGAGAATAGTCTGATTTAGAGCCACTCTAGAAACTACCTTAGGCATAAAAGTAGGATAGGTCCTCAAGGAAACTCTGTCCTGATGGAAGATGAGGTATGGTTCCACGGCCATGAGGGCTTGTAACTCAGACACCCTTCTGGCAAAAGTCAAGGCCAACAAGATAGCTGTCTTCCAGGATAAGAACTTAATATCCGCAGAGGCAGCAGGCTCAAAAGGAGGCAAAGTAAGCTTTTCCAAGACATAGTTGAGATCCCAAGGAGGGACAGGAGGAGATCTAGGAGGTCTTAAATTCTTATCTCCTCTCAGAAATGGTCTAACCAGCTGGTGGGAAAAAATGGGAGGATCACAATTGAAATGAGCCGAAATAGCAGAAGCATGAATTTTAATGGAAGAAAAGGAAAGACCTTTAATGAAAAGGTCTGAGAGATAAAGTAAAATAGAGGGAATATCATGTATTAAAGGATCAGAGCCACGATCCTGCATCCAAATACAAAATCTTTTCCATTTAGAAGCATAAGATTTCCTTGTACTAGGACGCCTAGCTTCCAAAAGAATGTCCAAAACTTGTTTAGGAAGAGAAGAAGGAATCAATTGCCTTTGATGAACCAAGCTGCCAGGCAGAGAGTCTTGATTTGAGAGTGAAATACCTGACCCTGATGCTGGGACAGTAGAGAATGGGTCAGAGGAAGACTCCAAGGGGGTTCCAAGCAAAGGTGCAGTAGAGTTGGGTACCAAAACTGACGAGGCCAATTTGGAGCTATCAAAATGATCAGTCAGGGTTTGTCCAGCTTTATCTTTAGCAATACCCGAGGCAGAAGAGGAAGAGGAGGGAAGGCATATCCCAAAAGATTCCTCCAGCTGAAGGACAGGGCATCCACTTTCCAAGCTGTCTTGTGGAAGGACCTGGTGCAAAAGAGAGGCAACTGATGGTTGAGATGGGATGCAAACAGATCTATGTGAGGACAGCCCCAAACTGCAGTTATCATGCTGAATAAGTTGGGGTCCAACATCCATTCGTGAGGATCCAAAATGTTTCTGCTTAGGCTGTCTGCTAAGAGATTCTGATTTCCTGGAATGAACTGTGCCTGAAGATCCAGATTCAAATTTAGGGCTGTGTCCCATAAAGTCATGGCAAGTCTGCAAAGGGGGTAAGAGTGAGAGCCCCCTTGCTTATGTACCACATGACTGTGGTATTGTCTGTTCGAATTAGCAGAGGTCCTGGCTTCAAAAGAGTCTGGAAGGCTAGAAGAGCATTTTGGACTGCTAACATTTCTTTCAAGTTGATGTGCCATAGAAGGTGTTTGTTTGTCCAAGAACCCTGTTGGCATTTGTCTAGAAAATGAGCTCCCCAAGCATAATCTGAGGCGTCCGTGGTTATGATCTGAGTAGGTTGAGGAAGACGAAAGGGCTTCCCTTCGTTCAAAACACATGCCCTGGACCACCAAAGGAATTCCTTCTGGAGGCAGGGAATCAGTGGAATCATTGTATCCAGACTGTGGCAATGCTGAGACCATACACTCTTTAGGTACCATTGAAGTTTCCTCATGTGAAGCCTCGCATTTGGAATCAACAGGATGCAAGAGGCCATGTAGCCCAAAGCCTGCAGGAATTTCCTTACAGTGAGCTGAGTCAATGTTGCCAAGGTCTTGAAGATTGAAGCCAGCTATAACTGTTTTTCTGGAGTAAGGAAGGCCATCTGTAAACTTGTGTCTAGAAGAGCTCCCAAAAAGGTCATTCGTTGAGAAGGAATTAAATGTGACTTTTTTGTGTTCACTGAGAATCCCAGTAGTAGGAGAAGATGTTGAACAAAATGCAGGTGTTGAAGTAAAAGGTCTTTGCTGTCTGCCTGAATTAGACAGTCGTCCAGATAGGGGTAAATCTGAATCCCCTGAAGTCTGCAGTAAGCTACTACTGGAGCCAGGCATTTGGTAAAAACTCTGGGCGGAGTAGATAAGCCAAATGGCAGTACAGAGAATTGGAAGTGTCTCGAGCCTGCCTTGAATCTGAGGTACTTTCTGCATTGTTGCCTTATGGGGACGTGTAAGTAAGCCTCTTTTAAGTCCAATGTTACCATCCAAGCATCTTGCGAGAGCATTGGAAGAAGTTGTTGAAGTGTAAGCATCTTGAATTTTGGAATTTCCAAAAAGGTGTTTAATATTGAGAGGTCCAGAATAGGTCTCCAGGAGTTTGGTTTTCTCGGGACCAGAAAAAGTCTTGAGTAAAAACCTTTCCCCACCTCTAGAGGTGGAACAGGTTCTATGGCTCTTAAGGCTAATAAAGCGTCCACTTGATTTAAGGCCTCTGTCCATTGATGTTTTGGCAGATCTGGCCAGCCGGAAGGCCTTGGCAGAGTGTGAAAGTGGAATCTGTAGCCTTTCAAAATCACGTCTAACACCCATTTGTCCTGGGTAATGTGAGTCCAATTTTGGTAAAAAAGAGAAAGTTTTCCTCCGAGAGGGGCATCCAAGGAAGGAGCACCTGAAGCCCAACAGAGGGAGTCATTGGGTCTGCTTTCTTTGGGTTTGAGGTCTGTCTTCTCCCCTTCTAGGTGAAGAAGCAGTCCACTGTCTAGATCTGTAAGAGGCCTGAGCCTGCGCCCGACCTCTGGAGCGTCTATATCTTCCCCTTTGAGGCCTGTCAGAAGTGGGAAAAGACCAATTTTTGGAGGGCCAATTTCTGGAAAATCTAGGAGGCTGCACTTGCAAAAAATCTTTTACAGTCTGCATAGACTTGGCTTTTTCTTCCATCTTTTTAATAACCTCCTCGGCCTTAGATCCAAATAAGACATCATGCTGAACAGGGGCATCTAGCAATTTAGCCTTAACTTGTTCAGGTAAATTCTACTCACAAAGCCAAGCATGTCTCCTGATAACAGTACCAGAGGCAGCAGCCCTGCAAGAAGCCTCTAAGGCATCAAAACCACAATGCAAACTATGTTTGCTAACTTGTTCAGTTGCATGCAACACATCCTGTAATTCCTTGTCCTCAGCACATGCAGGAAAGATAGAAAGCCTTTGTTTTAAAACAGATAAAAGAAACTGTTGATACTTAAACATGTGAAACTGGCAATTTAAAGCTCTAATAGAAAGGGTAGCTGAAGTATAAACCTTTTGCCCCACCTGTCCAAGGCACGAGAATCCTTTTCAGAGGGATAGGATTCTTAGAGGAGGCGGCCTTAGCAGCCTTAGAACCCTCTTGAAATAGTTTCAGGATCAGCAGAAGGGTTCTTAAATAAGAATTGATGGGAATCAGGGACCCTGTAAAATCTATCAGGCTTAGAAGGAGCAGGCAGCATGGAATCAGGATTCAAGTTAGCTTCAGAGAAGGCATCATCCACAATGTCAAGTACAGGAGGAATAGCTAAAGGCCTGTGTTGAGGGAGAAGAAGAAATTCCCTAAGTCTCTTTTTGGAAGCAGAATAATCCTGACCTTCCCAATGAAAATGCTCCCTCATCTCATGCAAGGTTTCCCCAAAAGAGAAATCTTCAGGGGGAGAGGCAGAGGGAACAGAATCCTCTGCATCCAAATCCTCATAAGGAGGAAAAGAGTAATCCTGATCAGAGGAAGAAACAGAAGATACAGAAGCCTGATCAGAGGAATCATATAGCAATAACCCACGCCTGGGTGTGGGTAATGCTAAATTTACCCACGGTTGGCGTGGTTTGGTCCCGAGGGCGAAGCCCGAGGGACCAAAAAGCCAATCGTGGGTAATTTAGCATTACCCACACCAGAAGTGGGTTATTGCTATTATATGACATTATTTAAGAAAAGAAACTGTTACTTTTCTTAAATAATGGCATAGTATAATGCCTGTTTACTGCCCTTCCGCAGATGTCTGGCATCCGCGGCAGTTCTGATGTACTGCGCGCCTGCGCAGTACATCAGAGCTTGAGCAAAGCAGGAGAAAGCAAGATCTCCGTTGCTTTTTAATCTCGCTATGTTAAATGAGTTTAACATAGCGAGACAGTTTAAAATAAGCAACGGACATCTCCGTTGCTTATTTTAACTGTCTCGCTATGTTAAACTCATTTAACATAGCGAGACTAAAAAGCAACGGAGATCTTGCTTTCTCCTGCTTTTAAAACACTGCCTCGTTATGTTAAATGGGTTTAACATGGCGAGACAGCTTTAAAATAAGCAACGGAGATCTCCGTTGCTTATTTTAAAGCTGTCTCGCTATGTTAAACCCTTTTAACATAGCGAGACAGTGTTTTAAAAAAACGAGTTATACTAATGGAAAAAAAGTCCGGGCAACCGGACCTTTTTCCATTAGTATATCTCGATTTACAACGGGCACAGTGGCCAATCAGCATGCACGTTTTGGGGGGGGTCATGGTATAATAAGGGATATCCTGTCTAGGCCTTTTCTCAGGAGGAGGGTGAGAGCCCCTAATCATAGTTAATAAATCCTCAGCCATCCGTAGTAATTGCTTCTGAGTCTTAGGAGCTGAATCCGAAGAAGCTTGAGCAGAAAGTCTGGGTTTAACAGGAGTCTTTGACTTAGCCTTTGTCTTTGTGGAAATAGTAATATGTGAAGGCCTGAAGACCCCCTCAGAAGCTGGTACCTGCACAGCGGTTCCGGACCCATCTGAAGGAGCAACGTCCGAAGGTCCTGCAGCAGACAAATTACTAGGCCTAGATGGCTCCACATGGGAGTCCATGTCGGCCATCGGTTCTGAAGTGGCGGATGACAGGGGCTGCAAAAGCGCCTCACTGACGACCGCCGAACCCGAAGCTGGCTCCGGCTGCAAAGTATCCTGTTTGGACCTCGGAGGCCTGTCCTTGTCTTTGCGTTTCTTCTGTATTCCGGTAGTCGGTAAAGTATCCGACGACATCCTATAATTAAATCGTCTACCGAAGTAATTCAAGACCCAATCGTACCTACGCTTGATAGTGCGAGAATTAAACCTGGCACAGAACCGACAGCAAGAAACGTCGTGGTCAGGGCCTAAGCAAGGTAGACAGTAAGAGTGGAAATCTTTATGAGGTATTTGTTTTCCACACGATACACAATTATTAACTTTTTCTGACATCGGAGGAGCAAGAAAAGGTTTCAACGGGTACTTAGCTTTGAGAAGAGAAGTAGAAAACTTCGGACCGACGACAATCACACCACATTGTCTTGAAAACGCCAACCAACAACTAGCGAACTGCTTTGCACCGCACAGCAAGAAAGACTGGAGAAGATGGCGTCGGCTGTCAGCTTTATACCCATGCGTTCTGACGTCAGGGTACTTGCTGATACAGCCGATGCCGGACCCAGACTTTGATATTCTGTCCGACCTCGGACTGCCTGCCGGCAGGAGTACCCTACAGTTATGACTGCAACAGTGAAACACAAAGAACATCCAAAAATGTGTGGAGTCCACAGAGAAACGTAGGTATCTCCTGTAATTGGGCCTTATGGAGGTGTGCAGGTAGGCATCTTTGATGTCCAAGGTGGCTAGGAATCCCTGAGGTAAAATCAAGAGGAAGAGGGTCTGCACAGTGAGCATACAAAAGGCAGGCACTTGCAGGAAAAGACTGAGGTGGGAAAGATCTAGGATTGGTCTCTAGGGACCATCTTTTCTTGGGACTAGGAAGAGTTTGGAATAGAAACTCTTTCCCTTTTCTGTCATAGGGACAGAATTAATTCTTCATTGGGCAATAAGGCTGTCTATAACTGGCTGAAAAAGGGGAAGCTGCTCTTTGGGTGGCTGTGGAAAACCCCTCAAGGAAGGTGTTCTGATCCAGGTCATAAAATAACCCTTTTCTATGATGGATAAGACCCACCTGTCTGAGGTAATGTTTTTCCAAAAAGGGAGACAGTGAGAAAGTCTTAGGGAAGGGGGGGGTGAAAGTGAGAGGTTTGTTCAGTGATGGTAGGTAGTCACAGACTACCTTCCCTGTCCTGAAACTGAGGCTTCTGGGCTGGAGTCTGAGCAGGCCTGGAAGGAGTTTTTTGCTTCCTGGTGCTTTTACTGCCCCACTAAAGCGGAGGAGAAGCAGACTGTTTCATTACAAATTGAGTTTTTGAAGGGTAATTCCTGTGGAATTTGGGGACAGGAGAAACAAACAGGTGCTTCAGGTCTTTTAACTCTTTCCCCTTCGGTTGTACAGTTTTGAACAACTCAGCCACCTTTCTCTCAAAGAGGGCAGAGTTATCAAGAGGCGCTTCCAATAGTTTTGCCCTATCATCAGGTAAGCGCTGTAACTGTAGCCAGGAATATCTTCTCAGGACTGTGGCAGATGCAACAGATCTGGTACAGACTTGAGCTGCATCGTAGCTGCATTTAATGGAATGCCTAGTGACTTGGGAAGACAAGGATATAAGTCTGGATATCTGTGCCTTGGCATGAGAATCTGGGATCTCAGTCAGAAGCTTAGTGGCTTGTCCTAAAAGGGCTAAGGCATATTTTGACATATGAGTTTGATAGTTTACTGCTCTGAATGCCAGGGTAGCTGAGGTATAAACCTTTTTTCCAAGGTGCTCCATGGCCTTGAGGTCTTTATCTTTAGGGAGAACTGAGGTGGATGGAAGCAGTTTTGAGGACTTATCAGCTGAAACTGATACAGTGCCAGGGTCTGCCACAGGGCATTTAATAAGATATTTGGCTCCCTCAGGGACCCTGTAGAATCTGTCAGGCCTTCGAGGGGCAGGGGGCTGTGAATCAGGTTTCACAGAGGCTGCATTAAAAGCATCCAAAAAAAAATAGCAAGACTGGAGGTATAGCTGAAGGAGCAGGAATGTCCATTTGTAGAAGTTCATATAATCTCTTCTGAACTTGTGTCATCTCAGTGAAATTCCACTTAAAGAACTCCCTCATTTTGGAAATGGTCTCCCCAAGGTTGAGATCCTCACCTGGAGAATCTGTGTCAGCAGAATCTTCCTCTGGGGTGGCATAACCAAGGGGAGATGGTAACTGGGAGAGACAGTACAAAGAACCCTCTGAATAGGAGTCAGAGGAGTCCTCATCTTCAGGTTGAGAAATATCTTTAGCCTGAGCCCTAGTGCTAATTACAGGGGGAGCCATTGGGGAGGATGAGGGAGTAGCAGGCCTAAGAGCCTAAAAAGCATTGAAGAGGCTCTGAGAAAATGCCTGCCAGTCCAGCTGGCTCCGTCCAGGGGAAGAAACATGCTTTGTTTTTTTTCTGTTTCTTTTTTCAGGGAAGGTCTAGAGGGCATAGGGACCAAGGAAGGTTTAGGTTCGCTAACATCTGCAGTAGTGGAAGGACCCATCTGGGCGGATGGTACAAGCCAAGGTTCCCCCTCACCATTGGCAGCAGATGCCTGCATTACCTCGGAGGATGTGCCTTCCACTCTGGGTTCTGTGGCGGCTTCCCCAACAGTACCCACTGTACCCATATCGATGGCAACCGAACGTTCCTCCAGGCTAACGTCAGGTGGAGGAGGTGCAGGAAGGATTCAGGCCTAGCAACTTTGGCCTTTTTCTTAGGTGGCTAGACAGGCTGACCGGACATCCCCTCCATAGCTAAAGCTAAGCTCTTAAGGTGCTGATTTTCTAAATAAATGTTCAAAGCATGCAGACGGCAGCATAAGGTTTTAGAGACGAAGGCCTGACAGATGCAGCAGGACTTATAGTCGTGCATAGCCCTACACAGAAAAGGCAATGTTCATGGGCATCCTTATGGGGGGATCGGACGACCGCACCTACACTTTCCCTTCCTGGATAACATGAACCTAAACAAGCATGCAGTGACACAAAAGAACAAAACATCCCCAACAGGGTACTTAATATGTGAAAAGACGATCAGATGGCCGGTACGGCAGCAACAGCTGACGCTCAACTGGTGGAAGAGAAGTAAGTTCTGAGGTCTGGTACATGTAGACGTCACTTTTATGGCCCACGTTACCTTAGCGAATGTCAGACATCCCATGTACCCTGCAGTAACTAGAAGCTTTTGTATACTGGCCAGACGTTCAGGTAGTAAGAGAGGAAAATCCAATGATTTGGAATACTGCAATATGAGAATAGAAGGACATCTCCATTTAGAGACATCTATACAAATTGCTTCATTTATAAATAAGAGAGGCCAAAAGTTCAGATTTTCCATGTACCTTGTCCAGCTGACAAAAGCTATCTAGCAGTGCAGAACATTTAAACTCAGTGGGTCCAGGTTTATTTTTTGAAGCTTATCTGAAATTACAGTTCAAAATCATATTCTTACAGCAATAGTAGTCATCTGATTTATTCAAACATATAACAGAAGAAGTAACCAATAGCAGTTCTTGCAAATGCTAGGTTATCAAAAATATAAACCCTAAAATGTACAACAAAGGCAACCTTTAATCAAATTAAAGGGGAAAATATGCTTGTTACTTATAGGAAAGTAGAGAAAATGTTCACTTATTAAGCACCAAAGAGCTTAAAAGCATACAAGGAGTTTCTTTAGTGGCCTGCAATAACAGAATCTGTAGAATAAGGGCCCATTGTCAGCACATCATTTTGAATAGAAATCTCAAACCATTTTAGTTATTAATTCTGAGGCAAGTTTTGTATTGGCAACAACAATGTACAATTTTCAGCTACCATTAGAAGATGGCTTAAAATACTGAATAATGAATGAAACATTCTTGGAGTGAACAAAAATCTTACAAAAATACTTATATTTAAAATAGTTACAGTCTGCAACAAATTTCTAGAAAAGATGGTTCATAATATTGTCCTGCGTTTATCAATGAACTTCAGTTATACATACAACATGCTTAGACTTGATAAGTCCACAAGATGGCAATGGTTTAACAGTTTTGCAATAAAAAGATTCCTGGTTATGGTCAAGTGCAGAGGAGGGTAAAATACCTTTTTCTTACTAACAAGTCTCTCACAAACAGAACTGTGCAATGCTGACTGAGATAATGAAGAGAGAGAAAAAAGTAATTACCTAAATCTACCATTACATGACCTGAAAGTAACACTGCAGTGCATTATGTTAAAGAAAGCCACTGTCATTTTAGCCTTTAAGTGGCACCTGTTGCTTGCACTGTCCATTGTCATATCTGGGGTACCAGTTAACTACCGGCACATACCTTTGGAGATGTGCTTTACAAATGACGTTGTTCCTCTTGAAACACCACTGACGAATGCTCCAGGTCCTCTAGTTAAGCCCTCATATGGAAGCCTAAAGAAGTCAGCAATTCCATTACCGATGCTTCTCACTAAACTAGCTGGACTTCCAATAATTTCCAAAGAGCCAACAACCCAGCCTAGGGAAGGGAGAAAAAAACAAAGAAAAAACAAGTGTGTAAAATTAAAACCTAAAGCAATAACAGAAAAGATAGTGTTAATCATCAAGTACCATTTCTGAAGAAGAGAAGCATTCATCTCTTTCCTTTCTATTTCATTACAGACTTTTGACATACTAGATAAGTAGTCCACACCTTCAAATTATTCTACACATGGTAAGACTTTGCTGTTCAACTATGTGAGTGAGTTCATAGGTTGGTACTAGGCTATCAACCCTAGGGCCTATACAAGCCTAGCCATAACAATTCCCTGGATATTTCTTCCCACACTATTTACTTCCCTGGACCCCTGTCTAGCATGGCGACTGACATGATCCCTGCGGTGAATTACCTTTCTCCCATCCAATTGTCAAGGTTCCTTTTGAAGAGGGCCAAAGAGGCATTTTGCTTGATATGTATGGGCAATCTATTCCAGAGTCTGGGGAGAGAGTAACTGTGCATTTTCAAACAAGCATGCACCTTGCTATTTTCTTCAGAACAAAGGGATATATTTCCTTTTGAACTGATTGACACAATATGATGCGCAGCAAAGGGATACTAAAATTATCAGTGCAGGTAAAGAGCAAACCAGTACGTATAAAGAGCACAAAAAAGGTAGGCAGATGGTGCGTGTAAATAAAAAAAAAACTTTAATAAAATAAAATAAAATATCAAGATACTAAAAATTGCCCAGTTTCCCCATGCTGCTTTTATTAAGATCAACACTGGATGCAGGAAAAAATAAAAAATTTTGCCTGAGTTTCATTATAATATTTAAATAATTATTTTATCTTTCTATACATATTTGCTGTGGTGATGTACAATTCTGATTTGCAGTGTGCCTTACCCTCTTTATCCTGTTTAAAGGTTGTGTGTTACTCTAGGACCGTTTTTTTTTTTTTTTTTTTCAAAAGGGAGATGCAAGGTAATATTTAGACTGACAAGGGGAGACTTGGTTAGAATGCTGAGGTAAACTCCTCTGCTCTCAATAATAAGTAGAACGGCATACTCTAACAACCACCACCAACTATTACTAGCAGTGGAACAGGCAGATGAAACTTCAGTTTAACATTTCATTAAAAATAAGGCACCTTAGGTGTGTGTGTGTGTGTGTGTGTGTGTGTGTGTGTGTGTGTGTGTGTGTGTGTGTGTGTGTGTGTACACACAGGCATATTAGAAGCAAAAGGCAAGAGATATGATAATCATATTGCCAAGGTGGTTAGAAAATCCTTCTATGTGGCCCACCTAATCTCAAAACGGTTCGCATCCAGACCAAAGGAGGTTATTGTGCCTCTCTACTCATCACTTATTAGACCCATTAAAGAATACAACGCCCCATATGGGATGTACCTTACTAGACACCTGCAACAGCTGGAAAGACCACAGAAGTACCTCGCCAAGAGGATTACTGGTCTCAAACAGATGATCTATGCAGCCCGACTAAAGAAACTCCAGCTGTACTCGGTTGCATACTGCTTACTCAGAGGTGATCTCTGCCTGACATACAAGGCCATGTCCAACCCAGAATTAATGGATATGCTCCACCTAAAAAAAAACAATCCCTGAGAGCCACACGCTCTAGGGATATAAACCTTACCACAACGTTAAATAGGACATGCTGGAGGGATAGATTCCTGACCCAGAGACTCCCCATGCTTTGGAACAAAATTCCAATATACATCAGGCAAAGCCCCTCAATAGCACTCTTCAAGAGAAACCTTGATGGGTGGATGGGAAACAGAAAATTTACCCCTGGGATCACTGCAGTGGCTCTGCTGGACAGAGGCGCAGGGAACTAATGGCTCTGCTGGTCAGAGTCACAGGGAACTAATCTTAGGGGGTGGCGAAAGCCAACACACTCTGGCTAGACTTGTAAATGCCCTTGGGCAGATAGCCAAGTACTTACCTATGAACCTATGAGACATCTTAACACCACCATTGCCATTTTACTTTATATCTGCTGTCACCACAATGGTGTGCTTCTGAACTGCAACATTTACTGATACATATAAACATGTGGCAATTTATATCTATCACAATTTCTTCTGTCATCTCTAAGAATGATGTTCTAAAAACTGGTGCATACATTAGTCTACATTAAATCTGTAGTATGTAACTGCTACACTTGGCTTGGAAGTTCAATATGGCTAAATGACTGGCTCAGTAGTGCAATCTGCAAATGCAGGCACTGGGCTCAGACCCATGTCTACAGAATATAGCTTGATGGGAGTTCAATGTTTTTCTGCCTTTAATGAAGTACTACTAAATACTGTAGAGTTAATGTAGTTTAGTAACCCAAAACGTAGTAGCAAAACTACACATTGCTTTCATGGTGTATGTGAGTGGATGTATGTGTTGTAAGCTGTCATGACAGATCTGAAAGGCAGCCAAAGCAGAAGTCAGCTTAATGCGTTCCCTGGTTTTATACAAGTACAAATCGGCACTCCAAACCTTATCAGGGAGACTCTATATTTAATATGCATGTAGGTGGAGAGGGGGCTACAACATAGTTCTGTTAGGATTGTCTGATCCTCACAGATCAAACTATCAGATGATATTCTTCCATATTAAATCTGGTGTAAGATAAGTAAAGTTCACTGTAACTATGGGTTGGGAGGGTGGCCTAGTGGTTAAGGTGTTTACCTTACAAAGACAAGGTGCAGGGTTTGAGCCTCACAAGGGATAACTGGCTAGGCTTACAATGGCTTGCAAGGGCAGTTAGCCTAGTACTAACCTATGAACCTTTGCTTTTTCATCTGGCATACAATACTTAATGGCACACACTACTTATGAATAGCATCCTGAAAAAGTAGCTTCTAAGGTGTCTGAAAGCATTTAGGACTTTCAAAACATTTTATGAAAAACTAAAACATACCGCTTTAATTGCTTCAGACAGTAAAAAACACTGCAATTTATGTACCCCCAGATAGTGACTGCAGCCACCTAACTTCTGTTTTAGGAGATGAATTAGGAATGAAAAGTGATTCTGAAAGGGTAAGTAAGGCTTAAAAGGGAAAAATCAATACCTATGTATCTAGAGACTCTTCTTGGTTCAGTGGAAGTGATACTACCATGGTATGCTAGAGGTCTTGGGTTTGAGTCCTAAATGTGAAACAATATTGTCCATTTATTTCTGTGATTCTCCTGTTATATTAAAATTAGAAAATCTGATGAAATTCTTCTGAAGATGAATTCTGTCATCTTAATGTTAAAAAGGTTTGATAAGAAGAAAAGACATTCTTATGCCCCCAAGCTGTTAAAGTATGTAGAAAGTGGTTGATTCTAATTCTGGAAAAGGTGACTACAGTGAGGGGAAAGAGGATGATGTCCCACCAAAGGGCCTACATTTGGGTGTTTCTTTCACGTTTAGTGGTTGAAAACTTAGTGGACAGCTTGAGAGTTATGTAAGGAGAGAAAGGTGATCTAAGAAATGAATAATCAGCTTGTATTTTTGGGCCTGATTTTTATCCTTAAATGCATGAAACCTTTTGATGGAGTTTATACTGCATCATAAAGCTTATATCTACTGGTTTAGACCCGTCTGTTTCAATTAGGAGAAACTGAAATGGGTGACATTAAAGTTAAAAAAAATGATGATTGTTCTGCTCTGACTCCAAACACATACAAAGCCTTTGATGTACTGGAAAGAAATACATTCTGCTCACTCTGCTGGTGCAATGGTTTTGTATCTGCTACTGTGTATCATTGGGTATGACTGCAACATGGCCCACTAGGCTATAAAAGTGATAAAGGGATTTGACTCCACATGATGAAGACAACGAAAAAAATATATATTTTTTTAAATACAGTGTTTGAATTCTTTCCACGTGTGGCAAAAATACTACCATGCAGCTTCCTGTACTTCTAAATTTGCAGATTAAGATAGCACATGAAGGAGGCAAACATGGATTAAAAGGAAAGAAACCTTGATGGGTGGATGGGAAACAGAAAATTTACCCCGGGGATCACTACAGTGGCTCTGCTGGACAGAGGCGCAGGGAACTAATGGCTGGTCAGAGTCACAGGGAACTAATCTTAGGGGGTGGCGAAAGCCAACACACTCTGGCTAGACTTGTAAATGCCCTTGGGCAGATAGCCTAGTACTTACCTATGAACCTATGAGACATCTTAACACCACCATTGCCATTTTACTTTATATCTGCTGTCACCACAATGGTGTGCTTCTGAACTGCAACATTTACTGATACACATAAACATGTGGCAATTTATATCTATCACAATTTCTTCTGTCATCTCTAAGAATGATGTTCTAAAAACTGGTGCATACATTAGTCTACATTAAATCTGTAGTAGGTAACTGCTACACTTGGCTTGGAAGTTCAATATGGCTGAATGACTGGCTCAGTAGTGCAATCTGCAAATGCAGGTACTGGGCTCAGACCCATGTCTACAGAATATAGCTTGATGGGAGTTCAATGTTTTTCTGCCTTTAATGAAGTACTACTAAATACTGTAGAGTTAATGTAGTTTAGTAACCCAAAACGTAGTAGCAAAACTACACATTACTTTCATGGTGTATGTGAGTGCATGTATGTGTTGTAAGCTGTCATGACAGATCTGAAAGGTAGCCAAAGCAGAAGTCAGCTTAATGCATTCCCTGGTTTTATACAAGTACAAATCGGCACTCCATACCTTATCAGGGAGACTCTATATTTAATATGCATGTAGGTGGAGAGGGGGCTATAACATAGTTCTGTTAGGATTGTCTGATCCTCACAGATCCAACTATCAGATGATATTCTTCCATATTAAATCTGGTGTAAGATAAGTAAAGTTCACTGCAACCTTTGCTTTTTCATCTGGCATACAATACTTAATGGCACACACTACTTATGAATAGCATCCTGAAAAAGTAGCTTTTAAGGTGTCTGAAAGCATTTAGGACTTTCAAAACATTTTATGAAAAACTAAAATATACCGCTTTAATTGCTTCAGACAGTAAAAAACACTGCAATTTATGTACCCCCAGATAGTGACTGCAGCCACCTAACTTCTGTTTTAGGAGATGAATTAGGAATGAAAAGTGATTCTGAAAGGGTAAGTAAGGCTTAAAAGGGAAAAATCAATACCTATGTATCTAGAGACTCTTTTTGGTTCAGTGGAAGTGATACTACCATGGTATGCTAGAGGTCTTGGGTTTGAGTCCTAAATGTGAAACAATATTGTCCTTTTATTTCTGTCATTCTCCTGTTATATTAAAATTAGAAAATCTGATGAAATTCTTCTGAAGATGTATTCTGTCATCTTAATGTTAAAAAGGTTTGATAAGAAGAAAAGACATTCTTATGCCCCCAAGCTGTTAAAGTATGTAGAAAGTGGTTGATTCTAATTCTGGAAAAGGTGACTACAGTGAGGGGAAAGAGGATGATGTCCCACCAAAGGGCCTACATTTGGGTGTTTCTTTCACGTTTAGTAGTTGAAAACTTAGTGGACAGCTTGAGAGTTATATAAGGAGAGAAAGGTGATCTAAGAAATGAATAATCAGCTTGTATCAGTTAATAAATTCATTCTCAACATCCTCTTTTTCTGAGGTCATTTGTGCTATCCTTATTGCCTGTCCCTTAATAATACTTTTTTTTTTGAGAAAGAGGATGATGGCTGTTAAAATGTAGGTATGCATTACAAAAGGTCTTCTTAAGATACACTCTAGATTTAAAACCTTCCAATTCTTTGAAAATAGTGGTATCCAGATAATGTATCTCTCTATCTTTATGATCATAAGTAAATTTTAAAAAGGAGGTGGTACTATTTAAATATTCAATAAAACCAGTTATTTTCTTTTTGTCACCTTTCCACAGGACAACGTCGTCCAAAAATCTATTATATAACAAAATCTCAGAATTGAAACTACTTTTAAAAACGTATTCCAATTCCCATTGTAACAAGACAATATTCACACAGACAGGGGCACAAGCTGCCCCCATAGCCACCCCCTTGGTCTGTTGATAATATTGCCTTCAAAATAAATAAAATTATTATCCAGTATAAGAGCCATAATAAACGCACAATTTGGCAGTTTTTGTGAATAGGATGATAAAACATGTTGTGGAAGGGTACCACACTTAAAGACTCATGGGATTTTTTGGGTCAGTTGAAACAGGACTTATGGTCTGCTGAGGTGACATTTTGACCACTGATGTTCAAGATTTGTTTTCTTGTATCCCTAGGAAGGAGGGGTTGGGATATTTTGAAGAAATGTTTTTTGCATGTTCTAAATTGCAACATGAACAGGTCAACTTGTTATGTGAGATTATGGCTCTTATACTGGATAATAATTTTATTTATTTTGAAGGCAATATTATCAACAGACCAAGGGGATGGCTATGGGGGCAGTTTGTGCCCCCGTCTATGCAAACATTGTCTTGTTAGGATGGGAATTGGAATACATTTTTAAAAGCAGTTTAAATTCTGAGATTTTGTTATATAATAGATTTTTGGATGACATTTTTCTCCTGTGGAAAGGTGACAAAAAGAAAGTACCTGGTTTTATTGAATATTTAAATAGTACCACCTCCTTTTTAACATTTACGTATGAGTATAATGATAGAGAGATACATGAACTGGAAACCAGTATTTCTAAAAAATTGGAAGGTTTTAAATCTAGAGTGTATCGTAAGAAGACCTTTTGTAAAGCAACAGCCATCATCCTCTATCTCAGAAAAAAAGTATTATTAATGGGCAGGCAATAAGGATTGCATGAATGACCTCACAAAAAAAGGACGTTGAGAATGAATTTATTAACTTGAGGAATATGTCTGTAGATAGAGGGTATCCCAATAATCTAGTTGAAACTATTCTACAAGGAATTTTTGATGAATGGGGTAAGAAATACAAGTCGCTTTTAGGCAAAGGACCTTTAAAATCACAGCAAGTGGGTGGTGCATCAATGTTAGAAACACCAACTAATTTTGTACAAGCATGTGTTGTACAATATAATACTAAAGTGCGCTAGCCGATTTATAGCATTTACTGTCTGTTTTTTTCCTTGTCTCTGTAATAAAACAAAAAAATCTCTTGTTTTCCCGCCTTACTTAACTAGAGTAGTCCAGTTTCAGAGTTGCTGATCCCTGGGCTTTGTTTTTAGTTCCTGTTACTGATCCATTGCCTTATTAGGGAGGAGGGAAGTTTCTTTGCTTACCAGTGGGAGTGGGAAGCACTGAGCAGCCTTTCTGTCCGATTTGGTGAAGTTTCAGCCAGAAACTAGTAGTCCATTGGTCGTTTTGGGCCAATTCCTAGCTCCTTTCAGCCCCTGCTATAAAACACGCTAAACACGCGTTTTCCAGCTTGTACCAACTCAGCACAGATCCTCGTGGTGGCCTGCAGAGTGATCCAAGCAGCAGAGAGCTAAAAGAGTGACTTTCTACCAGATATAAGTATTTTTTGTGGCTTTCCCACTGTTATTAAGCTAGCGACTGCATTTCGCCTGTTTTACTGCTACTTTAAGTGATTTCTGCATTTTACACTGTTTATTGCACTTTAAGTTACTAATTGTTGCAAATTGTTTCTGTAGGCTACACACTAAAGTGCGCTAGCCGATTTACAGCATTTATAGCATTTACTGTCTGTTTTTTTCCTTGTCTCTGTAATAAAACAAAAAAATCTCTTGTTTTCCCACCTTACTGAACTAGAGTAGTCCAGTTTCAGAGTTGCTGATCCCTGAGCTTTGTTTTTAGTTCCTGTTACTGATCCATTGCCTTATTAGGAAGGAGGGAAGTTTCTTTGCTTACCAGTGGGAGTAGGAAGCACTGAGCGGCCTTTTTGTCCGATTTGGTGAAGTTTCAGCCAGAAACTAGTAGTCCATTGGTCGTTTTGGGCCAATTCCTAGCTCCCTTCAGCCCCCTGCTATAAAACACGCTAAACGTGCGTAAGCGCGATTTAGCGCGGAGTTACCACTGTTGCACACAAGAGCAGCAGTGGTTAAACAAGGTTAAACTATTTGGGCCATCTAAATTCCAATTTTCCCTTAGAACTACCTTCCTCGAGCTGTACTGCTGATCTAACCAGCATATCCTATAACTGAAAAGTTCATCTCTACTTGATTCCCAAGTAGACTATTCTCTATCTGTAAAGCCTAGCACTTACTCCTACAGTACTTGCACCTTGATAAAGCACTCTTATTATAGATAGTACCCCACCAGCCTAAAACCCACTTCCCCGAGTCCTTTGAAAGTCTCTTTATCTACTACTTCTAGTATGTCGAGGGATCAGTTGCTAGTGTCCTCTCCAGCTCAACTGGTGAACCTGGGAATATTGAGGCAATGTTACAATTGCCTCATGTACACAGAACAATCCTCTCCTTCTCCCACAAAACACAAATACATGCGAGAGATGCAACTATACGGCCAAACTGGAGGCTGAGCTCTCTCAACATAGGACTGGCAAGACCAGACAGGAGGAGAAGGTAACCACACACAATACATACCCAGTCACACATGGTACCATCACAACTTCAAATCATACACATACTCACACAAAGACATACTCGGAGGCTCTGATCAAAAATTTACCAAAACAGCAGAGGCCACCAAAGCAGACACCCAAACAACTACCACCTCACGACCCAACACATGCAACACATAGACCACACAGTCAGAGTGTCAAACAGTCACAGCCCTTAAGGCCAAACAAAATGCCAGACACACTTGTCATTGGTGATTCCATAGTCAGACACACTGACGTCCCGCTCACCAGACTGAGTAAAGAGAAGGTCACAGTAAGCTGCCTGTCGGGTGCTAGAATCCGCCACATAACGCAAGCACTCAGGTCTCTCAATAGCAGGTACAAGTACGACTCAGTCATTGTCCACGCTGGTGTCAACGACCTGAGACGTACCTCCTTGGACTACATGAAAAGGGACATCGAGGAGCTCTCTGATTATGTAGCCCAGGCAGGTATGACCCTGACCTTGAGCAGTATCCTACCTTCACCTAGAATGATGCCACAATACAGTGATAAGATGATCAGCTTTAATAATTGGCTTAAATTCTGGTGTCATTCAAAGGGGATCCAATGTCTGTCTGCCTGGGATGACATGCTGGACAAGCCACGCTGCTTCGCAAGGGACGGCTTGCACCTGTCACCCCTGGGCTTCCGGATATTGGCAAAGGCTCTTGCCACCCCCATAGTGCCTTTTTTAGGCAAGGCTCAAATTCTAAACCTACCACCCTAGAACACCAAAAGGAAAAAACTAAGGGTAATGCTGCTCAATGCCAGAAGTCTCAATCTCAAGATGCACGCACTCGAGGCCCTTCTCAATATGGAGAACATCGATGTCTGTGCTGTGACAGAAACCTGGTTCAAGGCTCCTGAGAGCACCCCAGCACTAACAGGCTTCACCTCATATCATGCGTTCCGGCCCCAAAATCCGGACAACACCAAGAAAGGAGGGGAGTGTCCATATTCATAAAGGACACCCACACCTCAAGGTTGGTGGCAACGCGATGCATCGGAGACCATCCAGGTGCAATTAACCATAGGCAAGACTGCTCTGCAATTTGTAGCATGTTACAGGCCACCCTCTCAAACTCAGGAACCTCACATGGCCTTCCTGAAAACATTGGAGGATAAATGTATCTCCAAACACCATCATACTAGGTGACTTCAACTACCCTAATATAGACTGGGAACACTACTCAAGCCCGAACACTCTAACCCAAAGATTCCTGGAGTTCATAAACTCAAATGCCATGGAACAACTAGTCACCATCCCCACAAGAGGAGAAAACATACTTGATCTCATCATCACGAACATGGGATCAAAATGTTCAACACCGGAAGTATACCCTTCACTGGTGAGATCAGATCATAAACTAATCTCGCTGGAGGTCCTTATCCCGCCCCCACCTGAAACAAAAAAGACCACAGAGAAAAACTTCTCAAAAGCCGATTTCACACTTCTAAAAACTAGTGTGGTCTCCTTTAAGGCCCCTGAGCCAGTGGTAAACATTACTCAAACCGCTGAATCACTTACAAATGCCTTCTACCAGCACCTACAGGACTGCATGGATCAGGCAATCCCAAACAAAACTAAGACTCTCTGTACCAAAGGCAAGCGTCCAGTCTGGTGGACCCCAGCCATAAACAAGCTCTACAACAAAAGGAGGAAGCTACTACAAGATAGAGCAAAATCCTTGAAAGGTAAGACACCTTTGATCATTATAAGTAAAAAACTAAGAGCTCTCATAAAATCATCCAAGGCAAATTTTGAGAGAAAAATCGCCAAGGACTCTAAAGAGAATCATAAGGCCTTCTTTAGCTATGTTAGAAACCTAGGAGGAAACTCCCAGATATGCTCAGAATTAGTTCAAAATGATGTGAAAATTACTGAACCTACACACATTGCCAACATACTGGCTGACAGGTTCAGTGCAAACTTCTCCGCCCGCTCCTCCCCAAAAGGAGAGATATCTATTCCAGAGGATTGTAGCCCCCCCAAACATCTCCAACGCCCAGGTGAGAACTGCCCTCACTAAGGCAAAAACACAGCATCCATGGGACCGGATGGTGTCCCCGGCTGTGTGCTTCACGAACTCAACGAGGAATTAAACCCACAGTTAGGACAGCTGTTTAATCTTAGCCTCACCTCAGGATACGCACCCAAGGAGTGGCGCACGGCGACTGTGGTCCCACTTCATAAGGGCGGTGCCTCCACAGACCCTGGAAATTACCGCCCCATTAGCTTGACAAGCCTTATCTGCAAAGCCATGGAGAGGATCATAATGGAACTCATAAATAAAGACATAGGGAACTTGCAGACTTTGGATCCAACCCAGTTTGGCTTTGTCAAAGGCAGATCCTGCCTCTTAAACTTGGTTGACTTTTTACGAGACAGGCACCAAGGCCATTGGTGAGGGAAAGGCAGTCCATACAGCCTACCTCGACCTGGCAAAGGCCTTCGACACAATACCCCACTCAGGTATCATCGAAAAACTCATCAGCTTGAATGTAAACCCATACATCACAAGATGGGTTGCAAACTGGCTAAGTGACAGAACCCACAGGGTCAGAGTTGCTGGAGCCATGTCAGACTCAAAGCCTGTCACAAGTGGTGTCCCACAGGGCTCAGTCCTGGGTCCACTCTTGTTCGGCATCTACTTTTCTGAAGTACAAGCAAACACAGGAGGGTTATGGCTGACAAAGTTTGCAGATGACTGCAAACTGGGCCATAGTCGAAAACACATCTGACACAGATATCCTCCAGAATGGCCTCACAGAAACGGATAACTGGTGCCAGAGCCATGGCCTGAAGTTAAACGCCAAAAATGCATAGTCATACCCTTCGGGAAAAACAAGGTTACCCCTAGCTACCATATAGGTGGCAATCCACTGAGCACAGAAAAAGTCATCAGGGATCTGGGGACCCAGGTTGACAGTAGCCTTTCGTTTGACACTCATGTTGCTAAAGTAGTTAGGAAAACCTTCTATATCGCCCACCTGATCATGAAGGGATTCACATCTAGATCAAGGGAGGTCATCGTCCCCCTGTACTCATCACTCATTAGACCTATGATTGAGTACAATCCGTTCGGAATGTATCTGACCAGACACCTGCTGCAGCTTGAAAGGCCCCAAAAGTTCCTCACCAAAAGGATAAAGGGTCTCAAAATATGTCTTATGCTGCCCGACTGAAAGAACTCCAGCTCTATTCAGTCTCATACCGCTTGCTCAGAGGTGACCTGTGCCTGACATATAAGGCCATGTCAAACCCAGATTTGATGAATATGCTTCACCTCAAAAAATCTAGATCCCTCAGAACCACAAGGGCGGGAGACTTAAACCTTGACACGGTTATAAACAGAACGTGCTGGAGGGACAGATTCATCACCCAGAGACTCCCTATGCTGTGGAACAAAATCCCGGTACATCTGAGGCAGAGCACCTCTCTGGCCTTGTTCAAGAGGAATCTTGACCAATGGATGGGAGATTGCAGATATACCCCAGGGATTACTTCAGTGTCACTGCTTGACAGAGGCACAGCAAAATGATAGGCATAGTTTTTATTCAAACTAAAGGGGTGGCGAAAGCCACATAACTATGGGCTAGGCTTATAAATGCCCTTGGGCAGATAGCCTAGTATGAACCTATGAACCTATGAACCTATAGGCCCTTATATAGTGGGGTGAAAAACATTTTATATAAAAACTGGAGCATTTTTAAAACTAATAATGAGATATCCAAAGTGGTGGGTGAGAAGCCAATTTTTCTACTAAGGTGGGTGCTAATCTGAAATTAATCCTAGAAAACAAAGTTGGCAGGGGAGATCAAAACAACAAGGATGGTACTAAACCTTGTGGGAGAGACCAAAACAACAAGGATGATACTAAACCATGTAGGTAGTGCCCTCAGTGTAGTCTTATTCTGCAGGCACCCTTTGTTACCTTATCTAATAGAACTGAAACTACAGTGTTTTTAAAAAGGGAAAATATTTCACTAACAGAATTGTGTACCTTGCAAAATGTAACATCTGCATAGGAGTTTATGTTGGTAAAATGGAGAGCCTTCAAATCTAGGATTTACAAACATTTATAAGACATAAAAAATAAGGAGGAGACAAATGCCTTGTGTAGGCATAGCATGGTATGTGAGATTTTTTTTGGTTTTAAATTTGCTGTTCTGGATATGGTGCAAACAGACCTGAGAGGTGGGGATTGGAAGAATATTTTATGTAAAAAATAACTATTGTGGCAACTAAGGCTAGCTGTTAACCTGCACCCTGGGCTAAAAGATTTTTATATGTATTATACCAGTATTGAAGGAAAAGGCAGGAAAAATATAAAGTTATAAACCATTTACCATTTAAAATTAATATTTTAGTTCATCTGGAACAATTTGTTGAATTAATTTATTTTATGAACAGTGCACAAAGTATTTGTATTCCCTTACGCATTTTATGATGGTGGTGAAAATGTATTTCTAGACTTGTCCATTCACTTTTAACATTGTAAATTGATTGGTTTATTTTTAGCCAATAGTAGTTGATTTTAACCTATTTAAACTCTCTTTTTTCATTGTATTGTTTTGATGAAGTCAACTTGGATTGATGAAAGCACTTAACAATTTCTGTAAATAAAACTGAATGAGTCCGGAAACCCTGGTGGCGCATTTTTTGGTTTCTTTTTTACAGTAGGTAAGCCCCCTTGCACCCCACAAACTTATATATAATAACTCTGACATTGCCATACCTCAGAGAAAAAGGAATATTCGTGGAAATGGCAATCTCATACTTAGTATGTGTTAAGTCTGTTTTTTCAGTCTTTCAGTCTCCACATTTCGGAACTTGACACTCTTAGGTCCTAACATTTCAAATAGCTACTTCTAAGCCATCTAAAATGGGTAGGAATAATGATAAAATGTCAGCTAGGAATGGCAGAAGTGTCTTAGAGTGGTCGCTGGGTAGCTGGTGTCAAGCTATGGTCAGAAACTGCTAAGGTGGAAACTATTCAAACATGACTTAACACTTTTACCAGTCGAGTGGCATTTGAAAGACATGCGGGAATGGGCGTGCCTTTGTTGAAGGTTGGGAGCCGAGCTAGCACCTCGGCATCGCAAAAATCTACTGCCAATCATTAGCAGACCGGAGTTCCGCTGTGCCGACCCCTAACCAGGAAAAGCCGAAAGAAGAACATCCACACAACAGGAAATGGCACTAACAAGAAAAGTAAAGAACTGCAAGAAGTCTACATTGCACTTATAGAACTTAACAAAAAACATAAACCTGATAAAGTTGTTTGGGCTTAGCAGGGAAGCAAGCTTTGTAAAAGCTCAAGGAAACCTTGACTGGACCCTACCAATGACCAGCCCTGACTATAATCAAGAATGCATAATTCAGATGGATGCTTTAAACCATGATTTAATCGCTACACTTAAACAACCTTCTTCAGAAACAAAATACTCAGTAGGTACTTCAGTCATAAACTTTAGTTACCAAGGAGAAATCCTATGTAGCTACAGAAAAGGAATATTTGGAAAAACTTTGTTTTCTCTCTAAAAAGCTTCAAACTTACCTATATGGCAGAAAATTTACTGTGTTTACACAACACGATCCTTTTAACTGGTTGCATAGGGCCAATAGTCGAAATATTAAGCTAACAATGTGTAGGATCATGGCCCCACCTTTAAGTTAGTTACTAGTGATGAAGATTTACAACCTGTATCATCACTTCCTAGTCCTATCATCTTTCTCTTCTTCTATAAAGATGATGAAGGTTTTAAGGAAAGGACTGTCAATTTCAAATTCAGGTTTATTATAGTGCTTAAAGCAGTGACAACTTAAGCACATTTAAAAACAGACATGATAAAAAACATACTCTTTCCATAAGGACCTTATGAAAATGCATTTCTCCATAGTTAAGCATATTTTAAACTGAGACATTGTTTATATAGCAGCAGATTTACCCACAAAGAAAGTCACTGATCTATTCAAATTTACCAGCCAACCATGTTACAAACTGGCCAGCAGCATTTGGTGATTTAACCATCAAAAACATCAGAGTTCTAAAAGCTTTAACCAGAGAAAAGGAGGTGTAAAGGCCCCATACAGCACATCCTTCTGAGCAAAGTAACTTGGTTGAGTGTAAGTAGAAAAGGTACAAACCAGAAATAATTACTAAGTAGAAATGTACTAGTTA
The DNA here is from genome assembly GCF_019279795.1 of Protopterus annectens. NCBI lineage: Eukaryota > Metazoa > Chordata > Ceratodontiformes > Protopteridae > Protopterus > Protopterus annectens. The sequence goes on from NC_056731.1 coordinate 1,609,468,808, forward strand.
ATTTGCCATCAACCTCCCACTCACATCCCACCACTGCTCATCACTTTCAGCATTAAACTGGCTAGAGCTACCAAACCTTCTCTCTCTTAATCATCTAGCCTTAACCCACAAAACAGTCTACAATCCTAATAATTGCCCTGCCCTATCCTCCTTAGTTCAACCACACTCCAACCATCATACTCTCAGATCCTCCAACAAACTCTTACTTAAGGTGTCTTACTCCCACAACCAACACATCAACTCCCTCTATTCCCACAACATAGGCAAACTCTGGAACTCCCTCCAAGAAACCCTAAGGAACATACCCTCACATGATCATTTCAAAACATTACTAAAACACCACCTCAGCAACCACTGGCTATGCTCCTGCCACTCCCCTGCTTAAACCTACTCTCCTCTCTTGTTAGCTACTCTCAGAACATGTTCTTCTCCTGCTTCTTTTGTAACTTATCTCTACTCCATCTACCACCTTTGCCATCAGCTCTCTCAGCTTGTAAATAATGCTTTACTTCAGCTTCTTTTTTATTCACTACAGAGCTGCTCCATTAGCAGGTGTTTAATTTTCCACCATTCTGTTATGCTCGTTCATCAAGGTAAATCTCCCCCTAGGATCTACACCATTAAACACACAATTCTCATGGAATGTTTCTTCTTGATATATGTTTTTGCTATTGTAGAAATGCATACTATTTTGTGATGTTTGCTTCTGATTTGCAAAACTGCATGCTAATTTGTTATACTCTGTGTATCTAAAATCTACTTGTATTTTTCTGTGGAGTTTTTCTCCCCGGGCCTCCACTGAAAATGGGCCTCTGGCCCAGCTGGACATTCCCGGTCAACAAAATGTAATAAATAAAAAGTTTTACTATTTGTTGACAGTTTACTTTAATAAGAATGAAAAATACAGACAATATGCATTACAAGATGGCTTCCTTTGCTTACAGAGTTCAACTAATTTGTTTCTTTAAATAGTTTTCTCAGAACAACTTTTTTTAGATTTTTAAGTTTTATTTTAAAATGCAGCAGATGTTATGTCAGTACACTAAACTTTAAAACACACATACAAACTCGCTACAAAGAAGTGACAGCATAGAAGCAGTCCAACAGTACTCCAAAGTAAAAATTACCAAATAGGAGTCCAAAATATAAATAAATTCAGGTTTATTGGATAGATAAGTGCTTTCGGCTGTGACACCAGCCTTCCTCAGACAATCACTTCAATAAAATCAGCTTCTTATATAGTAAGCTTATACATGTTAATTGATCAATTATTGAATAAATGTTTATTTGATTGAACATAATAAAAAAATTATCATATAAAACCATTATATAAAAAAATCCACCTTTATGCCCAATTGTGGATGCTGGGAGCTCAAAAACATATTTTATGGCAAAGTATATAGATACGCAATTGAAAGAAAAAGTGGTTGATTTACAGTATATTTGTCGTGATTCCTGGGATTTCCTTTCAAAGGTTAACATGTTACAAGTTTCTAATGTTGAAAATATCACATTTATTACGGTGGACGTCAAAGATCTGTTTACATGTATACCTCAAGATATAGGATTGGAATGGTTTACTGATTTTTTCACAGAAATAATGGTTATAGCCCAGGATGACATTAATACTTTATCACATCTTTTGCAACTAGTTTTAACCAATAATTATCTATATCATGATGGTCATTACTTCAAACAAATCAAAGGGGTAGCAATGGGCTCTCCAGTAGGCACATTGTATGCCAATGTAGTTATGGCTGTGTGGGAACACAATTATTTATTTTGGTCACAATATATGCAATATATACAAATGTATTTCCGTTTTTTGGATGATCTTTTTTTCATATGGAATGGTCCCACAGATGTTATAGTTGAGTTTATGCAATTTATAAATAATTGCACTGATTTTTTCAAATTCACACATGAAGTGGGTCAAGACAGGATATCATATTTAGATGTTTTGTTAACTAAAAACACAACACAATGTTGTTTAAAAGCTGGTATACATAGGAAAAATACTTATTCTAATAAGTTTTTACATTTTACCAGCAATCATCCGAAACATGTGAAAAAAGCAGTTATAAAAGGGCAAATGGTTCATGCAGCTCGAATGGTCACTGATATAGATGAATTTATGGAAGAATGTCAGTACATTGGTGATATGTTCTTGAACAGGGACTACCCCAAGCAATTTGTGGACAATATTATTACTGAAGTAGTGCATAAAAGAAACACAGGGCTTTATAAGCCTTTATTAAGAAAAGCTAGTATAGCCAACCTAAACCCACAGTTAAAGGAATCATTTCCAAATACAGTGCAAATAAAGGCACAACCAAATACAAATAAGTATGGCAATATAGGTTTCATAACAACATACACCAAGGATTCTGAAGACATCATCCGCTTGATGCAGAAAAATTGGACATTCCTTATGGGTGATATAAACCTGGCTAAAATTCTAGGCACACAACCTTTAATCACCTATAAAAGAGATCGTAACTTAAAAGATTGGTGTAATGCATGTTCAAAAATGGTAAACATAACGCAAGGTATAATGAGGAAATGTAACGTGCAAATATTGTAATTACATTTTAGAAGTGGACCAGTTATCAGTTATGGGAATAGATATAACTATTTCAGGCTGTTATAATTGTAATACAATGGGCATTGTGTATGCAGCAATATGTTCATACTGTTCTGCTTTTTATATAGGCAAAACAGAACGAAAGCTAAAACAGCGTATATATGAGCATATTTATGAAATCAATAAAAACTCACACACTAATGCACTTTATAGACATATAGAACAAAACCCAATGCACACATTTAAGTCCGTAGTATTGGAACAAGTTCGACCAACTCCAAGGAAAGGTCCTTGGAAAATAATTTTAGAATCAAGGGAATATTGGTGGCAAGTTTATTTAAATGCCATGCAATTCCCAGGTTTAAATGATTCAACTTCCATTACGAGCATTTTAAAGTTAAAAGTTTACAATAGATAGGGCATTGTGCAATGGTTTTGGAGATTTGATAAATATTTTTATACAATGTTTTTATATAATGGTTTTATATGATAATTGTTTTTTATATATTCAATCAAATAAACATTTACTCAATAATTGATCAATTAACATGTATAAGCTTACTATATAAGAAGCTGATTTTATTGAAGTGATTGTCTGAGGAAGGCTGGTGTCACAGCCGAAAGCGCTTACCTAGCCAATAAACCTGAATTTATTTATATTTTAGACTCCTATTTTGTAATTTTTACTTTGGAGCACTGTTGGACTGCTTCTACGCTGTCACTTCTTTGTAACAAGTTTGGTTTGGACGTTGTTCGTTCATCTGGTTTACACATACAAACTCATCCAGTGTCACACTGTCAACTATGAAAGACAATAACACCTCCCAATACAAATGCAATAGCTACCTGATATGTGGGAGACAGGTTTGAGATGTTACTGTTACTTCAAAGACTTGGATTTGACTGAGTGTGGTAACACGAAACAGAGGGATACTTAAGATACACAAAAAGATTAAGACAGAAATTAGAGGGAGGAAAAATAACTGCACAAGAAAAACTGTTAAATGCTTCAGATGCAAATTTGTGTTCATTAATACAACAGATTCATAAAAAAATGTTTTATAGACCAAGAAACCTTGTGCTGTTTGGGAAAAAAGCAACCGAGGAAGTACAAAAATATAAAGAACAAAGTCTAGAGATTTTTTAAAGGTATAAAAAAGAAATTTAGATATGGGAAAGAAAGAGGTCTGATGTGGTACAATATTTATGTAAAACAGAAAGCCAAACTATTCAATACAGAAAAGTAGCTCCAGAGATATTCCAAGAGAAATACAGGCAAACGCACCCAGATATGGAAAATTTCACAACAGTAAAAATAAGATCACATAGGGGGAATGTAGAACAAAAGATTAGTAAAGGAGAAGTTAAAAGTAGCTGAAGTTACGGAAACCTAGGAAGTAAAGGATTTAGTGTAAAAATATCAGCAAAAAAGAGAAAAAAGTCAAATTTTGCAGAAATATCTATGAAGACCTGTGGCAAATAACAAAGATGATGAATTGATAGAAGAGGCAGATGAAACAGTAAGAAGTTCAAATGTACAGGATATGGAATGGGACAAAGTAAATGCAGTAACAGCCATAGAAACTGAAACAAAATTAAGAAAAGCTCCTAATTGGAAAACTCCAGGCCCAGATGCCATACTTAACTTGAAGCTAAAAGTATTAACATATTTATATGAATATTTAGCCCTAAGAACCATTTATACATGCATCCCAAAAATACACTAACCTGGTTAACAACTGTGGAAATTATGCTCTTCCTTAAGAGTGAACCTAGAAAATATCCTACAAACTATAGAACAATAACTTGCCTTCCAACAATGTATAAATTATATACTGGATTTGATGCCCATAGAGTCTACAGTCATTTAGAAGAAAACTGAATCATGGCAAAAGAACAAAAGAGTAACACAAGAAAGTTATATGGAATAAAGAATCATTTTTATTGCTGAATAAAGTTATACTGGAGAATTGAAAAAAGGGGAAGAATCTTAGCATGGCATGGAGGGACTACAAAAAAGCATTAGACGGCATCCCACATTCATGCATGAAAAAGTGCTTACAGATGTATAAGGTACATCCTACACTGAATGATTACATTATAGTGGCCATGAAACCGTGGCAAACCACTCTGCAGCTAAGCCATGATAAAGGACAAATTATTATCCCAGGGATAAAAATTCAAAGGCAGATATTCCAGAATGACTTATTGTCACCACTGCTCATTTGTCTTGTCCTTAACCCATAAAGCTGTTTACTCAACAGCTTAGGTCATGGTTGTGATTTGGCTCCCAGAAAACAGCAAAATGTAAAGACTTCTCATCTTTTTTTGTGGATGATTTAAAACTGTATAGTTCATCAGATGAGGAACTGAAAAGCACAAATGCAAGTTGTCAAATCTTTCTCAGATGAAATAAGAATGTCATTTGGTCTTGATAAATGTGCAAAAGCAACCTTTAAAGCAGGAAAACTGCAACACCAAGAAAACATCAGTTTGGGACAGGAATGTGAGATAAAGGAACTTGAGCAGGAGAGAGTGTACAAGTATTTTGGAATTGATAAATGATCGACAATAAAACATGAACAAATGCAAACAAAACTTAGTAAAGAATATTTTAGAAGACTAAAATTAATACTAAAAACAGCCCTGCCATCTAGGAACAAAGTTCAAACTATAAACCAATTTGCTCTTCCTGTTCTAACTTAGAGTTTTGGGGTGACTGACTGGCCCCAAAAGGTATTACATCAGGTGGACAGGAAAACAAGAAAAATGTGTCACACTTATCAAATGATATATATAAAAAAAATCAGCGTATACCAAGATTATGTATTCTCTGTTATAAAGGTGGTATGGGCCTCCTCGAAATTGATCACATGTATCGATCTGCAATCGTAGAACTACATACATATCTGCTGACCTCACAAGATCCAAACACAGTGAAAGTTTTAAACATGAGGTCTAAGATGATTTCCCTGCTTAGTTTAGCAGAAGCATATCGGTGTGAAGAAGGAATGGAAATCAAACCAGAAGCAGACAAAAAAATCTGGCAGCAACTGACTGCCAAAAAACAAAAGAAAGAATATAATGTGAAGGATCAGATGAGAAGGCAAGAAATGTAGATGCGAGTACAGAAAACTCCTGGAACAACCTCATGTTGATCAAGATCTGATGCAAGAATGGATAAGGAGAGGTGAATTTAAACCAAAAAAAGAAAGATTAATATTGGCAGTCCAAGATAATAGACCACGTACACGTTGGTTTATAAAGTCCATTGAACATGTTGGAGAAACAGACAAATCAGGTTCTGTAAAACAGAATGGGAAACAGTCGCACATCATGTTGCTGGGTGTGATACACTAATGGCAGAGGGCCTATGTAGTGAAAGCACAATGATGTGGCAAGACTGTTGCACTGGGGATTATGCAGACATTACAATATTGAAGTAGCTGAGAAGCACTGGAAACATGAGCCACAAAGCATTATAGAAAATGATGAGTTATGTAATATGGGATCACTCCTTGCCAACAGTTCAAAAAACAGATGCAAGAAAACCAGATACAGTAATCCATGAAAAGAAGACAAAAGTAGCATTGATCATTGAATACAGTGGCTAACATACAGAGAGATACAACGTCATAAAACATTTAGGCAGAAATGAGGGCAAAGTGGAAGAAGGATACTCAGTTCCAAAAGTAGTAAGAGCAATGGGTCTCATAAAAAAGAATTTACAGTCATATTTAGATATGCTACTGATGCACATAACTCCATATGAATTGCAGGAGGAGTTATTTGGGCACATTGCTGGTACTGCAAAGAGCACTTTTGGCTATCAAAGATTGAAACAAAACTAATTTCATGATCTTTAATCAAACTTTGACTTAGGAATGGGGTCCATTCCCATCATGGTATTAGAAACCCAAAAGACTTGGAGAAATTAAACTGAGAGACAAGGGGATACTTAAATCGGTTCCTATATATGTTTAGGCAATTTGTACGTTTTTCCTCTTTTTCAAAAGGTTTAAGCTTGTTCTGTACTGAACTTTTATTTACTAATATATATTCATCTGCAAACATTAAAAGAGATGGAAGGAGTCTGAGAGATGTGTCAAGGTATTATTTAGGGTAAGTGCTCACTATCCAGGTGGTATTCTGACATGTTACTGTGAAGGCAAATTTTTATTTTAGTTAAATGTAAGGATACATTTCTTACAAAAAAATATGTGTGTGTCTGTACACACACACACACACACACACACACACACACACACACACACACACACACACACATATATATACAAGTACTAAGGAAACTGATAATGTTCTAAGAACTCTGGAGTGCAGCTGAAGTTTCATGTTGCTTTAATTTTAAATATGAAACTGTAGGTTTGTTCAGGAAAGATTTACTCTCTACCTAGGGACTTCGTATTGCAAATGGATTTGTTTTAGTCATAGTACAGGAAGTGTGAAATATTTTTGTAAACTGTGCATTGGAGATTTTAATTAAGTCTGAGGTTTGTGTCAGACTGTGGAGTAAGTGATACATTTCATATTGCGTAAACAGACACTTCAGCTTCTGTTTTCTATTGGAATGAATGAGTTTTATTTTTAATTTTAACTCAGAAACATCAGATGCACTCACGAAATTGCAGTGTTTATATGACACCAAGGAACATGTATCACTGTAATTATACTACTAGAATATGGTGCATCTTCTCTGTGTATACAGTTAGTATATATGCAAGAGAATTCAGGGATCAGTCAAGCGTTGTGTGTGTAAAAGAGAATTATGTTTACTAAGAAATTAGGCTAGAAATTGCAGATTCTGTTGACAGAACTGGAACTTTACTGTTTTCCCCTCTACTGTTTTTGCTGTCATATGTAGGTATGAATGTATATGTACATGCATGTGTGTGTGTGTGTGTGTGTGTGTGTGTGTGTGTATATATATATATATATGTGTGTGTGTGTGTGTGTGTGTGTGAGAGTGAGTGTATAATTAAAGAGTCACGGGAATTTATATAAATCACTGTCTGGAATTTTTACCGCGGTGGTGGTGCTGCGGTAGCGTTGTCGCCTCACAGTAAGACGCTTCTCAGCTAGAGCGTCTTCTGCGTGGAGACATGCGTGAATGGGCATACCTTCGTTGAAGGTTGTTCCTCAGTCTTGGCAAGCTGGTACGTAAAAATCAACTGCCAATCATTAGCGGACCGGAGCTCTGCTGTGGCGACCCCTAACCGGGAAAAGCCGAAAGACACAAACAAACTGTCTGGATTTTACAACTGATGTACCAACATCCATAGCATTTGTATCCAAATTTAAGAAATAGAAGTTACTTTGAGACATTTTTTTCTATGGGACACTGACATGTACAAAAAAAAACACAGTTAAATAAAGTATTCAAAATCATTCAGCACATTCTTCAGTCATGAGGCAACTGCTGGTAAAGAAAGTGAATTGTCCCAAGACATCACTACCTTTAGATATCTGGAGTCCCCAACAAGAGCAGTATAAGCGGAGTCTCTAAAAAGATGTCAGCTTGATGGCATGAACCACAGTGCTCAAGCTGCTATGGACAGCAGCCTACACTTTCCTGACTTTTCAAGTGGGTAGGCAAGATAGTTCTCAGTACCACAAATTCCTAAACTAAATCTTAGCAGAACTGTAGTATGCAATAGGGTGAAGGGCAGATCTCTTACTGTGGTGGTGTGCAGGAACAAGTGCACTTGTGGTCAAGCACAAACTTCATCCACAGCTGGTGAGGACAGTTGTAGACAAGAGGAAAAAAAACTTAAAGAAAAGATTAACATACTCAAAGATTCCAGAGAATTAACAGATTCAGGGCTGTTGACAATACTAATGAATTTAAGTCAGGTCCAGCATGAATAAACAGTGGTAGGGAGGTCCCAGTAAAATTAAATTCAGTGAGTCCTCACACGAATTATTTAAGTGGCACCTAGCAAAACTTAACAGAATCGTAGAGACACCAGCAGAATTAATAGAGCCTATGGATGCGACATCCCAACTTCATGCAAAATGGGGACAAAGAGGAGACAATGATCAAGATGTAGAGGCAGCAGAATTAATGCACTCTGGGGATATATTGCAGGTTTAAAGAACTCAAAAGGATCTCTTGCATACTGTGTGTGCATGTATGTGTGCGTACATTTGTGTAGGAGGGATTTAAAACACACACACACACACACACACACACACACACACACACACACACACACACACACATAAGCGTAGAAATTAAAGAAGTTAGAAAGCCTTTTTAGAAATATGAGAAACCAGAGTCCATAGTATCAAGCACAAATATGGTGCTAGGATACCAAGAGCTGAGAGGCCTGCATCATTACTAAACAGATTTAAGGGCTCCCAGCAGTAATGAAAGGCAGAAATGTCTCCTAGCAGGAATATCAGATCCAGAGTACTACAGCCCACCAGCAGATTTACAGGACTCCTCAACCCATAGCTGGATCACAGGACACATGGTACTCTAACACAGCTAAAAATGTCAGTGAGGTCACAGCAGATTCCTCTTTTACCTGCTAACCAAAATGACTCTAGTTTGCACACATTCCAAATTTATTTTTCAGAACAGCAAGTGACAAAACTGCATTTTTAAGAGGACGGAAGCATTGCTGACCACTGGTGTGCTTCATCCCATTTCATTCATTTCTAGCCATCTGAACTGTCAAATACAAACAATACTGCACAACTTACTTTTTCACATATTTTAAATAAAAATATTAAGTGATTTTTGTTTGGGCCCCATTAAAAGGGTTCTTCAGTAACTGTTGGGCTCTCTGGTGCCTAAAACTGGGGATGTATTCATAAAGAAAAAAAAAATAAATGAAACAGCATTTGTTCAACTGAAAATGAACCCACATTAAATATTATGAGTTGTCTTTTAAAATATACCACTTCCAACTTACACCTATGAACCTATCAAATTTAAGCATTTGTTGTTGTGGAATTATACCAAATCTGGCTATGTCTAAGCTCTAGTGAATCAAACGCATGGGAACTGATATTAGAAATATGTGCACTTTTATGTCTCTGTTTAGATCTACTATGATTTTAATAGCTTGTGAACTGGGCTAAATAAGTCATTTTCAGAGGCCTATTAAAAACTTCTTCAAGGCAAAGATGTATCTGCTTGGCAATCAGTACATCCCAGCTGGCTACTTCTGTGAAAATCCATTTATTGTACTTCCAGCAAAATGTATCAATGTCCTCCCACAATCAGCTTCCTGCACTTAAATACTTCTTGCAGTGTGGTTGCCAATCCAAAAGAGACCATAATACAAAACAAAATGTACAGTCATGGAGATATTATGGTTTTAATTAGCTAACTATGCTTTTGCAAGAACATGCATATCTAATAAAAATGACTATGTAGGTGCTTGTGCAGTTTATTACTGAAGGCAGAATGGCGAGTTACCACATCAAACAATTTAAATTAGGTAATGTTTAATATTGCAACTATAGGTCAACAAGTACAAAAAAGATGGCTAGGATAATACTTTGTTCTCGCAATGTCAACAGTGCCCATGAAGAGATCACTGGTCAATCCAATATATTCTATGTTATGCAGCTATATATATGTAACAATAATCATGTAATTATGCATGAATAAATACTGTCCTGACAAGGCAAAACATAATGCCTACAGACTGAAAAATGCAAATATATTTACTGCAACATGGTTAGATATGGTCCCCCTCCTTATTTGGTGGACCACCCAAGATGAAATGTGACTCAGGAAGCAAACTCAAAATTCCTGGAAATTTGTAAATGTCTATAAAGCTATAGATGTAGCTTATTCCCTTGCATGTTGTAACAAAGCCCTACATGTCTTGTACTGCACGTACCTGCTCAAAGCCAGTAACAAAAGCCCTGTGTTTCTTCTGTTGCAATTACCTGCTCAGAGACTGTAACAAAGTCCTACATCTCTTCTGTCTCACTTACTCGTACTTGCTCAGAGCTTGTAAGAAAGCACTATATCTCTTCTGTTGCATTCCCATGGTCAAGGTTAGTAACAAAGCCTTGCAGAGCTTGCAATAAAGCCCTACATCTCTTTTGTTGCACTTACCTGCTCGGAAGAGAGTCCCTGCAGCATAATGCATAGCGAGGGTATGGATAAGCTGTCTGGCAGTGGTGAAAATGCCACATCTTTCAAAAGCCGAGAAAGAGAGTGGAGTGTGATCCGAAGCGATGTACAACTTAAGTGAAGCATGGATACTAACCAACAGGTGCACGGGGTGTACTCTTAGTTTCTGCAGTCTCACAGGACTTACTAATGCAACTGTGTGCTGCTTGACTTGATCAGGAAGACAAAACAAAGTTGCTGAGTCTCGCAGAGTGTCAAAATGACTGCCCAGAGTACTATCTGGGAGGTAGGTATGAAATAACGTTTTAAGGTAATAGACAAATGTGTCCTCCAAATACAGCCTAGCTGGTTTCAAAATAAAGTCAACATCATTAATGTCAAATGTGAAACTCTGTCTTTGTGACAGAGTAATGCAAACTTTTAAGAAACAACTCTGTTTGTGAATTTCAAAATCTTTCAAGCTGCATCCTTTGGACCACAGGGAGCAATCAGACTTATTTTCCTGACAGAGCAGAACTGGGAAGTGAAAACTAGATTTGCTGTACAACTGATTATCCAACTGTAAGTCTCCACAATACATCTCCAGTGAATACATTTCTGAATGACCTTCTACTGTTTCACTTCGAAATTCCAGAGTGGAGGATTTAAGAGGGGTTGTCATTGGTGCCATATTCAGGAGGACATTATCCAGGGTAAGTCTCAGTAACTCAGACGATACCTTCTGATTTGTGATGTCATCATTTACCATAAGGCTTGCCTGAGAAATAAGCATTCTGAAGGCAAAAGTCTGTTTCAAGTTCCTAGTAAAAAATAAGAGGAAAAAGAATTAAGTGCAACCTTGTACTTCTTGCATCATAAAAGCAATCTTTGTGGTATAAAGCAAGCCAAATTTGATGAAAAAATGGAACTCCATTAATTACTATTTCAAATTATAACAGTATTACAAAGTTAAATCAAAGGTCATATCTCAATAATAATTAGGTGTTAAGCAATCACAGCAGTGAATGGATGGTATCCAGGAGACTCAAGAAACAGAAAAGGACTGCAAGGTTCAAATGGCAAGTGTATGAACCATAGGCCTTCAGGATGTTTGACTGTTGCAAGTGCTTGTTGACATTCTTGAATTCCTATAGATAACTGACTTATTCTGATTGGAGAAACGTTTACTATTCCATAATCCTGGAAGGTGCTGCACAATGTATATGTTACTTTTTTTACAAACATAATCTAATAACTTTTGAACCAATAAGAGAGAAACCTATAACAAACAGCAACCTTCTAGCAGTTGATGCAGTGGATTAAGGCTGTGAATTGTAATTCCTGTGGTACAGGGTTTGATTCCCTCAGCCTTCATTTGCCTAGTGTTTGACCTTGAGCAAGTCAATTATCCAGACAGTATGCTTAGGGGCAATAGCAAATTTAGGCTAGGTTCCTCAGTGGCCACTGGACTACAAGCCTAGTACCTACCGATGCACGTAGTGAATAACGAGGCACATTCCATGTCTTGGGGTAACAGCACATTTTTCCTTCTATTACTGATATTTATTTTTTTATTAGATTCCCTGATCTAGTGTTAGCTTTCCCAGTGATGTGTGCCATACAAAGACTTTTAAACAGGACCAAATCAAGCATTGCATTGCATACCTGGTTGCATCCAAGTAACCTATGAGGAACAGAACAATCTCAATTCCTGAAGCCTTTCTTGGGCAGTAAAAATTCCCTAACCCCATGACTATTCCAGAAAGAGATCTTCTTCATACATTTTCATTTTGTTTGTTCATATGTTCCAATATACAACATTATACTCTATAATGGGCAAAGCAGTGAGATATAAAATGGTGCAATAATCTCTCTAGATTGATTAAAGAAGCTCTTCAGTCTGCATAGGTTAAATGATATGCTTTTCCAGCTACAGGAGATAAACACTGGTTGAAGTTTATATTAACTAACATTTTTTTCAAGATAATTAATGATGGCATAATTTTTAAATATTTGACCATTTATTTTGCAAGCATAATTTAGGTCTTTTTTGACAAGCCTTGATGGTACATTTTCTGACATTAAAGGTGAGTTCATATGCACTAGTACAGCAGATATGTATTTTTTGTAGAACATATTGGAGAACATCATTTTTATTTTGCTCACTGTCTGCCAACCTTCAGGTTACTCAAAATGGACTGAACTCCTCTACTTCATGTGGGCTAGAAATGATTGCAGGAACTGTCAACCTAGGCAGTTGTGAGGGGTTTTCTGTTGTATGTCCCTACCACCCTGTGCACAACCAGTTTGCACTCAATAAGTGGATCTGAAATGGGCATCAATGCTGGGTTGTCCTTCAATTCTAAAAGGAATGCAAGCCAACACGGCAATCAGTGCTCACTTACCAGTAAGCACTTCAAGTAGCTTATTTTGGTCTTTACCAGGGAAACAGTGCTGTGTGTGTGTGTGTGTGTGTGTGTGTGTGTGTGTGTGTGTGTGTGTGTGTGTGTGTGTGTGTGTGTGTGTGTGTGTGTGTGTGTGTGTGTGCCCCTGAGCATATGCAGCCCTATATCTCCTTATCTTTGGCAGAACACAGTGGGTTCTGCATCTTCAATGGTATATCTTCTCTAGTTCTATCAGAGCCTAGGTCACTAATCAAACGGGTTGCCTGGTCATAGTCAGGGTTTTAACCCTCTACACTACTTACCATAACAATGGATCCTTTTCATCCAAGGCCATCCGATATGACTGCTGGGTAATGTGCTGCTCCTCAGATGCAATACGGCCATTCTCTAGTGCTCTAGTTCCTTGAGCTCCTGTGAATTTTACACATAATTCCTTATGAACCACCCCTTCAGACTGCATTTGCTGCCTAACTACCACATAAACCATGAGAACAGCAATAAACTGATACAACAGAACTGTGTCAATTTGGCAGTGGGAAGGCAAGAGGGATTTCATATTGGATGGACCTGGATGAAAAGGATCTAGCATTATGGAGAGTACATAACTGATGTATCTTATTCCATTAGCCTGACCAATCTGACTACTGGGACATAATCCCATGCTACTTTACATGTCAGGTGGAATCATGACAGGATACCTCTAAGGACCATAGTGCCAAAGGCAGTTCTGGTCCTAGAAATGATATCCAGCTTGCAATTTTTTACAGAAGGTGTGCAATTTGGGCCATGGGGCTGCTGCACAAATACTATCAATGCAGGAATTCATAAAAAGGATGTAGAAGTTGCCATATACGTTGGGGAATGAGCTTTAGGTCTTGAACTCAAGGTCTTATTACTGGCAGAGCAGACAAATAAGAAGCAATTGTATCAGACTAGAAAGAGTCTGTTTGATAACTTTGGACCCGATTTTATTTGTAGTGAAAGATACAAATAAATTGTGTATCTTTCCTGAATAGTTTAGTTCTTTGCCAGTAAAATCTGAGTTGTCTATGAACATCTAAGATATGTAAGAGAAACTTTTCTCTATCAGAATAATTTGGAAACAACACAAGCAAGTTAATGAATTTTTAAGTAATGGTTTCAGAAGATACCTTAGGATATAAAAGGAGGGGTGGTTCTCAAGGAAACTCTGTTTTTGTGAAATATCAAATAAGAAGCAGGAGTGATTAAGGCATGAAGCTCTGAAATTCTTCTAGCTGAAGAAATGGCAACTAGAAATAACGTCTTCCACGATAAAAACTTCAGGTCTGAGGGAGAAGCCAGTTGAAACTGGGGTTTTGGCAAGGCTTCCACAATGAAATTTAAATCCTGGGGTTGTGTGGGGTCCTTAATGATTGGGGGGGGGAGAAGTAATGCACCTTTAAGAAAGGCTTTACACAACTTATGACCAGTTAACACAGTGTTTTGAAAATCTAGGAGGCAGTTCGAAATAGTAGTCAGGTGCACCTTAATAGTGGAGTAACTACAGCATAAATCAAAAAGCAAGTATAGAAAATGTAAAACATCAGCGACAGACGCAGAATATTGGGAGAAGCTTTTCCATTTACTCTTATAAACCTTCTAGGTGGATATTTTCTGTGAAGCAAATATGAAAAGAATTCCTCAATGAGAAACGTAAGGGGTTTTGACCATTAAGGGAATTGAGGAAACTATGTGGGTAACTTGAGGTTGTGGATATTCTGGTGGGGCTGACCAGGCAGGTGAGAAAGTAGATCAGGATAAGGATACAGAAGCCAAGGGGTCTCTTTAGCTAAGGTCTTAGCCGGGGGAAAAATCTGTCTTAGCTAGGATGGGGCAATGGAGATCACCTGTAATTTTACAAGCAGAAACCTTCTGAAGAAACCTGGTTATGATGGGGTAGAGGAGGAAAGATATAAAGAAGACTTGAGGGTGACACCCGCAGAACACAAGATTCCTGAGTGATTGTCCCAGAGAAGGAACTAGGGCAAAGACACTTCTGCACTTAGTATGGGCAGGAGAAGTGAACAAGGCAGACCTCACTGAATAATGATTTGTTGAGCTACAGCTTGGTTGAGGGACCACTTGTGATGTAAGAGTACATGCCTGTTCAGTCTGCCTGCTAGCCAGTTGGATTTTCCCAGAATGTGCATTGTTATGAGAGGGTGACCTAAATCTACAGCCCAATGTGACAGTCTCTTTTCCTCTTGGCAAAGGGGTTAAGACTTTTTTCCTCTTATCTGTTGATGTACTAGACCATGGATATATTTTCTGATTGTACAGCTATCAACTCCTGGAGACAAGACATCCTGAAACTCCTTCTGTGCTAGAAGAACCACTCTTACCTCCAGGACATTGATGTGAACATTGGCCTCTGATGGATTCCACTGTCCTTGGACTATCCTCCCCTTGAAATGCTCCAACCACAACAGAAGAGAACAGTTTATGGTCATGACTGGGAAGGTGAGAACAAAAGGTTTTCATCTCTCTAAAAAAAAAGCTGAACTTATCCACAAACTCAAGTGAGTTCTGCATGACTAAGTTATGTGAATTTCGGGTGACAGCAGATCTCTGAGCTGAGACCAATGTGTGGAAGGCATCCACTGTAGGATCCTCATGTGATATCTGGCATAGTGGACCACTGCAACTGCTGTAGCCATCAACCCCAGAACTTAACATCAGTAACACAGAAGGATTCTGCTTTTACAACAAGGCCTGTATTGACTGCTGAACAATGAACAACCTTTCATGGGTAAGGGATACTTGGCAAGATGTTTTGTCTAGGTGACTTCTGATAAAGTGAATTTGTTCAGAAGGTTGAAGCTGTGATTTTTGAAAGTTTACTGATATGCCTAAGGATAGGCAGAGATACAAAAAAGTAGTTTCTGGCTTCTAGTAGGGAATCCCTGATAACTGCAACAAGGAGCCAATCATCCAGGTATGGGGATACATGGACTCCTTTTAGTTGCTGGTATGTTGCCACCACTGCCATGCACTTGGCGAGCAAATGAGGGCTGTGATAAGACCAAAGGGCAAGGTTCTGAATTGACAGTGACCAACTCCTATTCAAAAGCATAAAATCTTCCCGGAGGACTCCTTGGCAATTTTTATGTGATGGTAAGCATCCTGGAAGTCTATAGAGAACACTGAGCCATTTGCCTTGAGGAAGGATAAAACTGATGACACAGGGACCATTCTGAATGGAGTCTTCTTTACAAACAAATTTTGATGAAATACAGAACTGGCACGAGGTCCCCTTTTTTCCTTGGAACCAAAAAGGATCTTAAGTAAATCCCTGACCCTGTCTGGTCTCTGGGATCTCCAGGATGGCTCTTTTTTTTGAAGGAGGGAGAAAATCTCCCTTAGAGGTGCTGACTTCTGTTAGAGGGTAGAACATCAGGTAATCGTTGGTTCTGTGAAAATGGCCTTTTGTTATGGTGGCAAATGAGATCTAGGTTCCCAAGGGATTACAGGTAAAGTCTGAAGAGCATAAGGCACAAGAGAAATAGCAAATGGCTGGAATGGGTCCGATGAGTGGCTTGGTACCAGTCAGTCGGACTGGATGAACTGATGAAATAAGCTTTTGATCTTTTACTGAATTAAGAATGTCACAAAATTTGCAATCATATCTGGTTATACAGAGATGATTTCACACTTCCATATCTGAAAAGAGGGAGTGCTACAGAATCCTGGAAGACCAAAATCCTGAGACCAAAATCTCGAAAGTTCAAAATACTGAAAACACATAGGATACCAACACTTACTATATTCCAGCACAAGTACATACAGAAACAAACAAAACACATACCATATCACTCTTCTCCAAGTATAAGCAGGGGGGCAGGCCCCTATGCACCCCCCACATCCCCTGCTACTTAAATATATCAACTCCGAGATCGCACTTAGTGTAGTGAAGTGCAATCTCGGAGCTGATATATTTAAGTAGCAGGGGGTGCAGTCTCCCATATGGGGGGTGCAGGGGGGCTTGTCCCACTGCTTATAGTTGAAGGGTAATATGTTTTTGTGGAACTCCGGTCCGCTAATGATTGGCAGTTGATTTTTTTTCATACCGGCTTGCCAGGCCTGACACACAACCTTCAATGAAGGTACGCCCATTCACGCACGTCTCCAAGCAGAAGACGCTCTAGCTGAGAATCGAACCGGACAGCGTCTTACTGTGAGGTGACAACACTACCGCAGCACCACCACTGCTGAAAAGAACACTGGTAAACTCCATTTGTTTAGGAAGATAACCTTACCAGATCCTGTCTTGGCATTAATACATACACTGCTAAGCAATGGGTATGGAATAAGGTTTACTTACAAATCAGGATTAGCAAATCCATGCAGTATGCTGTAAAACTGTTCCAGCCATCTGTGAAACTATCTAATGACTGCTAATTACAGAGGAGCAACGAAAGTTGTGCTAGCTATATTTGCAGATTCATAAGGAAGGTAGTTACCCAGGAACAGCTCATGCTATAAATACAAAGGCTGGTGGTTATCATGTGGTCTGGGAGAAGATCAAAAGTCTAACAGGATCATTTCCTCCTGTACTGTTAGATGTTCTCAGGTTCTGAAAGGTAAATGCATGCAGGTAGCAAAATACACTATGCTTTCTGTTACCAAGCTTTCTGCTACAACTCCACTTTGTGGAACATCAGAGCTACATGGGGCAGGTCTCACTACTGCAGTGCAAGACAGATAATTTAGGTTACATTCTGAGCAGTCACTGTGGTCAGCTATCTGGCACATCTCACCAACTGGATACTCTGTGTTATGTGCACTGAGTGCAGGCGGCTTTCTTCAATACTTGATCCATGCATATAAAGTAGTACTTCATGTCCTAAATGAGACACCTATCATGGAAACTGTGAAAGCACTGGAACATCTGTGAACTGCAGAAGCCTTAGCAGATGGTGGAAATTTACTAGCATATCTGCAGATGAACCACTATCACAGTATCTCATTTCTGAAAATATAAATTCCACTACAAAAATATTCTACATATAGTCCATGTTTGTTTGTTTTTTTTTTTCTTTTCTTAGCTAGGAGAGAGCTTTCTAGCTGCAGCCTTACTTACAGTTTGCTCCAGTGAATTTGTTGACTTCCAGAAGCCATCTATAAAGAAAGTACGCACAATGCAGATCAGACTAAATCTCTAGAGAATGATGGGTCAATATCATACTAAAACAGTCTGTTCCAGTTCTTGGGCAAAGAATGCAGAACACCAACGGAGGTCTTCAAATTATCCGCATATCTCACCACTGCCACATTAGTTTTACAGCTAACAAAAGAATGTAACACCTCCAAACTCTGGATCCCACCTAGTTCGGGTTTGTGAAATGCAGATCACGCCTCCTGAACCTGATCAACTTCTTTGAGGCAGTCACCAAAGCCGTGGATGAGGGTAAGGTGGTTCACACAGCCTATCTTGTCCTCACCAAGGCTTTCGACACCATCCCCCATTATGGAATTATAGCTAAACTCACTAAACTAGGTATAAATCCCTACGTCACAAGATGGGTTGCCAACTGGCTCACTGACAGAACCCACACTGTAAAAGTTGCAGACTTCAAATCTGACCTCAAGGCAGTGACAAGTGGAGTGCCACAAGGTTCCATCCTGGGACCTCTCCTGTTTGGTATCTACTTCTCTGAAGTACAGGCTAACACAGAAGGCCTCTGGCTGATGAAGTTCACAAATGACTGCAAACTAGGAGCCATAGTCAAGTCCCCAAATGGTGTGGACATCCTACAGAAGGGCCTCACTGAGACAGATGCCTGGTGTCAGAGCCATAGCCTCAAGCTCAATACCAAAAAGTGCAGTGTCATCCCCTTTGGTAAATACTCTGTACCCATGAACTACCACACAGGCAGCAATCTACTTAACACCGAATGCGTGATAACAGACCTTGGAACCCAGGTGGACAGTAGTCTCTCCTTTGATAGTCACATCGCCACAGTAGTCAGGAAGTCCTTCTACGTGGCACACCTCATCATAAAAGGGTTCTCATCCAGGAAAAAAAGAGGTCATTGTTCCCCTCTACTCGTCACTCATTAGACCCATTATAGAGTACAATGTCCCTTTTGGAATGTACCTCACAAGACATCTGCAGCAGCTGGAAAGGCCACAGAAGTACCTCACAAAGAGGATTACTGACCTCAAACAAATGCCCTACACTGACCACCTCAAAAAACTCCAGCTTTACTCCATTGCATCTTGATGAGTGGATGGGAAATAGGAAATACACTTCGGGGATCACTTCTGTGTCTCTGCTGGACAGTGGCACAGGAAAATAACTTTCTTGGGTGGCGTAAGCTATGGTACCTTGCTGGCTAGACTTATGTAGGCCCTTGGGCCGATAGCCTAGTACCTACCTATGAACCTATGGGATGAAATAATGTAGATTGTACACCAGCACAAGCTACTTTGAGTACACTCAGCTACAGCTATGCAAGTACACATTCAACAAGGAGTGTTCCTCATGACATGACAAAAGCTATATATTAAGGATGAGCATGGAACTCACAAATCAGCTTCAGCTTTTCTGAATGCCTGACTGTCATCCAATAATTTGTGCACACTGTAAGAGATTGCTAGTGGTGGACAAAGTAATGAAACTTTTACATTACACTTAATGTGCCTTTGCAATACAGCTTAAAACTGACTGGGATCACATATACATATTAAAGTGACTTCTGGTAGATTTCTCTGTGGTGGAGTGGGATCGAGTCCTTAGTATGCACTAGATGACCCAAATCTGATTATCAGTGTGGCTGCTACAATAAGCAGCCCCAGAGCAAAGGTGTGCTCACCCACTCCTAGAATAAGGGAGTCAGGAGTGCTTGCACTTTCACCTAGAATGGTGGATGTGTAGAATCTCTCATGTGCAGCAGCTTGACATGGCAAGGCATCACACACTACCTGTCAGTGTAGGCGCCGGAACCCTAGAGCGAGGGGGGGGCACCCCCCCACACACACACACACACACACACTTTTACAGCTGCAAGACCATTTTCACTAAGTGTCATAGGCAATTAAAAGCAGCATCTTCTTTAAGGACCCATGCGTGCATCGCACACCAACGTGGAAGTCCACTCCACACTTACACGCGCACAGAATTTAAACTAGCTGTTCCGTTTTTAAGAAGAGTTATGCTGCCCCTAACCCTTTTTGCTGAAATCACATTTGTTCCTGCCCTCCAAGTGTTTTCCAGGTAAAGAGATCTCTCATATTCACATTTGTTGCTGTTGCCCGAACTAGCTGCTCCATTGAGCTTTGTTGTGTGACAGTTTTTTTGGAGAGAAGAGTTTTCTCCCATGTGTGCCTCTCCCAATTTGGAGAATTGCCCAACTAGCTGTTGACCAAAATAACTACACGTTTAGTCAAAACATTATGAACTCTGCAGCACTCAGCTTTTCAATGCATATTCAAAGCCATTGCAGAATGAATAATGACCGTCTAGGGAAACAAGAATGACTTGCCATCACTTTGCTTTACATACGATATGTCTGCGGTTTTGGTTCTTCCCTTAAAGTAAAATGATAAACAGTATGCCACCAGAAAAACACACTTAGTTTGTACTAACGCTATTCATTCAATAAAGTGAATTAATGCTTTTGGACTGTGTAATACATAGGACTTTCGAATATTTACCATATCTGTCACTTTTATTGTTTGACGTTGTGAACTGGTTCTTTTACTGACTGTAAATGTTTTTTTTTTTTTATTACATAAGTAATCACTAACTCTTCAGCACGCATTACTAATAAATCTGACATGAAAATGGACAAATTTTGTTTTCCTTCTTCCATTTTTCCCATATTTTGTTCCCTGTTCATGCAGTCCTGTGATGTCTGTTACTTTACCCATATATAGAAGTGTACTCTGAGGGCAGATCAAGACAAAGTAGCCTTCACTGCATGCCCATCTTCCTACCCAGTGCATAAGCTGAAAGTTAATGCATAGTTAACTCTTTCTGCTCATATAATTGTAATAAATAGTTGAGATGTTTATCAATGCATTTTTGAATTATATCAGTTTGTGCCCTCACAGATTTCCATGGACGCCTATTCTTTAGATTCACAATCTTGTCTCTGAAAAGTATCTTTTCCTTATATTGAGTTCAATGCATCACTTTTCTTAAGATGCTCCTCCTATTAATGAAAGAAAATTTCTAAAAAAAATTCTAATTCCAAATACATTTTGTAAGGTATTGATTTCCACAAGGATATCTAAAGCATTCTCTCTCATGTCCATCCTTTGCTTTCCTTAAGGCAGTCTAGTATACTGAGGAATGTAACACGGGCAGAGCAAAAATAAACCCCAGACTTTATTAGAGATATTTTATTTCTTATACAGATAAGCTTGTTTGCTGAGCCTTTGACTTCTGATTGTAAATTGTGGTACAGTTTTTTTGTTTTGATTTTAAATTACCTTTTAGTATACAGCACTGTGAAGAAAATGAGACTTCACTTATTACCCATGATGGACTGATGCATCCAGTCACTGCCTCAAGAGTACAAAATCCTTACTGGTAACACCATCTCTTCTTGCAGCTTAGTATACATAATGTAAAATTACCCATAGATTCATTGAGAGTTACTAAGCAAGCAGTCCAGAAGACCATTAATGAGACTAGTTCAAATTTTAATTTCTCCAAAGCACAGTCTGGTCAAGTGATTTTTTTCTAGGTCACACAGTAAAACCAATAAATGCTGAGGGAATCAAACCCTGTACCTGCTTATTAACAACTCAGCCTTAACAGTTTACAGCTTTAATCCTCTGCTCCCACTGCCAGACTAGGTATCACATCTTTAATGACAGTGGGGTGTTGTCACAAACTCAGAGATATATGGAAGCCTTAGCACTCCATATATTTAGTCATAAGTGTGATTATGGCAGTATGCAAACATTATGAAAGGAGCATATTACAGACTTTAAAACTGCCCTTTCCCCAGTTACATGGGATGCGGTGAGGGCACTAGTCTGTTAGGAATTAAACTAATGGGACTTATGCACCTTTGGGAATTTTATTTTGTAGATGGATAAACAAACAGTTATCAGTTCAATATATCTGTTTATAGTGAGACTAACCTAATCAACAAAGGATAAATAAAGATAAAATAATAAGCCTTCAGAGGGCTTCAGGACTTAGTGTAGGATATTCCTACATAGGTGAGTAATGTCTATGATATGGTCACTATATTGGCAAAGCATATTACGGCCCAGGTCACTTATACTGTGTACCTATTGTTCATCGAATTAATCCTGTCTGGATACTGGCACCCATTCATTTTCTTACACTCGTTGTATATTTTCCTAGTACTCCGTATAGCTCTTACATATCTGGGAGGTTATCACTTAAGTGATCAGCAGGTAATAGGGAACCCTCTCCATATTTTCCATATTGTCTTCTGATTGAGATTACTGGTTTTCACCCAGGCAGTCCAGGTTTGACCCCTGATACGGGAATTTGACACTTTATTCAAGCATGTCACCCATCTTTGGAACAAACTTCTACTACATGTCAACTAGAGTAGCACCCTTGCCACCTTCAAGGTAAACATAGATAACTGGTTGGTCTGCCTCAGACTTCCCGAGGTCTATCTTGTCTTGCCCACCTTTAAAGCTAGAGGTAACGTTTTAATAGTTTTTTTTCCTAGGTTTGTAATTGTCTGCAGACTGGCTTCCTGAGAACTGGCCCAGTTGTTTGGCATTTGGGAACTTGTGTGTACAGTGACCTAACTTTTGACCAACATATGCCCAGAGTCATAAGAAAGCCTTTCTATATTTCACAGTTTATAAACAAACTGATTGTGACTAGTTATTGTCCCCCTTT
The DNA here is from genome assembly GCF_019279795.1 of Protopterus annectens. Lineage (NCBI taxonomy): Eukaryota > Metazoa > Chordata > Ceratodontiformes > Protopteridae > Protopterus > Protopterus annectens. Next base: position 1,609,491,754 of record NC_056731.1, read on the forward strand.
ACAAAGCCCTCATTAAGTTAATCATTTTATATAATGCCTACTTTTGGCATGTATATGTCCAGACCCATGCAAGAATTGGAATACCCACAGAGATAACTTACTAAAAGGATACAAATCCTAAACAATAGGTGTTGTATGGCCCACTTCAAAGATTTATCACTATACTCAGTATCCTACAGAGTGCTTAGAGGTGACATGTCTTCCATACAAGGCATCCTCCAACCTAATACAGATGAATCTACTGAACATTAGTCCAGGTATCTAAACTGAATGTTGTGGAGAGTATATTTATTTTTATTTATTTATTTAACATTTGTTTTACCAGGATAAAATCTGACTGGACAGCGGGTGTTCATTTTCAGCAGAGTCCTGGGGAGAAAAGCTCCAAGAAATGTAATACAAATAAATATGGTAATATGTTAACGTGAGGTAAAAAGACAGAAGAGTCAAACAAACAGCATATTACAGTCAGAAGATCACAGAATTTACAATGATGGTACAATAATTCAAGCTCAACATGCTAAGAAAACACATTTATATTTACAGTATTTACAGTTAAAAAGCATGAGCAGAACTCCTGACATGATTAGTAGATTCCTAGTCTAGCAGTAGAAGTAATAGCTGAACACGAGGCATTCGGAAGTAGGTATATATTGCAAAAATTACAAAAAAGTACAGAGCATCTAGGTGGCAGTATCATGTAGGAATTGGGGGCTTCAGAGATTGGTTGCAGTGTAGACTGGAGGGATTTAAGGGGTGTCTTTGAAATAGCAAAGAGGGTTAGAATAGAGATGGGTTTTCAAGTGGTTTTTAAATTTGGTTGCATGATTTGTATCCTGAGGTCAAGTTGGAGAGTGTTCCATGCTCTAGCAACCTCATAGGAGAATAGAGCTTCTCCAGAGCTGTTCTTGCATGGATTGACCTCAATCAAGGATTTGTTGCTTGATCGTAGTTCGCTACTAGAGTTGTGGAAGTTTACTATGCCAGCCAGGGCAGGGGTTCTCTCTGGATGGTATAGGATTTAATGTGTAATGATGAGTTGGTGGTAGTGCAGTAGGTTTGGGAATTCTTGCCAGTGTAGCTTAAGTAGGGATTGACAGTGGTGGGAACGTGATTTAGTATTGGCAGCAAACCTGGCTATTTTATTGTAGCAAGTGGAGAGTTTGTTCAGGTCAGATTTATTGATTTTGGTTAGAACTGGGCAGGCATACAGCAATGTTAATAGGAGATGACTTCTGGCTATCGTAGACCTAGTTTCGGGGGTGAGGAACTGTTTGCTACAGTACAGGCATCATAGTTTTTTATGGACTTTAGAGATGGTTTGGGATATGTGTTTATTGTATCTAAGCTGTTGGTCAATAGTGACACCTAGTAGTTTCGCCTCAGCTGCAGGGGTGATGAAGGTGTTATTGGCTGATAGGATGGTGAAGGTGGAATTGCAGTGTTTAGATGGATGAAATAGCATTAACTGTGATTTTTTTTTGGGGGGGGTTACTATCAGTTGGTGGTTATTTGGCCAGTTCTCTATCTCAGTGAAGGATTCTTGGGCTTTACTTTGTAGTAGATGGATGTTGGATGCTGAGCATATTAGGGTTGCATCATCTGCATACTGAACAATATCTGCTTTGGTAGTTGCTAGTTGGAGATTCTTTGTAAACATATTAAAGAGAAGGGGGCCTAGGATTGAGCCTTGGGGACACCGCATGTGACGGGGAGTGAGGGAGATAGGGTGTTGGCCCACTTGACAGATTGCAAACGGTTGCTTAGATAGTTGTTAAACCATTGCAGGGAGAGGTTATCAAGGTTGAGCTTGGAGAGGCGGATAAGGAGTTTGTTATGGGAAACTGTGTTGAATGCCTTGGATAGGTCTAAGAAGGTGGCGGAAACCAGTTTCCCTTGATTCCTGTGTGAGTTTATAGTATTGGAGAATCTGATAAGGGCTGTGTTAGTACTATGGGATGGTCTGAATCCATGTTGGGTTTTAGGTAATAGATTGTTGGTTAGTAGGTGGGTGAGGAGCTGGTAGTGGATACATTTTTCTAGGATTTTAGATAGGCATGATAGGATTGCAATAGGGCGGTAATTGGAGAGGTCAGTGGAGGGGCGACCCTTGGGGAGTGGTATGATATAGGAGGTTTTCCACAAGGATGGTATGGTGCCCATGGAAATGGACCTATTGATAAGTAGGGAGATGGGGTAGGTAATGGCCTTGGATGCAATTTGGAGATATTTGGCTGGTAGGTGGTCAACAGCGAGGGTGGTTGTTTTATATTTGCTAGGAGTTTTTGAATGGTTGGCGTTGGTACTGGTTTGAGTGAGAAGGGGAGAGGGTTAGTTTGGTATTTTGGGAGTGGTGGATGGATAGTGGGTGACATACCATTCACTAGTTTCAGGATTGAGGAGGTAAAATAGTTACTGAAGATTGAAGATAAGTTATGGTCAGGGCGTTCAATGTTTGGTGGTGGTGTAGTAGCTTTTCCAGGCTGCAGGATGTTGTTCAATGCAGCCAGGAATTTTTGTGGGTTGTTGCTGTATTTGTAGAAATATAGTGGCTTTGTTTGTCTGACTTGATCTGCTTTTTTGCTTTGTTCCTAAGTTCTTAGTATTTTTGTCTAGTTTCAGGTGTTTTGGGTTGTCACCAGATTTTCCAGGCTTTGTCCCTATCCTTGAGTAGGATCTTACTAGCTTTCTGTAGCCATGGGGCAGGGTTGCTGCATAACCTAATTGTTTTGAGTGGGGCTATTTGGTTTAGAACTTCAAGGAATGTGGTATTAAAGTATTCTACTGTGTTATCAAGGGGGAGGGTTTTTTAGTGGGGACCAGTTGCAGTATTTTAGGGTTTCTGAGAATTGCTCTGAGGGGAAGTTTATTTGGGATTGGGTTTGTAGTACGGAGAGTGGAATGGAATATTTAATTTTGTGCCAAAGGAGAAAAGTTGGATTGTGGTTGCTGAGGGAGTCAGGTAGTGTCCCACATTGGTGAGACATGCTGTGTTGGTTAGTGAGGATCCAATCCAAGATGGATTCTCTTTTAGTGGTCTTATCAATTCTTGTGGGTAAGTGTAAGAGTTGAGTGAAGTTGTACAGGTTTATGTGGCTGGTGGTTGGTGAGGAGTGTATGGTATTCCACTCGATGTTAGTGTCGCTAAGACTATATCTTCTTGGAAGAGGGAGTGGGATGCCCAGTGGAGTATGAATTCTAGGGTATTAAGGTTGTTTCCTGGTGGAATGTAGATACTGAGTAAGTTTGTTTGCTTGTGCTGATTTAATATGAGTTTGGAGAATAGGGTTTTGGCGTTGTCAAAATTTGGAGTTTCTTTTTGTAGGAGCTGGACTTTTAGGTTGGATTTGTAGAGAAGGGTGATGCCACCTCCTCTTCTTTGTGGTCTATCTACTCTTAATATGTTATAGCTGGGGGGGTGTTGTCTTTAACATGGGGTTTAAAGCCAAGTTTCTGTGATGACCACTATATCTGGGTTGTATAGGAAGATAGCTGAATGTAATTCTTCAATTTTGTTTAGGATGCTACAAATGTTTAGGTTAAGTATAAGTATTTCAGTAGGTTTGTGTTTGAAAGGGAGGTTGGGGTTGGGTGTGTTCTTGGAGTTAGTTGTTGGACCGGGGATGGGGTGGATGTACCCTCCCAGCAATAGTTGGGCTGCAATGTTGATTATGGTTTTAAGGTAGAGTGCCATTAGTAGGTGATGTTTGAGGTTGGGGTGTTTTTTTGTTTGTGAAGTGTAGTGGATTGTGAGGTGAGGTGATAGAGAAAGGGGGGATTGGTGACTGGTTGTATGACTGTGAGAAAGGAGGAGTTGATTATGGTATGAGGAAAGGTGGGGGATTTGTTCCAGTGCATGTTGATTAGTGGGTGGTGGTAAGTTGTACTGATGGTTAATAAGGAGAGAAAGGTGGTTAGGAAAAACAGAAGTATGGGGATGGTATGGTACTGGGAGTGGAGGATTTGTGTCATGGTGTAAGTGAGGTGTGTGCCCTGCAAGGGTTGTGTGTATGGGTGGAGGGCAGAGATATGAGAAAAGGAGTTTAGTTAGTCATTAGTTGGGAGGAGGAGTGGGGGATGATGTCTTAGTGGAGGGTGGGTGTGGCCAATAGCTGTAGAATTTATGCACCGTCATTGGGTGGTAGATGTGGTAGGTGAGTCAGGTAAGGAAAAAATCAACAAGTAGTGGGTGCGGGTGGGAAATGGGGGCAGGGTAGGGGAGCAGAGAGAGCCCGAGCAGTAGCGAGGGCAAACAGAGCAGGGCTACCCCAAGCCCATACAGGTAGGAGTTTTCCAGAGAGGGTCTATATTAGATAGTCAAAGTTCCATAACTCCGAACACCTAATGGTCAAACCATTATATTTGAAGTTACAGAACTTCGAGTATCTAAAAAAATAATTACACAACGCACAAAACAAAAGCTTCTTTTAAGCAGGGGGGACTGCACCCCCCCACACTCCCCGCTACTTAAATATACCAACTCTAAGATCGCACCACATTGAAGTGAATGGAAACATACGCTTACAGAGATTTCCATTCAAACGCTCAAACTTTTACAAATTCGAATGTATGGTCTCGACCATATGTGGTTCGAACCTGTAAAAGTTCGAATACATGATAGGAACCCTTCCAGAGACACTCTACAAGATGTTTTCTTTGCTGAAAGGAGACTGTGCTTTATGGAGGGGACAGAGCTAGCTAGACTGAGATACAAGCAGTGTAACAGGTAGTTTTAACAGAGGCTTAGAGGTAATATGAAAAAAATTTCCCTGTTAGTCAAGAGAGGAGAACAGACAAGTGAAGGACTGAGGTAGTTTAGAGGCATACAGGAAGCTAGCAACTGAAGGGGCATGGTGGGGGTCACAGCTTAGTTTGGATAGCCAATGGGGGGGGTGTAAGGGTGTTTCACCTAGAAATCACTTTGCAACTGCCAGCCCTAGTGGAGTGCTAACAAAAAGTACGTTAAAAAATTAACTTTTTTGTACAGCTTAAAGTTAGGAGTCTGGAGGTCGCTGTTCTTAGGCTGCAAAAAAAAAAAAAAAAAAAAAGCTTGGAATTGGGAGCCTGAAAAGGTCACTTATTCACTGGCAGGAAAAAACATAAGGTTGAGTTGGACATGGGACCTGGAATAGTTCTTCTAGTCCGTTCTGTATACACAACAAAAAAAGAGATATCAGAGTTAGGTGGGGGGTTGTTTGTTTTTGAAGATTAAAAAGAAATATAACACTGAGCTGTAGAACAGTTTAAAATATATCTATCAGATAGAGGGAAGAAATATAGCTGGTTCGCAGTACATCACATTACATTACTTAAACTGGAGCCATAATTGAGTAAAATACACTGTTTGTGCCTTTTATAGCCACTAGGTGGTGATGTTGGACAAGGTAAAAAGAAAGCTAGCAGCGAGTGGACCAGATAAGGGTCTGTGCTCCACGCATTATTGCAAGGAATAAATAGAATTTAAATCCTCTCATTAATTGCGGTTATAGGTTAGAGAGTGTAGCCAGTTTATGGATGGAGAAGTCCTATGGCCAGAAATGAATGTACCATGCTGTTTAAAGGTATACACAGCAACAGCGCCTGGCACAAGTGGTGGTATTATTAGTGCCTTTTACTTCTATGAATTGGCACGGCAAAACCTTGCCTCCTGATCAATTGTGCATGTGATTAGATAAGACAATTTAGATAGGTTCAAATAAGCACATTGGTCGGGTTACTCAAATGCCACTAAAGTATGGGACAAACTGCGTTTCACATGCAGTAGTAACTGTGGACAAGGTAGATGTTGGTAGGCAAGTGCAAATGGGAACAGCAGCAGTCAGCCAACTGAGGGCAATAACCCGATACTGCAATCAATACTGCACCTAGGTCTAGTCAATATCTATCAGCAGTATTAACAATAGAAAGTAAGCAATTCATAAAGAACATGCAACTTGTAACATAAGACCCGAGCAGCCACTTGGTCACAGCAGCAGTACAGTAAGTCAGCATTTGCAGCACTTATGAACTCAGTGTAAACAAACTGATAAATGTACTTTAAAGTCAGCAATAGCAATTGTACAAAACGTAATGCACTACAGAATAATAAAGCCCTTTTGGGTAAAAACATATCATGCAACAGGATTTACAAAGTAAAGCAGTTACTCACATACAGGACAGTTACACATGCAGAGGGTTGGCAGTGGTAGAAAATGTTTCTGAAATTGATACTCTTTTGCTCAGGGATTTAAAACCTCATACAGGTCATGGTCAACAGAGGCTACCACTGCTCCAGAACAGAGTATCCATTCAAGTAAAACAAAGCTCATCCCTGTCCATGTTCAAATGCAACTTGGATCTAAGGACGGGTCATAGAAAATGTACTCCCAAGATTGCACCTCATGCCACTAATGGATAGAGGCTATTCCTAAATGCTGCATACCTTACATGGGTCCCCTCAAATTATCTATTTTATGATCACAGTTATTCTCACTAGGGATAATATACAATTATCAGTCAATGGATAAGTAATACCAATCAGGAAATGTTAATTCAAGTACCAAAAGGGAACTAGTTAAGCTTAAAATATCCTCCAAGTGAACCTATGTTGTGGAAGTAAACAGTTTTAAAAATTGCCCTTTTTTAGATCAGTAAGTGCCCCTCTCACCTTCCACCCACCCCCCCAGTCTTCAACAGCTTCCGGCATCTATGCCTTCCATTTGACAAGGGAAGGGAGGTTGGGGCATAAAAATATCATCACATACAGTGAATGCTGTCCTTGGCTCTTGCCTCTCCTTCCTAGTATTTTCAGATGGCAGAAATGGGGAATGAATAAAACAAATGGGAACATGGACTGACTATGGTAAGAGAGGGGCCTTAAGAAAGTGCATGTCAGAAGTAAGAATGATTTGCATCTTAGATACTTTTTATGCATAGTCACAATTCTCAGTACAGCCTAGGTGTTAAGGAACTGACAAACTGAACATGACTGAAAACAGGAAACATGAAAGCTGCAGCTGTGCCCAGCTGACATCCAATCTGTGTAGGTATCAATATGCTGCAAGTGGAAGCAGATACTCAACATGATTTTCAACTGGGTGGTGCAGTGGTTAGCATTGTCACCTTACAGCAAGGGGTTCTCAGGTTCAATTCTTGGCTGGGGTGCCTTCTGTGCAGAGTATGCATATCCTTCCTGCATTTGTGTAGGTTTCCTCCAACATTCTAAAGACATGCGTCTAGAGCATTGCTCCCTGGGCCTCCTCTGAAAATGGGCTCTGTCCCAGTTGGAATTTCCCTCTAAACAAATGTTAACTAGGTAAATAAATAAGCTTAGAAAGAACATTATACACACACACACACACACACACACACACACAGAAAAAAGAACAGAACTCATGCAGAGGACATCAACAAACATGCACTGTGTTCTAGAGGGCAGGTAACCTTCTACAAGGCTGGTATTTTTCTGAGCAATAACCAGAGGCAAGGGCAAAGGAAGAAAAGGAAATGAAATGAAGAAGAAAGGCAGAGACACTGGAATTCAAGTCTACAGTTTTCAAAACATCCCCTAGCCCTTCATAAGGGGAAAAAAGAGAGTCATTTCCAAAGTAGTGCCTTTCTGAGCCATAAAAGAAACATCAAATAATGTTAAAAGGATAGAGTTTTCAGGAGGCTGTATGTAAGGGCAGGGTAGTGCAATCAGAGCAGAGTCTTGAGCCAACACACTGCAATGATTTTTCAGAATAATCCATCATATTGCACTCTCCATATAATTACATTAGTGTGAACCCACAGAGTTTACATATTGCAAGCCTAATTCAACACTCTGAAGAACCCCTACATGGCATTTTCCAAGAGTAAAACAAAAATAACTCTAACCCAGCAAATCCAGGTTCAGTTTGCCTCCCCTACACAAAAATGTACTAATCCATTTATCCCTGCATTTTTTATGCTAACCATTTGGCTAATATGGTCATAGGCCTATAGGAGCCCAGGTCTGCAGGATCATTCCTCTCCTTTAAGATTACTGCAGCTGCAGCTTTCTTCCAAGACTGTAGTAGCTCTCGCTTCATCAAAATATTATTAAATAGCTTATACTATAGATCAATTATTTTCTGCCCTCCCGATTTTCAAATCTCCACTGGTATTCCATCTGACCTTGGGGATTTCGCTGCTGAAAATTTAATGTAATCCCTTATTTGTGGCATTGCTGTTTTTGGGTTTACATAAAAAACATATGTTTAATGGACACTTTCTTATAATTATTCATATGCACTCTAGGTGCCTTTCTGTTCATCCCCTGGCCTGTCCTGAAAGAGTCTCTATCATCCTCTGCAGTTCTTTAACCCTCACCAACCCTTCTTGATAGCTTTTACAGCTATTTTCCCATTCCTCCCTATCTCTTCTCTTAACTTTATCATTCAACCTATCTTTTAGTACATCCCAGTGTGTCCCCACTTCCTCAATGTTCCATTCTGCTTGTGCCATCAGAGAAGCTAACCTTTCAATAACCCATTTCTGGTAGGCTCCTTTCCCAGCAGATGAACAGGGAAGTACAACTGCATTAATCCTTCCCACTAGTTTAATTGCTGTATCTTTAACACTACAGTTGCATGTTCCAGTACATTTACAGGGTACATCTCCAAGCTCTGTCTACCTTGATGATGTTCAAGCATTGCAAACAATCTTTCCAATCTAGCAAAGTTTTCATATCTTCATGCATAACAAGTTAATTCTCTCCTCATCAGGGTTGTGCTAATGACATCAGCAATACCACAGCATTTAAAACACTTCTCTAAACATGTTGCTTCCCTTGTAATCATACATCACTGTCCACTCCCAGGACACACCCTATTTGATATACATCAAATTCTAATCAGCACCAGCATCCCTTGATGAAAACTTATTATTTCTACCAAAACCCTTTCAACTCATGTAACTTTATTCACAATGGTATATAAACATTTACTATTGTGGTCCTTCATTTAAACCAGTAGCCCTTCAACATCACAAATCTTCCTTCCATGTCTCTCCTCCCCTGTATAACATGTTTACAGTTTTCTTTATTAAAATGACCACACCACATTCCTTTCATGTATGAGATGGACAAAATATCCCATAGTGTCAGTTTTCTTAATGAACCGCTTGATGTTCTGTTTCATTCAAATAAATTCCTTGAAGCATCTCTATGTTTGTAAGACTCTTACTAATGTAAACAAATACTTTTCCACTCTTACCGTCTCCCACTAACCCATTCAGATTCCAAGATACTATCGGCAAATCCTCCACCAAGCCAAGAGCCTAATATTTTTCACCCCTATCGTTTGTTACAAATTTGCCATATTAAACTCTCTTCTTCAGTTCTTCTTGAAATTCAGTATTCTTTCTGTTCATTATTACTGGCCCCATGTTTCTTCAAACTCTCTTAATGCATTATCTCCACACTGTGGCTTTCCTGTAGTCACTCTTCCATCTACCTCCCTCTTATAATCATTTTAACACTGGTAAAAGAACACTCCACTCCTTTCTTCTTGTACTTCCTCTGCTGGAGTCATGACTCCATTTGTGCATCTTTAGGTAAATATTCTGCCTATATTCATGTTTTGCTATAAGCACATCATTAGTTTCTAATCTGACCAAGGTGTCAGGCAAGTCTTTTAATCCTTTTCATTAGAATCACTCCTTTCACCTCCCCCTCCATTAGCATGTATAAACCTTATATTACTTGATCACTTCAAATGCTTTCAGTTAAAATTCTACCAGTTCATTTTGCTTTGCTGTATCTAACTCCGTTTAATCCAGTAATGTTCTGCCTTAGCCACACTTTGTTTTACCTAGTCTAGTACAATCCTATACCATACTTTGCAAATTTCCTTTTCTTAAACATGTGTAGACTGTTAGGACTTGCATTCTGATTGCAGCAACATTCCACCCCTCTTGTCTTCACCTTCAGCATCCCCTGTCCCTTAATATTGGTCATTATGTGCTTTATTCTTATACTATTAGCCATTGCCTCCTCTCTAGCCACCTTCTGCTTATAACTTCAGAAGCTAGACTGCACAGACCCACACTCTCCTTTTTTTGTGAACACCCACAGGGTATTTTATATGCTATCTAACCTGAAATATTTCTACAATCTACCCTACAATGTGCTATGAAGCACTGCTTTATCCTCCCTAAACACTTCAATAATAATCTGTCCCCACCACCACAGCTCTTCAGCAGCACGGAAATTCCTTCAAGAAAAGTGTGAAGGGAAAGTTCTATTTCCATCCCTGCAAGAATACACCATTACCCAAAAGAAAAAAAAAAAAAAGAAAAGAAAAGAAGACCCCCTGTTCAAGACAGACAGCAACAATGACAATCTGCTTTCCCCATGCATATGTCTAACAGACACCCACACTCCTTAACAAAGGATCTAATAAACAACTGCTCCACTCATATGTCTCTCAGGTTATTAAAATGTGGGATTACTACTCACAGCAATAACAAAACTATGCAGCACGCATTCTACTTCTCTATACATTAAATAACGGATTGCAGATAAATCACAGTAATTGGTAATTTATACCTACAATGAACAAAAACAGATTTTACACATGAAACAAATGTAACAAAACATAGTTTTTTTACATTTTTCTATTTCCCAATCCCCACATAATTTTTACACTAACACCCTCACTGAAATCTTTACATACCTCATATTGAGTACTTCTATTTTGTTTAAAGCAAATGACACTTATTTAATCATATCCCCATTATATATCTATCATTGTTACACCAGTTGAAATGTCCAAAATATACTGTCTGCTAGTCTACCAGTTTCTACTGATATCCTGTCATACTGGTCCTCTCCATCAACACACCTCCTCTCTACAGCCTTCATAGCATCTCTCATCTTCTCTGAAACCTCCTGGATCTTTTTTTGTTTATGCAGCATCTTCATTTGGAACAGCAGAAAAGATTTGATTGATATTATTTGCTGCTCCTTTCAAAGCTTGCCTCACCAAACACCAGACCGTTCATTCTCGCCTTCTTCCTGGATTCTGTCTTCCACCATATCTCAGTCCAGCAACTCCTCTAGGTCTGATTCTTTAGTACTACTAAATAAGTTTTCCATCCATGGGGTAGAAAATACTCAGTATTGCAGGATACAGAAACTTAAATTTCAGTCCTTTTTGCTTACGTAGTTTTATTGCTGGCTAGAATTTACTTCTTTGCTGCCTTGTAACCCTGGAAAACCACTGTCCACATAAACTCTTGTCCTATCAATCAGCAGAACCTGGCCTTTTCTCCAGAGCTTACAACTTTTTCCTTGAGCTCATAGGTTTGGAATGTAACCACAATGAGTCCAGGCATTCTTCTTACCTAGGCTCCTGGCACATATAAACAATGTGCCTTTTCAATTCTAACTTCATCTGCTGACAGATCTGTCCATTTGCTTATCTGTTCACCAATAAATCTGCTCAACCTTCTTGACATTTTTAATGTGCTTTTCTAATGTCCCACTTATCATTAACAACTCCTTATAAATCTGATTGGTCTTTCTTTCACAGTTGTTCTATCGGTTTTAACCAGATGACATTCTGCCATCCTTCCTTCAGTCTCTGCAACCATTAGCTCTTCTCTGTCACTCTCACACTGGCAACTCCTCTTACGATTATTTGCCTTCTGTCTTATCTTACCTCCTGATTGTCAGCTTGTAAAAATGTACAAGTTCATGTCTTAAAGTGATCCTTACATTAAAAGTCTCTTAATTGGCTCTTTTATCAAAACTACTGCTTCTTTCTCCAAGAGCTCTGCACTTAGCAACCTACTTGTTTGCCACCATACTGGAATTCTTATTTTTACTTTTTTGTTATTACTATTTACTAGTATCAACCACTGCAGGCAATTAATGGAGCTTTTCTTAATAGTCATCAGCTGAAAAGATTTTGTTTTGCCCACTTAGACTTTCCTTGTAATCAGATGCAATCAATCAATAAATAAATAAATAACACCTGATGGCTGACTTCCTTTCCATCACTTCAGCAGTTCATTAAATATGAGGTTCCCTCTCTTAAGAAGTCTGTCTTATTATTAGCTTAAGTCTTCTAAACAGCAACCAATTATTACCTATGGATAGCAAGACAACGGCTAAAGGAACTGTGTTAAGACTCTAAATAAAGATGCACTTACTAGGCTGATATGTAAAAGTACATCTGAAACATCTCCCAACCCAAATGTATATCAGATTCTTCCACAAGTTTAAAAAAAGCACATGAATGTAAGGTTGCCACTGGTCTTCTTTCCGGATTATCCAGAAATGGTAATGAAAGTGAGTGTACCAGTTTCTGAGGCACTTTTCATGGTCTTTTTTTCTATGGGTAAGCTGTGTTCAGTTGTTATATCAGCACTTTAACAAACCTGCTGCCCACCTGCACCTACCTCCTCCTGCTGCTGACTGGCTGAGTGGCTTAATTGATTGGTGAAGTAACCAATCAGTAGCAATGTAGAGGCGCCTGGAAATTTTAAAGAATGGGTACTGGAACTTTCTGTCACTGTGCAGTTAGTTGCTGTCAGATTCGCTTGTTGCTCTCATACCACTCTATCTTTACTGAAGAATTCTGGACACAGTATTACTTTATTTTAAAAAAGTTAATAGAACAACAGGTTCTGTAATCACTGACATTTTCTGGACAAGAAAAATTATGGAGCTCTGACTGTACCCCTCAGCTGTTTACCAGAAAAACAAACATTTTAAAAGAGCAGGGCAAAATATGAGACAAAATCAGTGGCAGTTGAGAAGTAAAGATTAAAAGAGAAACATCAGTTGCAACTAGGGTTGCCAGCTTTCTTTGTGGCTAAAACTGGACTAAGGTCACACCGCTCTCATCACCCATAACTCCATCCATTCCCACCCCCTTTCCCATCCATGCTCCGTCTATTTTGTGACATCACTGTGACATCAGCTGATGGGAATGCCCTCGTTTTCTGTTCGAAATGCCTGCTTTCAGCCGATTTACTATGCTTTTCTGTAAAAAAGCATAGTAAATCAGCCAATTTAACAAACACTGACAGTCTGTTTCCTTTTGTGAAACAGAATACTGTAGTTTGTAAACTGTTTTCCTGACTACCAGAGAACTGATTTGATTTGTGGATAGTCCAGAAAAAAAATGGATAGGTGGCAACAGGGATGATTTCCAGTTTCCCACCTATTGGTCAAAGTTAAGCTTAAATAAGGCTAAGGATGGACTCTGCTTCACATGGATGGGAAGCTTGTTCCAGTGCATGGGGACCCTCTGTGACACATTTGTGTCTCATCAACATGGCCTATTTATGTCACAAGCAAAATCTAAATCCTTGGATCTAATGGTTCCTTGACTCACATTAAATAAGAGATCTTTTCAACAGTCATTTATTTAAAGTACCAAACATGCCTAGCTTCAGTAAAATAATGCCACCACTGTCTTTTTATTAACCAGTTAGGCCTGATGTACATCCTTTTTCAGGGGCAACCAAGGACGAATGCCTGGTTAAGTGACTTGTTCAAGGAATAAAAAACAGTAAGCAAACGAGGCCTAAAATAATCAAAATCTGTACCACAAGAGCTAACATTCACAACCTTAATCCTCTGTGCCAGTTGCAAAACGATCTTTTTTATATATCACAGCTGCATTATTCTAGCAACTTTCTAAGTTTCTAGAGCTAGTATTCATATATATCCGTATTTTTTGGGCCTTGCCCCCTATTATTTTGACTTTGTCCCATTTTTCTCATTTATACCATCAGAGCAAGGGTGTAGCTAAGCATACATACTCCGTTTACTCAAATAAATACACTTTCTTCTGAGAATCTCTTGGAAACTTCAACACTCAAAAAGCACAGAAAGCTTAGAACTGTTCCAACAAATATTTAGTGTACAAAGGTATACAAAGAATGTTTGCGGGAAAGGAATACACATCTAAAAATAGCTTTTTATGGGAATAGATGGTAAAAACTGAAAATAAGGTCTCATCTTCTACTATTTATTAGGGATAGCATTTTGAAGGTTAGGCACCTTTTTAAAAAGATAGTTGGGTGCAGGACTCAGGACAACATTAGGTCTGAGTACAAAATGTAAATTTATAGCTACACCCCTGCACGAGAGGCAGTGTCCCACATTTTCGGCATGAAAGGTTGAGAGTTACAGGTCTAGCTTTAATTAAGCAATATTTGTTTTATATATCAGAGTTGCAAAAACTGCTGGGTGCAAATGCCAGGACAACCATCCTACATGTTGTAAAGCTACACAGCCTAGCTTTTCAGCACTAGTCAACTCTAAGTTAAAATGTAATGTTCTATAAAAGCATATAATGTGTATAGACAACTGTTAATTGTCAAAAAGTCTGATTTGTGTGGATCTTTTCTCCCCGGGCCTGTGTATTTTGAGACAGACCTGGTATTTCAGGAGCAGTGCTAGTAAATAAATAAATATATAAATACACACACAGACATATTATGTATGTATGTATATATACACACACACACATTTTATATATATATATATATATATATATATATATATATATATATATATATATATATACGGTATAAACTCCCCGTTATCCGGGACTCAAGCAACTGGCATTTAATTGGCTCATATGCTGGCACACGAACAAATCAAAAATAGCAAAGTGGAGACATTTCTTCTCAATGCGGAACAGTTCTTCACTGAATAGAAGTGGTTCCGCTTTGAGATTTTTGATTGGCTCGTATGCTAGGATACGAGTCAAACAAAAATCGCAAAGGGAAGTCTCTTCTGTTCAATGCGGAACAACCTGCTGTTCCATATTGAACAGAAGAGGCTCTGCTTTGCCATTATGGATTGGCTCGTATGCTAGTATATCAGCCAATTAAAAATCACAAAGGGAAGCCTCTTCTGTTCAATGCAGAACAGCATGCACTTCAGAGAATTTAGAATCTCATAGATTCTGGGGGCTTAGTGGCCCTCAGACCCCCTGTTACATTAAATTATTTTCTACACAGTTGCTACAATATAGTATTGGTCAGTTAAGATATGTTGAAAGAAAATGAAAGCTGATAAGTAAGACAGAGGGTGTGATCTAGATAGTATGGGATGGCAAGAATGGGAGAAAATGAGGGGGCACTGGGGGTGTCAATTGGAGTGGCTAGTGCCATGAAAACCTTTACCTAAGGTTCCATATAATTTAAAACCATCCCAGCAATCACATATATGACATCTAAAATTTGCTGCTTCTGGGTGTGGCTTACTAAATGTGGTGTGGCCATCACAGGCAAGGGTGTGTTTTTGTTACCCAGGGGGTGTAGCTTACTGGTCAAGAAATATCAGGGTGCAAAGTGGCAACCCCTTCTTAAATGTGTAAATGACAACTACAAAGCTTTTAAAATGGAGTCTCACACTGCTTGCTGTCAAAGAATGGGCTGCCAATACTTCTTGTCTTTTACATCTTAAATTGACAATATTAGTTGATGTAAGTTGCTGTATGACAATGAAGAGTAAACAAAGTAAACTATTTCAGCATACAGCTTGCACAGCCTAGTCCCATACATTAGTGTGCAGGAACTTTAGGTGCCAGCAGAAGTCTCTTTTATAACAAGAAACCAGCAATATTTGTATTACAGCTGCAAGGTCAAAAAATAAACACAATGTTGTCTTCTCAATATGACTGCATTACTTGCTAGTTAATGTAAAAATGTACCTGTGAGGGCTGGTCAAGACAGGCCCTGCTCGTCCTTCTGGTGCGAGGGTTATGCTCATGGTACTGCAGTGATAAGTAATGTCTACATACAGGCATCCATAACTAGGTAAAAAAACAACCTGCAGGTAGAAGGCCAGAAACAAAAAAACAACATTGAAACACCAACTTACTGACAACAGTGGTAGAATTACATTCATAATACTCTCAAGAATTCACAATCAGTCTCTTAATGGTCTGCTTTCCTTACATCTGTGTAGGTAAACTTACCATAACAGTAAATGTCTGAATACATCACTGCTGCTGTAGCTTAAGCTATATGGGTTATATCCTGCTAAGGATATGACAACTGGCCAGCATCCAAAGCATTTAGGCACCTTCCCATGTGCTCTAGCTGCTGAATAGCTTGAGGAGAGCAGTACAAAGATAGTGATCAGGGTGCAAACGTTCACAGCTTTGTTGTCTCAGAGTAAGGGAGGCTAGAGCCTTGTCTTTTAGGTATATGTCAGGAGAAAAAGGTAAACAAAAATATTCATATCCTGACAAAAATATAACACAAAGAAGGGGAATGGAGGTAAGGGTGTCTGCATCTGAAGAGATACTCATGTTGTTAACTTATGCAACTGTACTATATTCATCATTAGATTATTATTGTAGTAGCCTAAGCTATAAGGGTAGATTACCAGAACTTAGAAAGAAGGGGAGGAGGAAAAAGGGTCAGACTCCAGAAGCCTCCGGAGTATAGTCCTAGCAAAACCTGCTCTGAACCTGGAAAAAGATTCTAACTTGTAATGCTTTGTAAGAGTATACATAGTGAACCAAGTGTCTGCCTCTAGAATACTCCACGAGACCACTTTTTCCAAAAAGATACAGAAGACACCAAACCCCTGGTAGAATAGCCCTTGACCTTGCCTGGAAGTGACTTGTATGGTGAAGTAACAAAAAAAAAAAAACAAAAGCATGAGACAACTATTTATAAATTGTCTGTTTTGACATTGATTGTCCTTTTTTTCTTAGTATTATAGGAAATAAACTACTGATGCGTACTAATGAAGGTTTTAGTCCTGTCAGTACAGTATTTGACTTGCATATGGATATCGAGAGTATGTAAAATCCTTTTTCTCTTATATTTTGTATGTAGAAAGACGAAGATGAACAGCTGTATTTAAAGTAAACTCTGAAACACTTGAGGCATAAATGAAGGGTTTGTTCTCAGAGATACCCTATTGTGAAAAATGACACAAGGTTGACTCACCATAACAGTTTGTCATTTAGATACTCATTGCTCTGACTTCTGCAAGAAAGTAACACCGTTTTCCAACTTAAAAACTTCAATTCAGCCTTATAAGCTGGTTCAAACTGAAAAAGTGCAAGTTTCTCTATAACAAAAATGAGAGGAAAAGAAGGGAGCCAC
Source organism: Protopterus annectens (assembly GCF_019279795.1). Lineage (NCBI taxonomy): Eukaryota > Metazoa > Chordata > Ceratodontiformes > Protopteridae > Protopterus > Protopterus annectens. The sequence goes on from NC_056731.1 coordinate 1,609,508,845, forward strand.
TTGTCTCCTGGGTGGAATGATATGCAGAACACCCTTCAAAAACTGATTTGAGGCTGTGCAGAATGGGCAGAATCTATGGACAGGTGAGAAGAAATGTCCGATAAATGAATTTTTACAGAAGAGCAAGAAAGGCCAGAGAATAATAACTCATACAAATATTGTAGAACGATAGGCGTTTGAGTCTTAGAAAGGTCCTGGTTCCTACTTTTCATTAAGAAGAAAATCTTGCCCACATACAGATATATGATTTTCTAGTGGCAGGATTCTTAGCTTCTTTAATACCCGATGCAAGTCCTTGGAAAACAGGTGCCTAAAAGTTATTAAACTCTATTACCCAAGCAGTCTATTTAAAGACGCTGAAGGTTGGGTTGTATCAATCAACTCTCGTCTTATGTAACTAAGTCCAGTCTGTGAGGAAGCTTGTGGTAATTGCCCTTGACCATTTTCAAAAGAAAGGAGAACCACTCTTGTCTGGGCCAAAAGGGAGTCACCGCAATTATCTCTGGGACTTCATCTGAATCTTTAGAATAACCCTGGTTATCTGTGGAAAGGGTGGAAGACATACAGGAAATTCTCATCCATTGGAATGAGAAAGCATGTGTCTTTCAGGCTTGCCTGCAAGGAATCCTGAAGCAGAATTGTTTTAATTAACTGTTGTGAATGGAGACAAACAGACCTATTTGAGGAGTTCCCCCAGTAGGATCAATTTCTGGAAGACACCAAGGTTTACCTTCAATGCATGAGGGTCTGTCTTGGTCCTGCTCAGCTTGTCTGAAACAGGGTTTTGCTCTAATGAAAAATAGGGAGCTTGAAGTGATAGATTGTGACGAGAAGTTAGGTCCCAGCTACAATAGCTAGTCTGCAAAGGGGGGCATGGTCTAATCCTATTATGTACCACATCAGTCTGGTACTATCAGTGATTGCTAACAGTGGGCTCAGAGTCCAAATATGGTTTAAAGATCTGACATTTATTAATGTAATAATTTCTTTGACATTTGTGTGTGATAGTCCTTGTTCCACAGACCCTGAACATACATCCCCTTGGAAATGGATCCCAAAGAAAAGTCTAAGGCATCTGTGTTTACAGACTGAGTAGGAGCTGGAAGGGAGAAGAGTGGAGGCCTGGGTTGAGAGATAACTGGTCCACCCATCAAAGTAACTCTCTTCGGGCAAACTCCAACACTAGAATGCTAGTCCACTGCTGTCAGTCACCTTAAGGGTCCCCACAAAAATCCAATCTTGGCCCTCTTCTCTTCACATTATTCACTAAAAGCCTACATACTGCCACTAATGAAGTCATGTTTAATACAATGCGCTGAAGACTCTACCTTAATTTGTGCAGGCCTAACACTCTACCATCTTCAGAAAATAACACGGCAAGCTTTCTCTAAAGTAAAAACCTGTTTAACCAATGCCCAGTTAATATTCAATTCCAACAAAACAAAACTCATCCTGTTTCACCATACAAGATCCCCAGACCCCTCTTTGCTATTCAAAATCACCTCAGCAAACAATACCATCATTACCCCTGTCTCCCACAGCAAACACCTGGGAGTAGTAACAGACCAAAACATGAACTTTGATCTCCATATAAATCAAACAATCAAAAAAGTCCACAAAAAATGGGTAGCCGGTACAGGAACAAACTTTTCCTCACAAACAAATCCAAAATCGCCATTGCCAGAACCCACCTTCTCTCAACACTCCTATATGCATCTCCCATCCTTACTAATCTCAAGAAAACTTACATAAACAAACTAGATAGCTGCTATAATAAAACAGCAAAGTTCGCTACAGATCCCATCACTGTCCCTCTGTCAAAGAACTCGCATGGCTAGAATTTCCCAACCTACTAATTTTTAACCAATTCTCCATGGTCCACCAAATACTCAACCAACCTGAAAAAACACCTGCTCTGAAAAGCCTACTTACTCACTACTCCAATAACCAGACCCTGCGCTCCAGTAACAAAAACCTAGTAAATATCACTAACTTGCTATACTCAAACAGTATCGCCAAACTCTGGAACTCCCTACCCATCTATATTAGATCCACCTCCATCACCACCAAGTTTAAGAAACTACTAAAAGATCACCTAACAGCTACCTGGCTCTGCTCATGTACTAACCTGGATAACATTCTCTCATTCACATATAACCTGTAACTACACTTGTATCCACTCTATACCTCCTGTAACCTCCTTCTCCCTTACCTGTATCCCCTTGTCTTCCTCACTCATATATAACCTCTAACTACACTTATATCCACTCTATAACTCCTGTAACCTCTTTCTCCCTTACCTATATCCCCTTGTCTTCCTCACTCAAATATAGCCTCTAACTACACTTCTATCCACCCTATAACTCCTGTAACCTCCTCCTCCCTTACCTATATCCACTTGTCTTCCTCACTCAGATACAACCTCTAACTACACTTCTATCCACTCTATAACTCCTGTTGTCTTCCTCGCAGGTTTAAATTTTATTATGTCAGATGACATACTAAAGTAGATGCTTAAGAAAATCTAAGACATGTTGTACTGTATTTGTACTTTATTTATGTGTTAATCTCATCTCTTATGTATACATTTTTGTTGATTAATCTCCTCTTTCGGCTTTTCCCGGTTAGGGGTCACCACAGCGGAACTCCGGTCCACTAATGATTGGCAGTGGACTTTTACTATGCTGAGTTGCCAGCCAGACACCCATACTTCAAATAAGGCACACCCATTCATGCATGCACCTACCTGCATGTCATTAAACATGACTCGACTGCGAGGAGGACATGCAGACTCCACACAGAAGGTGCTCCAGCCAAGAATCAAACGGGAGAACCTCTTGCTGTGAGGCAACAACGCTAACTGCTGCACCACCATGGCAGTGTCTGTTGATTAATCTCCTATGTATATAAATTGCTTTACTGATCTCTGCTAGACTGTAAGTAGATACATATATGCTGTATAGTAAACTTTTTCTTTGTTGTACTAGACGTGTCAGTAAAAATGTACTATGCTGGAGCTTTTCTCCTCGGGCCTCCGCTGAAAATGGACACTGTTGTCCAACTCGGACCATCCCAGGAAACAAATGTTGAATAAATAAATAGAATCTGAAAAGACAAAGGGTGCTGGGTTTGAACAGATTTGAGGAACCACTGAATTTTCTTCATGTGAAGTCTGACCAGAGGAATCATAAAAATTGTAGAGGACAAGAAACCCAGAATCCTGTGATATTCTCTGACTGGTTAGAGAAAATCAAAAACTGTTTCTTATAAAGGTCTATATTTTTGCATTTTTGTGTGTCTTCCTGGTTATGTCCTGAACAAGAACAGCCCTCATGAGGGCTACATCCAGATGGCATCCCACAAACACTATCTAGAGAGAAGGAATTAGAGAAGACTTCTGTATGTTCATCTGGAACCTCAGACTGAGAAAGCAGTCAGTCCTCTACTAAGCAAGAGGTTCTTGACAATTTGAATAAGAGTCAGCAAATAAAAGACAGTCATCTAAATATGGAAAAATTTAAATGCCTTGGAAAGTGCAGTAAACTATTACTGGTGCCAGTCACTTTGTAAACACTCTTGGAGTGTAGATAGCCTGAAGAGAAAGACCAAACTGAAAATGCAAGCCAGAGACAAACAAAGTTAAAATAACATCCAATGTCACTGAGAACTGGAATGTGAAGATAAGCATGTTTTAAATATAGTGATCAAAAAACTAACAAGTGAGATGAGAGGTAACATACACTGCAGGGAGAGCATCTTGAACTTTTGGAATTTATTGGAAGAGTTTAGAAAAGAAAGGCCTGGGACTAGTCTCCCAAGTTCTGTCCTTGTTTGGCAGCAGAAAGATTCCTGAATAACATTTTTCCTCACTTTTCTGGGGGAAATGGTTCTATGACCTCTAAGGACAGCATTTGTTGCAGAACTGGGGGAAGCAGAGCTTGGCTTGACAAATGAGGAGGAATCCTCCAAAAAGGAGAATGGGACTCCCACTGTCAATTGTAGCCTTTCTGACTGATTCTTGGAACCCACTTGTCTGATGTTATCTGTTAACACTGAAGAAAATGTAGGGCGAGACTTTGAAATAGATTTAGTGGGATGCCAGAGTGGGAAGGGAGAAACACATGAAGAGGCATGTAGTCAGTCAGCCTTTTTAGGCTGTCCTTGGCTTTGGGAGGCTCCTCCTTCTTTTAAGAATGTCAGTGCCACTGTTTTTTGAAATTCTGCCTGAAACTTGATAAGACTGTTTGCTCTGTTTCCTACAAAATGATCCTGAATTACAAAGAAAAGTTATTAATTTTTTTTTAAATTAGGAAGACACTATTGTTTTCAGCATTTTGTTGAAATCTGCTGTTACCAACTCTTGTGAAGTCAACTATGGCTAACTCCTAGGCATATGCCTTTCGCCATGGCTGCAATTAGTATATATAAGTAAGGGGAAGGGGGGAGGCACGGAAAAGACTGAGACTGTGAGATGATTGTATGGGTGCATATAAAGTTGTGTGTAGAAGTTTTTTTTTTTTTTATAGTGAGTGTGCTATGTTTGTGTGGGTGAATGTGCTGTTTTAGCAGATACTACTTGTTACTTACCAACTGCAAAAGAAGACCTGTTCCACTTCCATTTGTGGTTAGTAGTGATACTGTTTTGAGGATCCTTGGTGGGTTGTGCCGTTAGTATTTTTTCCCCAACAAAGTGCATGCTGATGTGTTTTGAATCCTGTATTTTTGAATACAAGAATATATACATATAAATATGTAGTCCATACCTTTCTGTCTAACATTTACTTGTTCAAGACGGTGTTCATCATACTTAAGCAATCATTTCCTTGCCAATCAAAGAATACTGCTGATGCTAAAATATGTTTTTTGCAGGGGGTCGATCCTACATCCATACAGGAACATTCCTGTCCATGGGAATGAGAAGGCATCTGTCTTTCACTGAAAATTGTACATGTATATATAGTATGCCAATGTAAACTGTACTTGTTTACTTAATATGCAGCTTGTAATTAGATGGAACTTTTCTCCCTGGAACACCACTGAAAATGGGCTTTGCCCGGTCGGACTATCCCAGAAAACAAAGACAAATAAATAAATAAATAATGTCAGACCTGTTTGGAAGTAATCCTGGAGTAGAACTTCTTTAACTATCAGTTCTGAAAGGAGGCAAACAGATCTAGCTTAGGTGTTCTCCAGAGCTGCATCAATTCGTAGAAGACCCCATGTGTAATTCCCATTTTTGAGGCTCTGTCCTGGCCCTGTTTAGCTTGACTGCTACAGTCCTTTCCTTTGAGTTGCCACCTCCCAGGCCACCACAGCAAGTCTGCAAAGAGGGTAAGATCTGGTAAACCCCCTGTTTGTTTACATACCACATCACCACGGGATTGCCTGTGATTAACTTGAAGAGGTTCTGGGGAACAGAGATGACATAAGGTTTTCAAATCATTGATAACTTGCAGCATCTTTTTGACACTGATGGGCTTTGGTCTGTTCTGTTTGTTTCACAGAACCTGCACTTTCACCCCTTTGAACACAGACCCCAAACAAAATCTAAAGTATCTGTTGTAACAGACAGAAGGGAAGGCAAAGGGGTGACCTAGATTGCGAAAGACAACTGACATACCAACCACAATGCCTCCTTTCTTGCAAACTTCAGCACAGGAATCGAAAAAGGGATTTTGATGCTGAGACCTAACTGACTTTAGGCACCATTTAATTTTTCTCATATGAAATCTAACCAAGGGAATCATGACTATTATAGAGACCATGAAGACAGGATCCTGAGATATCCCTTGGCAGACGCCACAGAGTGGCTGGATATAGTCAGAAAGATTTCTGTGTATTGTTCTACTTTTTCCAATGGAAGAAAAGCTCTTCTGAGGTAAGTATCCATAATGCATCCCAGGAAAAAAAAATATTCTGCGAGAAGGGATGAGAGAAGATTTCTGTAAGCTTACCTGAAATGCCAAGCTGAGTAGGAGTTTAATAAGACAGATCTCCAAATATGGAAAGATCTGACTGCCCTGAAGTCTGCAATAAGCAATTACTGGAGAAGACACTTTGTAAATACTCTTGGGGCAGTAGATACACCAAACAGTAAGGCAATATAAGCCAGGCATAGAAATTCTTAAAAAAGCCTGAAATATTTGCCAATAGGAATTTGATGGCAAGAATATTTAAGTTTAACTTTACTATGAGGATGAATAAAGGAATGAGAGGCAATACGGTTTGAATTGAGAACATTCTGAACTTTGGAACCTTAATATACAGACCAAGAAAGGGGAAGTCTAGGACTGGTCTCCAGTTTCTACCTTCTTTGGCACCAGAAAGATCCTTGAATAAAAAAACTTTGCACTGCTGATCTGTGGGCACTAGCTAGCTCTATAACCTCTGAGACAACATTTGCTCTAAAACTGGAGAAAATGGGGATGTTTGGTTTACATGATGAGGAGAAAACCCCTGAAAAGGAAGAAGGGACTCCCACTACCATCTGTATCCCTGATGGATGACTGTCAGAACCCATCTGTCAGAAATAATCTGATGCCAACAGGAAAGATGCAGGCCTAAATTTAGGAAAAGGTCGCTATAGTGAGGGTGGGGGGGAACCTGGACAGGTGAGTACTTACTCTGACTTTTTGGGCAGGTTTTGGTAGTGGGAGGTTTTCCTTTTCATTTTAGATCCTCCTTGCCATTGTTTTTTAAAATACTGTTTGTTAACATCTTGTTGCTTAATTTGCTTCTTGAAAAAGGGCGCTAAGTTACAGAGAAACTTTTTATTATGCTCAGACAAAGACAGATGGCAAATACGGAGCACCCATTGAATCAATTGCCAATTCATCAAATCTTTTAAGTACCTCAGCAGAAGAAGGGTCAAATAGAACATCCTTGTCAAGGAAAAAATTTAAAATCTCGGTTTTAACATCTTCTGGTAAGTTCTGAGAACATAACCACCAAACTGTTTCATCCATAGATCAAGTGCTAAAGGCCCTATGCAAGACAAAGAACACAGCTTCCATGGGACCTGATAGCATCTCAGACTGTATTCTGCACCATCTTCAGCAAGAACTGGCTTTGTCACTAAGCACCCTATTTAACCACAGCCTAAGTACAGGCTTTATTCCAGCAGAGTGGAGAACTGCCATTGTCATCCCCTTGCACAAAGGTGGTGCCACTACTGACCCTGGAAACTATCGCCCCATTAGCTTCACAAGTCTGATCTGTAAAGCCATGGAGCTTATTATTATGGATCTCATAAACAAGGACATAGGCAATCTTCATTGACACCACCCAGTTTGGATTTGTCAAGGGCAGATCTTGCCTGTTGAACCTGGTTGACTTCTTTGAAACTGTCACCAAGGCCCTGGATGAGGATAAGTCAGTACATACAGCTTACCTTGACCTGGCCAAGGCCTGTGACACAATCCCCCACTTGGGCATCATCGAGAAGCTAACACAACTTGGCATAAATCCCTATCACATCAGGTGAGTGGCCGACTGGCTCATAGACAGGACCCTCAAAGTCAAAATAGGTGCCGCCACCTCCAGTAGCAGACCTGTCACTAGTAGAGTTCCCCAGGGATCTGTCCTGGGACCCCTACTGTTTGGCATCTACTTCTCAGAGGTCCAGGCAAAGACAAAAGCCCTGTGGCTGACCAAGTTCACAGATGACTGAAAGTTGTGTGCTGTCACTGACTCCCCAAATGATGCTAACATACTGAAAGAGGGTCTCACAGCAACTACTGACTGGTGCCAAAGTCATGGCCTCAAGCTAAATGCAAAAAAATGTATCATCATACCATTCAGAAAAAAGCACGGTCCCTACTGATTACCACATCAACGGCAACCCCCTAAGCACACAACCTGCTGTGACAGACCTGGGCACTCAGGTTGATAACAACCTCACATTCGACTATCATGTAGCGGCAGTGGTCAGAAAAGCCTTTCACTTGGTTCATCTCATAAGTAAAGAGAATGCATCCAGAAAAAAGGAGCTTATTACCTCTCTATACTCCTTCCTCATTAGATCAATAATTGAGTATAATGCCCTGTTTGGTATGTACCTCTCCAAACATCTGCACCAACTGGAAAGGCCACTGAAATACCTCACAAAGAGAATCCATGGCCTCCAACATATGTCCTATGCGGACAGGCTCAGATCACTATCACTCTATTTGGTATTGTACAGATTGTTCAGGGGTGATCTGTGTCTCGCCTACAAGGCAATCTCAGACCCTCCCTATTAGAAATGCTTCATATCCACAAGTCTAACTCCTCATGCATTACCTACTCGAAAGGCCTGAATCTAATATGCGACATCAACAAAACTTGCTGGAGAGACAGGTCTGTCTCCCAGAGGCTGCCCTGTCTCTGGAATAGGCCTCCCATACAGAGCACCTTGCTGACCCTCTTCAAGTGCAATCTTGATGAGTGGATGGGAAATCACAAATTTCTCCCAGGGATTCCACCTGTGTCCCTCACTTGACAGGGGCGACAGGTGCTGACTGATGTTTCTTTTTGGGGATAAACTCTTGGCTAGGCTTGTAACGGCCCCAGGGCCATTAGTCTAGTAACTTCCTATGATAATATGAACTGACCCTGAAGCAGCAACTTTGGTGGCAGTATCAGCAGAATCATAAGAACACTTTAATCGCTGTTTGATTACATGACAGGCAGAAGCAATCAGGGCATCCAATGAATTCTTCACCTCAGAAGAGAGGAGGTTAACAGTTAACTTTCCAGTATTCTCAAAAGAAGCCAATACTAATTTTAACATATAAGCCTGGCAGTTTCAAATTCAGAAAGTTAAAGTAGCAGAATAATACATTTTCTTTCCAAATCTATCAAAAGCTTTCCTATCCTTGTCAGAGGGAATGGAGTTAGCATTATCAATCTGTACAGCAGAAGCTTTAAACAAGAAAATAACTGCAGGCTCTGCATTAGAATTAGAAAACAGTTTTTTATGAGTTGGAGGTGCTTTGTATAATCTATCAGATTTTTAAGGGTAGAAGGTGGATTGTCAGGCATACTGCAAACTGTTAAGAAAACATCCTCTAAAGAAGATAAAACTGGATATAGAACTGCAGGCTAAGCTATGAAATATCCAATTGCAACAAATCATAATTCCTTAGAATCAGAATCTTCATCTTGAGGAGAAATCAGTGAAGGCCACCCCCACTCCCGTTCCCTGTTCTTCTGATTGAGAATCAGTGTCAGAATGAGAGGGAATTATTTTTCTTTTTGTATTAGAAGTAAGTGAATAAACAGAAACTGACACATTAAAAGCAGAAATTAATTCTTTAACAAATCCCGCCATGTCTTCCCTGTTCATATCATCACTAACTCCCCAAACAACACACACCACTGCATTGCTTTAAAGTCTCTACAATGGCTAGAACTCCCACAACTACTACATCTCTACCAATTTCACATGCTGCACTCTATGCTCTTTAAACCCTCCTACTGTCCATCTATATCTCTCCTTGTCTCTGTCTACACCCCATCTCGACCCCTCCGCGTGATATTTACCACCTAAATAAGTCAGTAGGTAAGCTACTCTACAAACACTCTGTGTCCCAAGCCTGGAACAAACTTCCCCTTTACATACGCTCAATCTCTCACACCCCACTATTTAAAAAGAAACTTAAGACACATTTACTCAGTTCCAGAATCTGCCCCTGCTATGACCCTACATAGTTCTCTCCTCCCCCCACATTGGAATCACTCTCAGTTGATCCTACTCGCACTCTGCCTCACTAGTACAGTTACATAATATTTTCCTGGAAAAAAAAAAAAAAAAAAACCCACATGCTGTCGTTTAACTGTTGTTAGTGTTTGTTTTCTATTGTTTACTACTGTAATGCTAGTGTTTATTTCTATTGTTTGCTGTGCTTGTTTACTACTGTAATGATTTACCGTACTATCTGGAGCTTTTCTCCTTGGGTCTCCACTGAAAATGGGACAAAATCCCAGTTGGACTAACCCGGTTAACAAATGTCAATAAATAAAAAGTAACAGAAATACTAGATGAAACATTCTTAATTGTTTGCTTTTTTTCTAGAGAGACTCCCTGTAAAAAGACTAACTCAGGGCAGTGGTACTTTCCCTGCAGATCAGGCATACTAGCCCCGCTGTGCAGTAAATATTCACCTGCTCCTTCTCCAGAGACGGACAAGAGTGGTTTTCCATTGCCCAATGAAGATAACCTTACAGCTGCAGAGGACGTGTCTAACTTCTGGTCCTTAATGGCCTCCAAGGGAACTACACCAGAGGGACTAAGTCAAGCCACAGCAGAGACACTTATCAGACAGGGAAAGGAAGAACCAAGAAGACTGGTAACTGCTCCATGGTCCGTCCAAAAAACAAGCATAAAAGACAGGTATTTCAGCCTGTAAAATTCAGTAAACCTCCTGACAGAAAAATACGGTTTTCAGGTAATAAACTAAATGACAATTCCCCATAAGCATAACATCCTACACACAATGCTCTAATTCTACACAAAATATACAAATTAAGTAGAAAAAAAGTTTGCTTTTTAACACAGTTTTGTCAAACAAGCATATACTGAGAAAAATACCCCACACAAAAATCACAGCCCATAACAACACTTTTCCTAGCATAAAATACATTTCTTTCACAGAAAAAGCAAAGTTTTTCCACAGAAAATCAAGATGTGGAAGGTTTTCCCCCAGAAGGGTACTTATCTGCTCAATCTTGAGGGATTGCTAGCCGAGCATCAGTTTTACAAACCTCACTGTACACTTCAGTGGCAAAAAAAACTCTTGAAACCTTTTGTGTCCAAAGTGCCTTTTTATGGGACTCTGCTTAACCCACTGGTAGAGAAAGTGCTTGGAAGGTGCCCCAAAGCTTTGAAAGTTGCCTGACTCCATATCCTGGGCAGGATATAATAAAAAAAAACCTTAGGTTTCTGGAACAGTGATCTAATGTTGAACATATAGCGCCTCTCTCCGTCCTTCAACATCTGGACAAGCAAACGTGTTTCCCTTTTTTCAGTTGGAAATATTGCAGATAAGTATGCCAGAAACAGAAGAAACAAAACATAAAAAATACATTTGCTTCATACAGCATGGCATACACAGTTTTACAGAAAATCCATTTTAGCATGATATTGTCATCGGCTTCACAAAGAATAAAAACTTATTTACTTGCAATTACTTCTCCTGCCCCTTTAGTGTGTCCTTTTAAACATTAATGTATAAAGTGATGTTTATGATTTACAGTTTCTCTACCAGTTTACCACAGTCAACAACAAATTGCAGTCTTTTTCAGCCACTTCTTGCAGAACTACAGTTCACAGAGGAAAGTAATGCAAACATATGTTAAGTGCTGGGAGGGGGGTAATGTGTCAATTTTTTGCTGCCAGGTTTGGGGGGGGGCAGCAATAACAGCACACAAGACACAGGTACAAAATTAAATTCTCTGGCTATACCCTTGTTACAAACCCCTTACAGTGTGGGCGTTTCCTTAGTCAAGAAACTTAAAATCTAACGTGCAAGACACAGAGACAAATTCCTAAAAGGTATTGTAAGACTTCATTGAAACCAAACACAAAATAGCACAGAAATGTCAAAGGGAAAACTGCTAAATTATGTCTTTTTCTTTATGAACAGCAAATTTGATATTTTATAGGAAAGAATGTGCACTTTTGGAAAGGAAATGTTGTACACAGGGTACAGATATCGTTTAATAACCAGGGAGGCAGGCTGATCACAATGGACCTTTATAGTCTGCAACCCAAGCCAGAGGCAATGGCAGGAAAACAATACAACATTCAAGTGTTAAGTAGAAGTACTTGCACACAGTACAGATATGTACATTTGGTTGGTTTTATAAAAACTAACAATCTCTTTCCTTGAATATATTTGCCCCATACCACTAGACAGTTGAGCCTCCAAATGGCTTTGTAAGTGTTATTCTTCCTCAGACCATCTCCTGACTGTAGGTCTGCAATGTTAAAGTCCAAGTCAAAGTAAACTTTATTGTCATTCAGACTCCACAACAAGTTCAACTGAACGAAATTACGTAACTCCATGCTCTATATGTAAACATCTAACATATACAATTCACATTGCTACATTTAGACATTCCTCCTACATAACATTTACTGTTTTACATATCAACAGACATTTACTAAGCTAAAGAGACAGAGTATTTATTGCACAGAATTCCACAGCTACTTCTTATTGCACAGAATTCTGTTGGCACTAGTTTAAGGAAACACGATATTTACTGCAAAAAAATTTCACAGCTGTTACTTATTGCACAGGATACTGTTTTAGCATCAGCGGATATTGCACAGAAATAAGATTATACTCTGTTAGATTAATTGCACTGTGTATTTAAGACGTTTAAGATTATTGCATGCAAATATGCTTCTCACTCATCACATTACTTACTGTCCCTGACATCAAGCGTGATGTAAGTTGCTACTAGAGTTCAGCAGCCTGACGGCCAGGGGATAGAAGCTTCTACTAAATATGGCCATTTGGCAATGTATGCTATGATAACGCGTCCCAGATGTTAGACGCAGGAACACCTAACAAGGTTGCAATGTGGGAAGCAGAAACAGGTAGAAAGTGGCACTGTTTAATTACTGACACCAGTGGAACTTGGAAATGTCACCCAATGTTCCAATTCAAAAGAGACAGAATGTGATGGACCAGTTTTGGTGCCTGATAACCATATGGACACTGAGGAGGCCTGGGCAGGCTAAGCTTAGATTTTTTTTAGACACTTAATGTGGGCATTTCCTGTTACAACTGTTAGGAAGACATCTGTATAATGTGAATAATGGGTAAAAAAAATTGTAACTGTGGTAGAGAACATATTATTTAGGCACATGGCTCCTCCAAATGCAGGTACTGAAACTTAAGATGGATGGTAAGCACAGGAAAAAGAACAGACACTTAACTGATTTCACTTTAGAAGTCCTCTTTAAGTAAGATGAGAACTTAGTCAATGCTTTAACATATCTGGGCTATTTCACATAGGCAGCACACAGGTCACAACTCAGTTGAACAATCTCAACGCCTACTGGCTATCAAGCAACTTGATGCATTGAATCTTATGTTGGCATTTATGAGTGCCCGTTGAGTCATCCAATTCCTTACTGAAGTTATGACCTGATGGTCTGAGTTTAATGAAGAGATGGAGTTTGTTTCATATTTGTGGAGTCTTGAAGATATAAAGCTGTGACATTTCAACATACAGTTAATTACTAGTTCTTACTGAGAACAAGTGTCCTTTGGTTTTCAAGTCATTGTGGGGGGAGGCATCAAAGCAAAGGGTTTCAAACAGTAGAAGATCTTTTAATGCTCTGTGCATCAAGCACATCTCTTCCAAGAAGGTGATAAGACAAAGAGGAGGAAAGACAGCTGCTGCAGGCTTTGACTGTAAGATAAGTCTTGAAGCCCTTTGATCTTCCTTGTGAGGAATCTTTGTACATTTTCTAACTGCCCAAGTCAGCATGTAAGAAGATTACAGTACACTGTTCTGTAATTGGCCTGATAAAGAACTGTACAGAGCTGTGACAATAGGGAAAATCACCTCTTTGGCAGATCTCTCAACCCTGTATGGGATTAAGTGTGCAAACCCTGTATACTTTGTAGACAACAATGGCTATTTGGTATCAAATGAAAAGTCATCATCTACAAGGACTTCAAGATCTTTTACTACTTTATCAAGTTTTAGCTTTTACCAGTTAATACTGTATTTTTTTCTCTACCATATGCCAAAATGATACATTTGTGATACTGAAAGCAAGATAACTTTGATTGCTCCATGTGTAATGTTAAGTGCTGTTTGAAAGGAAATGGAGTCAGGAGGACAGATTTGCAGCTGGATAATCTTCCACTCACTGATACTCCCCAAAAGAGTTTGTTCTCTGATCCTGTACCCACCCACCCACCTGCCAAAAAATACAAGGTCCACTTTTTGATACTGTGCACCTCACAGCTAAGTGAGGAGCAAAAAAAAAATTCATCAAAAGGTCCCTTCTCTGATCCCATGCCCCTTATGTCTAAATGAAAAGAGAAAAAAAAGACTTCTTTTAAAATCTGTAGCAAATGTCTTACTACAACTTAGACCTTACAAAAATGCTGAAGCAAGTATGCCAGTCTTGAAGTAGTACTGGAATTCATTTCTGTCCCAGCATTACATTCAGAAACCAGTACAGAAATAAATGTCCATATGCGCACTTGTGCACTATCAACAAATCTGCATCTGACAATTGCACCCCCTAACATCTTCGGCCCATGGCCCACCCAAGATACACTTCTGTAGCAGGGTTATTGACAGTACTCCCAAGTCTGCAGTTACGTGCAAATTTTAGTGAGACAGACACAGACTTTTTTTTTCACTTCTGAGAAAATGATTTTAACAATGAGTGACCTCAAGACAAAGTCTTCAGGGCCTACACTGGGGCAAGATGTTAAAGACAGGAGTTCTCCTACTATTACCTATTTTGTATGGTTATGCTGCCAATTATGAATCAGCTGTATTCTGGCTTCACTTATCTGTTGAACCCTAACTTTATGTATGGTGCATTCTGGCTATAGTGTCAAATGCTTCACACAGACCAAGGTAAGACAGATAAAACTTCACCAATGGGGTTTATAATACAAAAGGTACCTTTGGCACAACTGTACTGGGTTACATCAAAGAGAAGAAGACTTCCAATATCTGTCTGAACAAGTTCAGTGGTGATGCTCTCCACTACCTTTCAAAATATGCTTGTGTGGCTGATTAATCTACAATTATTTAGCTGTGCACAAAGGCCTCCCATACAGTTAATTGGGGCACAGACAATTTTTCAGTTTTTAATGTTCTTTGACAGGCTTCTTGATACCTCATTTGGTTCCATGACATTGATGTTTTTTTCCTTACTGAAAAAAAGAGGTGAGATTATTTCCAATATAATTTAGAGTATGATCATGTAGAAGGGATGAAGCGTGGATGAGGTTCCTTTCTAAGCTCTGTAATTTGTCCAAATATGTACAACAGAGTGAAAAAATGTATCTCCGTTACTGTGACATTCTAAGCACATTACACCCTTCCTCCCCTCCCCTTTATTTTTGGATGTGGCTGTAGAACACCTTATTATCATCACAGAAAAGAATGCCATGACCACAGATATGCAATGCAAAACTTTCCAAAAAAATTAGGCCAAATTCACAATTCAGCACTAGTATCTTGGAATACAAAGGGTCAGGAGTGTTTCTTACAATCTGAGAGACTGAGTATTGATACTGCATATGAACATCCTTATTGAGAGGTCGGATGTGGCAGTTTTGATACTTGTACAGCTTCCTCTCTGAAAGATCTTTTCCTAAACTGCCAAAGATCAACCCATTTATCATGAACAACTGAAAATGTGACTTCACAAAACACTCCACAACACAAGTCTGAAACAATGTTTCTGCTAGAAGCACCCTCTCAAATCTCGACACTACCCTTAATTAAATATTCTACCTCACATAACAACTGTTATGAAAGCAGAAAAATCCCAAAAGGGTGCAGTAGCACAGCGGATAGTGTTGTTGTCTCACAGCAAGAGATTCTCCATTATTCCTGGCTGGGGTGCCTTGTGTGTGGAGTCTGCATGTCCTCCCTGTATTTGTGTGGGTTTCCTCTGGGTGCTCCAGTTTCCTCCCACATTCCAATGATATGCAGTAGATGGACTGGATACACTAAATTGGTCACAGGTGTAAGTGAGTTTGTGGTGTGGAAATACTACCACAGGAGGGCTAGCCACCCGACGGTGTAACCCTGGCTCTAGATGATTGTCACTATTGAACTGGCATCCATCTCCACTACATGTGTAAAAATGGGGAAAAAAAGGATTGTGGATGGATGGCTGGATTCTTAAAGGGTGAGCCCACTGCATGTAGTATCTGTGATCTCACAGCATTAAGTACCCAGAAAGAGAAAACACCTGATGAAATGTAACTTAGGTGATGACTAAATGCACATTAACTACTCTTATGGAAACTCTCTGTGATGGTGGAGGTTCCTGAATTTTTCTCAGCAGCAAATACAATTAGCATACAACGACAAAGTAGAAACTACAAATAAAGTACCTGTAAGTTTTTTTTTCTAAAACTGGCAACTGGAAGAAGTCTGAAATGGTACAATGATATGGCAAGTTGGAAAAGGGCAGTTTCACATACCTGTGTACCTGGGTTATTTATATCAATGGAGTCACTCCAATCCTCGGGTTCTTCAGAGGACATTAATGCTTTCAAGAGGATGCTGGGAAGTGCATCTCTGACCCTGCAATCTGGAAAACTGGACACCTGGTAATATAACTCATGAGTAAGTGATGAATCTGCTGGAATCCTCTGACAATAAACTGGAAATTTTGGTACATCTGAAATTACAAAAACATACACTCTGATTACATATGATTATTTAGATAATCAAGGGCATATTACATAAAAAATGTTTATGAAAAGGACATGAAATGGGAAGTTATATTAAAATGTAGAAAGCAAAAATGTTTAGTTTAGACAATGAATCAAAACTTCTCTTGACATTCTCATTTAGATATTTTTGGTAGAAGGTCCTAACTCAAATCCTATAAAGCAGGAATCTATTATTAAAGCATTTTAAGTACTGACTTCTACATTAAGAAACAAATCATTTACTAGGACTGACTCTTTTCAGATCACTGATGAAAACAATTTAAACTAACAGTGCTTCCCTTACCTATCATGATGTTGCTTATGTTAATGTATTATAACAACCATCACTCCTTATTACTTGACCAATCATGTAGACAAAACAAGTGTTTTTTTTTTAACTGCACAAAATCAGCAATATTGTGTGAAATGTAATTTACATGTCCACACCAAAAACATACCCAACCAACTTGCAAACTCTGGTTTGTGATTCTATCCTTTTAAGTTCCTTGCTTATAATAAACTATTTGGATTCTGTACTCCTTATAACTAGTCTCTTCTATACTCTTCCAGAACTTTAGACTACATCAAATGCTGACCATTATTATGGTGTACAATCTCTGTTACTGAAGGATACTCTGTAAACATCTAGAACATGACTCTTACTGGTTCTACTTATTTCTGAGAATACAAAGCCTAACCTAGATTACTAGCTTCTCTAGCTATGATCTATAGGCTACTACACACATGCACATATTGTAAATATCAAATTTGTACCACGTACCTAAGAATTTACACCTGCTCTCTAACATGAAATGTAACTGTAAATTGTTCATTAATAATACTGTGTCTGTATCTAAAGGTAACATGCACCTAAGAAATTACACCTGCTCTCTAGCATGAAACATAATTGTAAATTGTTCTTCTTTTCTATATTGTATCTGTATCTAAACTTTGTAACATGGAGATTTTCTCCCTGGGCCTCCACTGAAAACGGGCTCCCTGAGCCCAGTGGACATTCCTGGTCATCAAACTGGAAATAAATAAATAGATACTCCAAACCAAAGACAGAGCAACTTCAGGATAGCAAATAGTATCAAAACTCTTCCATAAACTTCTAGTGTTTAAATCTGAAGAAAAATCTCCTGTGTATCTTGTCTTGTAATACATTTACCTCTGATGACATTAGCTTTATATCAGGATGGCAACTCTTTCATGAACACAGACAAACCAGAAAGGTCACGGTCATGGCTATGTCCTCTTTTAACCTCTACAGCTTTCAAAAAGAATGCCTAGTCCAGGAATTCTGCTGATGCTGTAGTACACAGAAGGCATGCTTACCCAGTTGTTAAATTTTTAGTGAATACGTTTAGACATGAACACTGGTACAGTTTTACAATAAAGATTATGTGCTGACTGACATCAGTGCTGAAAAAGAATGCTGGTAAAGAAAAGAGTTTGCCAAAATTTAATAAGATGACGGCAGACAATATGGTAAATAATGCTACGGTACTGATATCTTCTGGAGGCTTTTGAGCACCAGTGGTCGTGTAAGATACCCTTGGAAAAGTTAACGGCGACACACAACAAGAAAGGAAGCTAGAAAGCAGACAACTACATTGTTGAATAAAAACAGAGGCAGACTATGACGGCGTGTAGACCTTGCATGCATTTGCCATTGACAAGTTATAGAAAACAAAGAGATGACTGATAAAACAAAATGCATATGTATTTTCAGAGTTAGAGAGGCTTAAAAAAGAAAGGAGATACAAGAAAAGCGCAAGATGGGACAATATTTGCATAACTGGTGTGTCAGGGGAGGAAGGAAAGGTTTGGTTGGCTTATGTGAAAGAGAATCTGCAAGCTTGGACTGGACTACTTGGAAGCTGGATAAAAACTGAAAGGGCGCTTAACATATTTTTTTTATGAGTTTGGCAATCAATATGGTGTATATCTTGGTTCACTCTGAAACATTTAAGATTTATGATCAGGTTCAGTCATTATTCTGGCATCCAGGAAAGCATTTTAATTGGAAGACAGACTGACACAGAGCAACTGTTTTGTTTTTTTGCTATGACTAAATGTAGATTAAACAACTTGAAAATAAGACTGGCAGAATACCCACATTTGTAATATTTACTTTCCAGGTGGATTTAAGGTAGTTGTGGACTCCCAGGTAGCAATTAGGGAACATAATTCATTGCAAAGTTGAGACGACAGAGACTGCATCTATAGATGCTGAAGAAGTAGATCTAGTGGAAGTCATTTATACTATGAAGAAATCTATTTTGGATAAACTGAAAATGTTTCAAACCTCTGTGAGCAGAGAGGTATTTCTTATTTGTTTAGCAACTAAAGGTGCAAAGACATAAAGCAACCCACAGCATGACAAAGCAGGAAAGGCCAAAGAAGATTTGGATGGACTGTTGGGCATTATGGACTGATTGTTAAAGATGATGATACTCCATACTTTTAAAAGTAAGTGTGTGCTCTCTACAAATAATTTGCTTCCATAAACCTGTATGTGATAAACTGAAGTCGATTACGTAAACAATGTCAATAATTTAGACAGAGGGTTGGGAGGGGCCCTGTTGCTCTCATGAAGCATATATTAGATAAAATGCTTGAACGCAACTGGCCCTGGTGAATATTTTGACATTTAAATTCCCGAAATTAATAAAATAATGCACAATGAATTTAATAAAAAGGTAATGGAAAATTATATGTTGTTGTTTAAATTTACAATTATAAATAAAACTAAAACTGAATGTACAATAAAATGTAGGAAGTGAAGCATCATGGGCACAAGGAATGAGGTTTACATTTCTTTTTCATAGATTCACAGACTGTTAGTAGGCTAACGACCCAAGGGGCCTTTCTAAGTCTAGCCAAGTTTTCCTGAAAGAATAATGATGCCCTGCATCCAAATACGACATTGAGGGCCAGGCATTTATAAACTACCTTTGTCCATAAAGAACATGGGTGCCAGGCCCGGTATAAATTTCTATTCCCCATTGACTTATCTACGCTGCGCTTATACTGGATGAGCTATATATAGTTAAATTGGCTGACAAATAGATTAAATGCAAGGAACACACTATACATAATTGAAAAGATGTTTATCATTTTTATTTTACTCTGGTCTGTGCATAAGCTACTGTAAATGTATATGGAATTATTAACACAAGAAATAAAGAAGAGCTGATTAAAAAAAAAAGTTTGGTCACATCATCAATCTACCTGTCCCAGTGCCAACAAACTACTACAGTGTCATACCGCATTAACCAAAAGTCCTCAGACATTCTCTGCTACAACCCCCACGTAAGACAAACTTAAAAGATAATCCTATTTCATCTCTTACTTTTTGTTTCTCAAAGATGTTACTAATGCACATCGAAGCAGCTGACAGTAGGTTTTCCCACTTGACCTCTGCTCGCACACACACACACACACACACACACACACACACACACACACACACACACACACACACACACACACGTGCTCTGAGCAATACATTCATCTTTGTTATTAGTGCAAGGTAATGAAGACATTTTGCTAGACAGAATATCTGAAACACCCAATACTGGCATCTACTGTTGTGAAGTTAAAAATGGATCAAAATAGCTAAGACACAGACTGAATTACCTTCTAAGAAGAGTAGAAAAGTAACACTTGACTTGTTTATGGGACACTTGTAGCGAAGTTTTAACACTCAGCCTAAAAGGACCTGTTCAAAAGATGCCTGGTCTGAATGTAAGACAGAACCAACAATATTTGCAAATGTAGACTCTAGTCACTGAGGGTGTTTGCTGAAAGTCCAAAGATATCAAGTGTGATCTTTGGAACAGTGAAATATTAAGTGCAATTAGGAGAAATATACACAACTCCAAAACTACTGCATCTCCAAGTATTCCCTCTTTTCTCCAATGTACAATGATCTCAGAAGGAAGCAGCCCCTACCCCATGCAAAAATGCTTTAAAGTTATCAAATTAAGTTTCACAATTTGCTAATTTTTAAGTGACTAGTACAAAACACACAATGTCAGCAGTCAGGAAATCTCGAAAAGGTTTTCTTGTGTAGTCGAACACAAACAGCAGCAACCAAAGAATTCAGCAATAAAATCCACTTTAATAGTAAAACTGGAAAACCACCGGATTGAGCGCTTCCAACTTGCTCTGTGGCAAGCCTCTTTACTCACATTTGTTTACTGAATGGATAGTCAGGTTAAGTTCTTTCATATGAGCCAGTTCAAATGAAATGAGTGTTAATTCTGATGAAATCCCCGGTCAGGGGATGAAAGCGCTCAATCTGGTGGTTTTCCAATTTTACTATTAAAGTGGATTTTATTGCTGAATTCTTTGGTTGCTATTTGTATTCAACTACATAAGAAAACCTTTCCAAGATTTCCTGACTGCTGACAGTGTGTGTTTTGTATTAGTTGTTTTAGTCAACACTGGTCGCTCCATTTTGTACATTTATTTAATTTTTAAGTGAATTAGAAGTTGTATAGTTAATACAACTTGACATCTGTGCTGTCCATTTCTACTCTTCCTCACAAGTGGGTTCAGATTCAATCCTCAGATCTGATTCGGCTGCATACACAA
This sequence comes from Protopterus annectens, assembly GCF_019279795.1. NCBI lineage: Eukaryota > Metazoa > Chordata > Ceratodontiformes > Protopteridae > Protopterus > Protopterus annectens. The sequence goes on from NC_056731.1 coordinate 1,609,529,865, forward strand.
GACTTCAGATTCAACTCTTGAGCTCCTCCCTCCACACTTAATGCTCCATTCTATCCCCAGCACCTCAGATCGAGATTGCTGTCTAACCTCTCACTTTATAATAGAGACAGATAAAGACATAAGCAAAGGTTAGGACTCAAACCTGGAAATGAAAGGTTCCAATACAGTCTAACAGATACTTCCAGGAGTGACAAGACTGGGAGATGGATAGAAGGAATGTGAGGAAGAATGGAAATGGACAACACAGATGTCAAGTTATGGTAAGTACATAACTTCTAAATCTGATGCCCTTTTCATTCTTCCTCACAAGTAAGACAGAAATCCCCAGCTACATAGACCTTGAGAGGCCCTCACAGAAGGACATGCCAGAGCACTGTCGAACCAAAGAGGCTCTGCTTCTGGAGACAGTGTCTAATTTGTAATGTGTAACAAAAGAATGAGTCTTTGACCAAGTGGTTGCAGCACACATATCATTAATGGAAGTCCTTGATGAAAAAACAGATGAAGTAGCCACAGACCAAGTGGAGTGAGCTTTAACAGGTCATGGCAAATCTAATCCTTTTTCAGAATAAACAAATGAAAAGCAAAGCAGTAACCCATTTGTTTACTGTAATTTTAGATGCTGCCTGGCCCAAGCTGTTAGGGGAAAAGGATGCAAACAACTGATCAGACTTTCTAATCTGTCTTGTCCTGTGAAGCTAAAATCTAAAAGCTAAATTGTCTGTGCACATCAAAGAGAGGAAGATGTATTCTCCCTTATTTGTAAATTTTGGAAAGAAGACGGTTAACTTTATGGACTGGTGAATGTTGCTCTCCTTCGCCACTTTAGGAAGAAAGGAAGAGTTGGTCTGTACAGACACCCTGTCCTTATGAAAAATAATGTAAGGAGGCTTAGCTCATAGGGCCTGGAGCTCAGAAATTCTTTTTGCTGAAGTGATAGCCACTAAGGAGATCATTGTCCAAGAAAAAAACTTCATATCAGATTTGTCTACTGGTTCAAAGAGTTTCTGAGTTAAACACTGAAGGACCACGGTAAGGTCCCAAGGAGGAGAGGAATCCTTTATAGAGGATGAAGACGTCCTTTATGAAAGCTTTACACAATGTGGACAAGGCCAGAGAAAAGGATTTGTTTTCAGAATGGAAATTAGAAATCGCTGCCAAGTGAAGCTTAATAGTAGAAAAACTAGCTCCCTCTTTAAAAAGAGTTGTTAGACAGAGAAGAATGGCCAAAGTAGGTGCTGAAAAACGGTTGGTAGTCTGGTTGGAGGCCAAAATAGAAAATCTTTTCCATTTACTTCTGTAGACTTTATTGGAAGAAGCCTTCTGGGAGGCCAAGATAATCTCACGAACTGGGGAAGCAAGCCTGGACTGTCCAACTATTACTGGAAGTGGAGAAACAATGCAGTTAGTTTGAGGGTGTGGATACTGGGGTGTTGAATTCTTGATGGATGAGACAGGAGATCCTGAGTGGGTTCCAGTATCCATGGAGGATATCTCAAGTGAGACCAAAGGAAGGAGAACCATACCTGCTGAGGCCAGAAGGTGGCAATGAGGATGACTGAGCTCTTAAGCCTGCTTACTTTCTGTAAGAACTTTGGAATCAGAGGAAGAGGAGGGTAGGCATACAGTAGACCTGTGGCCCAACTGCATGTCAGACATTTGCAGATTACAGTGAGTCTTATGGGAAAAGACAGGAACTGATAAAGCATGGATCACCTGTACCATCAAGGTCCACTGAAGGATTTGCATAAAGAAACATGCTAGAGGGACTAGAAATATGTCAGCGGACATCGACCCAAGAGCTTGTAACTAACTCAGCTAACTTCAGACTAATAGCCACTCTTTCCCCAATTTCAAAAGTACTTGAAAAATGCATTCACCTGCAACTCATGTCCCACCTCCTCAATAACCAACTCCTCACCCCTACACAACATGGCTTCCATCCTGGCCATAGTACTACAACTGCTCTCCTCTCTTTCTCAGACATTGTTAACCATGCCCATGATGCTGGAGAAATTGTCTCCACTGTCCTTGATCTATCCAAGGCATTCGACACTGTATCACATACTCATCTTCTCAATCACCTTTCTAACCTCAATCTCTCCTTAGATACCCTTTCATGGTTCAAAAGTTATCTTTCTGACAGATCCCAAGCTGTGAAATGGCAAACTGGTACTTCAACCTTCCTACCTCCACCTACCAGAGTCCCCCAGGGATCTACACTCGGACCTTTGCTCTTTAACATATTCATCAATAATTTTCACACTGCAATTCCAAACGCTCAAATAGTGTAATATGCTGACGACTCCACTTTAGTCTGCTCTGCCCTTAGCCTTCCTGAGCTCCAGACTAAAACCCTACTGACCTTCACAACTACAGAGAACTGGATGCATCAAAATCATTCATACCTTAATGCCAATAAAACCAAAATCCTTCTTTTCTCCCCCACAAAAGCCCATCCTCTTTACAAGCAATCATTCAAGATCACCAGCCATACTCACTCCTCTATAGAAGTTGTTCCTTCTGCCAAACTTCTTGGTGTTACCATTGAGGAACATCTGAAATTTGATACACATGTTCAACTGAATATAAAAAAAAACCCATCAGAAACTTGGTACACTATATAGGAATATCTATTGCTACAAGGCAAACCCTCACCTCCTCCTACCTACTACCTTCCCTATTGTATGGTGCTCCACTTCTAACTAACCTCTCAGCTTCCATCTCCTCAAAATTAGAAAGCTGCTACAACAAATAGCCAAATTTTCTACTAGATCTACTTACTGCACCCACCATTGCACCTCTCTCCACAGTCTAAAGTGGCTCAAGCTTCCTAATCATCTAGACTACCTTCAACTTACTAATATCCACAAACTAATCTTTAAACCTAATGTATGCCCTGCTCTAATTAATATATTGCCTTTCTACACACCACTCAGACCCCTAAAATCAGCCCAACAAAATCTACTTTCTGTACACAAACCTAAATGACCCCCTGGCCAATTTCTCCTTTCCTACTCACTGGCCAAAAATGGAACTCTCCCACCCCTGCTAAGAGTCACTACAAACTCTGAACACTTTAAATCCCTACTCTACTCCCACCTCTCCCAAAACTGGAAATATAATTGTACCCTTCTGACTTAAATTCCTCTTATGTCTCCTAGACATGTTCTCCTTCAAATGTCTCTACTTTCTGCTATTTCTACAGTTCCCCCCCTCTACTTCAACTGTATATTGAATTTTTCTCCCCTGTGTGCTTACTATTTAAATACTGTGCACAGGCTCCCATCTCTACTCTGTGCAAATGGCTCTCTGAATTTGATTGTAAAAATGAAATTATTCACATATTTCATATGTATGTGTTCTTTTGCATTATTCTATGGATAATTTGTACAAATATATGATTCTATGCTTGCTTGTTTTAATTTCTGTAATTGTTTTTATTATGGGGCTTTTCTCCCCGGGCCTCCACTGAAAATGGGCCTTTTGGGCCCAGTGGACCTCCCCGGTTATCAAACTGGAAATAAATAAATAAAATAAATTGTAGTACTAATCTTGCTGGAGGAGAAGGGTGAGACAGTATAAACCAAACCTGATGTCTCAAGGATGTGATGTAATGGTGAGGTAAGGACACCACCTGAGTTGTAGTACCCAAGAGAGTGCCTATAAATTCCAGGGTCTGCACTGGGACTAGATTCAACTTGACATGGTTTACTTAGATGCCTAAAGTGTTGGAAACCTGGTGCAAGTAGTCCCAGGCTTGTACAAGTTGATGCTTGGATGGGGCAACGAGGAGCCAATCATCGAGATATAGAAACACCCGGAATCTCTTGAGTTTCATATGAGCTGCCATGACTCCCATGCAATCGGTAAACACCCTGGGGGCTGTGGTGAGTCCAAAGGACAGTACCCTGAATTGGTAATGGTTGGCTCACAGCCGAAAGCATAGATGTCTGCTGGATCAGCTGTCTACTTTTATGCCATAGTAAGCATCATGGAGATCTACAGAGCACATACAATCATCCTTGTGCAAAAGAGGCACGATGGAATAAACCGTAACCATTAGGAAATTCATCTTCTTCACATACTGCTTCAAGTTGCTTAGATCCAAAATGGGTCTTAGGTCCTCTGTTTTCTTTGGCACTAAAAAGAAAAGAAGAGGGTTGTAAGTTCTGAATTCTATCTGGTCAGGTGGGACCTCCTGAATGACTCTCTACTGCAGGAGCTTGTGTATTCCTTGTGCGGCATCCTCCCTCTGACTGGATGGAACATCAGAAAGTTTCTACTTCTGGACAGGAGGAAGAAGGGAAAATGGTATGTAGTAATCTCTGGATATGATTCTTAGCACCCATGAATTTTTGTGATATCTGTCCAGGCATCTACGTGCAAAGAGAAATGGTCCCAGACTGCCTCCAGAGTTGGACAGTGCTTCAGGAGCACTGATAGGGCCTATTGGAAAAAGAATCTCTGAAGCCCTGATTCTGTGGGCCCCTACTGCTTCTAGGGTGATGTCATCCATTAAAATTTCCTCCTCTGTCCTTGCAGGAAAAATCCCCACACGAATCCTGGAAAGGTCCCAGAGATTTTTTGGAGCCACATCTTCTTACTACTTCACCGATTTCTAGAGAAGATCCACTGAGGAGAAGAAAACTTGATTCCTATGGCAGACAGAGTCTTTCCCTCTTGTTAGTTGTGGGTAAGCATGTCTTTAAATGATGGCAAAAACAAGGAAGTGCCATCAAAGAGGGCATTGACAAAGGATGTCTTGAAGTACTTCGCAAAATCACACAGCCGCATCCAAGCATGTCTCCTTATGGCTATACCTGAACCGGCTGCTCGTGAGGTACATTCTGCTGCATGGGAGATGAGTCTCATTGATTCATTAGAGATGGACAGCAGAGTGGCTAGATGAGATGAAGTCTTTTTGAAATCCTCTGCAGACATGGACTCCGAGAGAGTGTTTGATGGTTCCTTCATAAAATCTCTTTCTAGCCGAGTGGTGTGTACCATGTAGTTTAACACCCTCACTGTGAACATAGCTGAGGCATACATTTGCTTTCCAAATCTGTCCATCGCTCTGGACTCCCTGTTCAGTGGATGGAAAGAGGAGCTTTGCTCAGCTAGCTCCTTCTTGGCAGCCGCCACCACTATGGTATCAACTGGGATTCCCTCGTTTCAGTTGATGTCTATCAGCAGAAGGGACCAGGAATTTGTCCGGGCACTTGGGGATAGGTTTGACAGTGAATGGTTCCTTTCAAGCCTTGTGAGAAACCAAGATAATCAGTTCATCCGTTGGGGGGGGTTACCCAAGACATAGATGGTCCAGAACCAAAACCTTCCAAAAACACTGATTCTTCAGGTGAAGGAGATATGGAAGACCAAACAACCTTCTGTTTGAAAACTTTGAAGATATCTACAAAGGAGATATCATCAGGTGTTGATCTGGGGGACCTTCTCCTTAGTGTCTTCTGTGAGAGACTTCAAGGGTGAGTCTATGTGCCTCCTCTTACATGTTCTCTTCCATGGAACCTCCTCTGTGGGGTGTTCAGGAGAGGTATCAGAAGGGGGGGGGGAATTCCTCTAGTGGAACTGTCTGGAGACTTCCCGGAACTGGCTGTCCCTGTGGAATAGGGCTCAGAGCTCGGAACCAAAGGTGGGAGATGGGTAGGATCCGAGATAAGGCAAGATGGCTCTCTATGAAGGGAGAAATCCCTTTCTATCACCTTGAATACCAAAGTACCAGGGGAGACCACCTACCCCCCTCCTCAGAGCCGAAGCGTCTAAGGAAGCAAGGTCGGGGCTGCCCCTAGATCCAAGCTTCATGGGGAGAATCAGATCCAAGCTGTCCAGGGCTGAGGCTCTGACAGGAAGAGATAGATCTTAAAAAGTCAGGGATGAACTGGGGCTGACCTCTTGGATCCAAGACCCACTCTGATCCGAGGGTATGAGAGCAGAACTGGTCAGGTATACAGTCAGAGTTGAAGAAGGTACTTTCCCTGGATCTGACACTGAACCTCTCAAAGATCTTGTATACTGTAACTCCGAAACTACAGATTGGAACAGAGGAGAGAGAATGGACTTAGAGGTGCACTCATGGATCCAGGAAGGGATGGTGCTGGCAGGACCCCATCTAGATCTGAGCCCTGAGAAATTTCAACATCACCCTATCAACATCCTCCTCTGTCAAACTCCTCAAAGACTTGGAAGATGCTGTGGATGAGGCTCTAGAGTGTTTCCTCAAAGTCTGAAGAAGCTGAGTGGCCAGAGAAGCTGAGTGGGCAGAGAAGAAGAAACAGGTTTCAGAGCATACTCTGGAGTACAACTTCTACAAACTGAACTGGTTGTTGGATCTAAGGACTTAGGATCTGAAAAAGAAGTAGATGGCAAGGGGGGAATGACAATAGGAGCCCGACCCTTCTAGATCCGATGATGAGGTTGGATCAAGAATTTTTCTACTCTTTTGCAGCAGCTCAGAAGAAGCCCTTGGGGACTTCTGAGATCATCTCTTTCTGGCATCCAAAGAAACTTGTTTGGGTGTTTTGGAGGGGGTTTGCGCCTCAGAAGAAGCAGGTAATGACCCTTTTAAAATCAGTTTATTGCCCCTGTCTGATAATGCCCTGGGATTAAAAGTAGTGCAAATGGGACAAAAGAGTCAATATGGTCTGGTCATAGGCAATACACGCATTTCTTGTGAGCATCTGAATTTGGGATCTTATGCCCACAACAACTGCATTTTTTGAAGCCAATTGGTTTCTCCAACATGGCCTGGGAAACAAGTACAGTGTAACAAAGAAGAAATTTCACTACACAAAAATAGTAAAAAATAGTCTCTCTCTCGCTCTCTTTTTTAAACAATAGTCTAAGTAACAAAAGAGGGAAGGAATACCAGCTATGGCATTTTGTAAAATACCTAAAAAGGTAAGGAAAGAGATGTAACAACTATGGTACCAAGAACAACTCAAACTGAGTAAAAGTTGAGAGAAAAGATGTGAAAAACTTTAGAGGGAGGAAATGAACAGAAGAAGCTACAAGTTCTAAGAGAAAAAGCAAGTTTTAGGAATAAACTGCAACGATAATAAGAAAAAGACTGCTTACTCAGCTCGAGAGTGGAACCTACATCTTAACACGTTGGTGGCAAACAAGATCTGAGGTGTTGGGGATAGAATGGAGCATTATGGGTAGAGGGAGGAGCACAAGAGATGGATCCAAAGTCTTGCGTATGCGGCCGAGTTTGATCTGAGGATCGAATCTGAACCCACTTGTGAAGTAGAGTGAAAAGGATAACATTAGATCTGATGTTAAATTACTGAAGCATCTGGACTCACAGTATCAGATCCCACACTTCCACACTGCAGCTAGCATCTGCTGTGTGGCTTCCATAACACACAGAATCAGAGATGCAGCTAACTATATGCTGCCCTCCCTAGGAAGCTACAAGCAAGAACCCCTCTACTTCTGTACAGTCAGGATCCAGCAAGAGAAGAATAATTTTTGTTGGAATTTAGTTCAAACAACATTTTGGTGAGAAAGCCATATGTACCAAATAACTGGTGACCCAGATCTCTATCATGGCAGAAGGAAAAATTGCACTGTCACAAGGACTTTTGACTGGAGTGGAGGCTCTGTGGTAATTTAAAATACATTTGCAACAGAAAAAAATCCCATATATCCATAAAAAGAACAGTTTGCAGAGTGGAAAAGTCTTCCTTCTGATGAACAACTCATAAGTATTTCTTTTTACTTTTTATCTTCTCAAAAGGTAATTTCTTTCAGACGTGAGGCAGACAACAGAGTAATTAGATAATTTTTCATACCAGTTCTAATGCAGAGAATGATTTAAAACAGAAAAAAGTTAAAGCCACAACTCAGTCATCAGATGAAGATGAGATGCTCCATCTCCAACTACTGAAACTCAAGTTGGACCAGAACTATACAGACGTATCTGTGAAGAAAGGCGGTACTGCCAGCACAGCTAGGTGGAATTTTTTAAATAATTATATGTCATTTGTGAATATCAAACTGATTTATACAAGATGCTTGGGCTACAAATGTATTAGAACTGTATATCATATAAGATGTTGGTGTTACAAATGTATTAGAACTGTATGTCATGTGTATATCAAACTGATTTGTATAAACATTCGTGTTGAAAAGGTTATTTGCAAAGTGCTTGTGTTTGAAATGTATCCACAGTGTGCCTTACTGGAGAGAACAGAAATGTACATGCACTACTGTAACTGTTTAAATGTATATGTTTTAATAGTGGAAGCTGGAGGGTTAAAATCAGTCCAGCAAACTTTAAATATCTGAAATAAAATCACTTTATAGGCTAGGCCATAAAGATGCTATCTCACATGTTTCAATGCAGCCAGAGACACAAAAGTCTGTAATAGGAAGCTTTCTGTATTGTCTTTGGGGTGAACTAATTACTACTCTGGAAGCATGGAGGTATGCAATTGTTTCATGTCTTCCAGCACCTGCCAAAGATCTGAACAAAAGCCCTTGTGCATGTATTTTTATGGGTAGATGTTAAATACTGCCAGCTGCCAGCAATGGGGGTTTGCATGAGAATTAGTCAGATGATCAGAAATGGTGTCATTCTGCAAGCTATGCCAGAAGTAATATTTTAGATATTATTTTGAGAAGTCTCTTAGCGAGACAGAGCATTCTGTATTCTGTCTTGGGCCTGACAACAACAAGATGGACCATTCACCACATCATCTGCCCTGCACTATTATGTAAGTAGGGAATAGCAACTCTCTTAGATACAGTCAGGAATACAGTGAAGCTTAGTTTAGAAATTATTTTTCTTTATTTGTCTGAGACTGTCTTTCAATATTATTTTAAATATTTCCTGTGTTTTTAACTCTAATGTCAATGTGAATATAGACTTAGTATTTTCTTGTTCTTTTATTTATTATTAAATATATTTAAACCTTTCCTTGTGGCCAATCTTTGTAAAGATATTTAAGTTTTAAGAGTACTTGCATATTTATTTGGTGACACTGTTTGGGCCACTTTTAATAGCCTTACTCTTGGTCAAACTACCATTTGTATTAGTATTACTATTACACAGTAAAATTGGACAGCCTTTGTTAAGGGCCTTAAAGTAGCTGGCGAGGGATTCAGGTGGCAGAGATAACTACCTTATAGTCTGGGCAGAAGGGGGCATAGCTAGTAAACCTGTGCCAGTCTTTCCCACGTGTGTGTGTTAGGTAGTTGGGCAGAGACATGAAGCACTGGTTGGACAGCGAGAGTGTTGGAGGACTTGGCTTGGAACCCTGGCTAAGGACTCAACTCTATAGCTGTGCCAGAGGAGATCTGGGGAAAGAGTTAGAAACCAGCCCTGGACTGACTGTGGTCTCTGTGTCCTCTTAAGGGAAACTGGGCTTGATGCAGAGAGCTGCATCTGGAAATACTATATGTGTACCTGTTATCCTCCCAGTGAATGTCCCCCCACTGGTGCCAGTGTTGAGGACTGAGGCTCCTTGATTACTGGCCCAGAAGTGGAGGTTCATCACATACTGGTTGGCAGTGGTGGGATATCCACATCATACCACATCACAGTATCTTCTAGTGCTGGAGTATTAGATGATGGATTATGAAGCCTCCTACCCAGATTAGAAAGACACTTAAGAGCTGAAAGGTGCTGGACAGGACATAAGGAAAAATAAACACTGTCTTTTGCATCACAGGACATGCTGTAAGATTTCTTTAAATGATAAATGGAGCAATGAAGTGCACCATAATTGATAGAAACAATGGGTTAATGCTGACTTAGACCTATGATGAGGATACCATAGGAACACTTAAGAACATAAGGAGAGAAAGTGATCCAGTAATCTAAAAGTGAGGTTAGAAGAAACAGCTTAGGGAACTGTAATACAGCAACAATAAACCTGTACTGCTTTAGAAGGCTATTGTAAAGCCAAACAATATATTACTGAAGAATCCCATTATACTGACCACTGAGCAGGCAGAAAGCTACATATGATCCCCAAGATTTACCCCACCCAGGAAGTGGAGAGAAAAACAAGCTGAATTCAGTGACTGCAAGCAGAAATTTTTGGTACCATGGACACTTACAGAGCAAACTTGACAGAGAACCTGCTACATATGGGCTTTCATTATATGTGGTACAGCAGGGGGTGTGGTTCAATGAATGGCAAATTGATTCAGAGAAACAACAGAGGGTAACCTTAGGTATGATCAAGCTTCATTGTCACTCTGTTACTACAAAAGATACAATAAGGTTTTCTGTGCATTACTTTTATTTTATTTACTATCTGTTGATCTTGTAGGTACGCTTGTTCAAGAACTGTTTTCAGGTATGACCCCCCCCCCGGCCATTATGGCTCAAACTCTTAATCTTGTAAAAGAACTACACAGAGCAAAGTACATAAAGCACAACAAACATTGTATAACTATATAAACCAAAGTACATACGGTGTTAGTACACCTGAAGTATTACTATAAAAGTAGAACATGGGAAAACTTTCATTTGCTACAACCACTGCCTAACTATTCAGTGTTAAATTCCTATGAAATAGGACCTTGAATTAAATCTTGCATTTGTTTAGATATTTACAATGACCTATGTACATATCTCCAAAAAGTTTTTTATCATGACGTGGATGTCTTAGGACGCACAAATGATGTCTGCCTTTTTGAAGTGATAGCCATCAAGAAAACCACTTTCCTATACAGAAGTTTTTGGTTGTGCTGCATAAGCAGGTTTAAAAGGATCAAAAGCTAGCTTTCCCTGCATACAGTTTAAATCCAAGAATGGTGACGTAGGTGAAACAGATAACCTAAGATGATGTGAAGAAATCTGGGTGATTTTGAATCCTTGTATCCCCCCATCCCCAGATGGGACTGCACATATGTGGGAGTGGCTAGTGTTTCCTTTAACACATTTATGACAGATGAAGATAGAAAATATAAATAAATAAATAAACAAACATTTGATGCACAAAGATTAAAGCTGGGTAATGTAATGAGCCCTTTCCTGAGTCAGTAATACTTTTTATATAAGAAACTGTGAAAGAGGAAGACATGATACATGTAGGGGTAGCATGGTTGTCCGAACCAGCTTAGTGCAATGAGCAGCAGGTTTGCCTCATGTAATATGGCTTTAAGTAACACACATTAAAGGGGGTGGATTGAAAAAGTGGAGAGAAGGTTGCAAGTCCAAAGAAAGGAGTAATATATACTAAAATGTTACACTCTACAAAAAAAAAAATACAAAAACTTTGAAGTAAAATATCTGTTTTGAATAATGTGCAAAATGCTTCATTGCAGCTGTATTTCTGACTTTGTTATTGATGCTGCATACCTAGAACTTTATAATTGGTCAAGTTTCTCTAATACATGACACTTACTGTAACAGGTCATCTTTGAGAATTCCTCCATACTTGGAAAACAATGTGATTTCACCATCTAATGTCTTAAGTTTTGCAGAATGTTAACAATCTCTATTTATTTCTTGACATTTTTTTAACTGTGAAAGTCCAACTGGATAATTTTATCTGTTTTCAGCAGACACCTGTGGAGAAAAGCTCCATAAATAAAAGAACAGAAGAGACATACACATAGGTGAAAACCTACATCATATTACAAAACACTGTAAATATATACAGTAGATATAAAAAGCTTACACACCCTGTTAAAATGCCAGTTTTTTTGTGATATAAAAAATGAGACCACAATAAATCATTTCAAAACTTTTCCCACCTTTAATGTGACCTATAACCTGTACAATTCAATTGAAAAACAAACAAATCTGTTAGGAGAAAAAATACAAAAAATAAAAAATGTACAATAAGCTGGTTGCATAAGTGTGCACACCCTTAAACTAATACTTTGTTGAATCACCTTTTGATTTAATTACAGCATTCAGTCTTCTTGGGTACACACCTGCTATCAATTAGAGATACTCTGATTAACCCCAAATAAAGTTCAACTGTCCTAGTAGGATTTTCCTGACATTTACTCAGTTGCCTGCTACAACAATAGCCATGGTTCTCAGAGAGCTTACAAAGCATCAAAAATGATTTATTGTGGTCTCATTTTTTATATCACAAAAACCTGGCATTTTAACAGGGGTGTGTAAACGTTTTATATCCACTGTAGATTAATACAAATATCAATATATATATATAGGACATACAAAATAATACACACATATACTGTCATTGAAACAAAATAAATACAATAGCATGTAGCACTGAAATGTGTTGACATGTTACAAGTGCAAGAGTTTATTACTTGCTCATAAAGCAACTGTCAGAGTGGAAAATAAACAGTGGATAAGAAGGATTAGATGAAGAGAGGTGAGTGAGAAAAAACGTTTGTTAGAGGGAATAAGTGAAGTAGATATGGGAGGCAGGAGAAATAATGAGCAGAACAACATTAAGAGTAAGGGAAATAAGAGAAAGAGAAATAAACACAAGGAAAACGCGAGATAGGATGTATATAACTATTACAGGAAAAAGAGATGACATTTTAGCCAGAAGAGCAGCAAGTTCAAAGCCAGGAGTCGGACAGAAATCCTTTTACTTGCATCTTAAATAAATTAATGTTATGTGTTGCCCTGAATGGTGCAGGGACATATTCCACACTTCTGCTAGATGGTGTGAATACAGACTTTTACCGGTTTCTGTAAAGCTTACAGATGTCTAGAAGATTTTTACTGGAAGATCAAAGGCGATGACTTGAGAGGTAGTGGTGGAAAACTGTACTTATAGCTGGGTATGAAGTGGGATTAAATATAATTTTCTGTGTTATGACAAGTTGGGTATAATTTAGTTGGTGGGATAATTGTAGACAATATAGAGTTTTTAGTGCAGAACAGTAATTGTATAAGCTGCAAATCTAGCTACCTTGCTTTAACAGTTCTAGTTTAGATTTTAGGGTGGCCTAGAGGTTATTCAAGATGGGGTAATAACATAATAGTGAGGGATGTAGGTATGCAGTGGCAATAATGACTCTGGTGGATGCAGTAGGGATTTTTTGGTTCTATATAGCATTACTGTTTTCTGGGAGTTTATATATATTGCTCTGTATGTAAAGGTCATATTTGAGGTTGTCGGTTGTCATCTATTGTAACTCCCAGCGGTTTTGTATGGAGCACTACTTCAACTGGTGTATTGTTTAAGGACCTGATCTTACAATTATTTTTCTCACATGTAAGTGATTTGGGGACAAATAAAAGGAGTTTGGTTATCTTTGCATTAAGAAGGAGCAGGTGGACACAAAGCCAGTTTAAAATAAGTTAAAGGCATGTTGTATAATCTTTTCTAAATTTTCTGGACTACCTGACAGGCAGATACGGATGGAATCATTTGCATACTGTACTAGGGATGCTTGCTGTATAAAAGTATGAAGATTGTTATAAAGAAATCAAATAGAAAAGGACCAAGGACAGAGCCGTGTGATACACCAGCAATGATGGGTTGATAAAGGGGAAAGGGTAGAATTCCACTTGACTGCCTGGTAGCATCAGACAAGTAATTATTACACCACTGAAGAGTAGCTTGTGAGATTGGCCATTGCTGACAGCTGTAGTAAGAGTTTCTATAATATATATATATATATATATATATATATATATATATATATAGATATATATATATATATATATATAATACAGCACCAAAAGCTTTTAAGAAGTCCAGGAATAAGAAAGATACAAGTTTACCTCTATCCCTGGTATTACTTATATACTAAACTATCTGTAAAATTTAGAAGGAAAGTTGCTGTCCTATGGGCAGGTCTAAAACTGTTTGCAGTACGGGTTAGTAACTGTTCCTTTATGAGATGCTGGAGTACTTGTTTATGGGCATATTTTTCTAATATTTGTGAGAGAGGGTAAGATGACAATGGGTCTGAAATTAAATTTCTCAGTAGAAGTCTTTGTAGAAAGGGATGACACGGCATTTTTTCAAGATGGTAGGAATATAGGATTCCTGTACTGACCTGTTTATAAGGATGGAGACTGGATATGCAACAGCATTACCAGCAATTTTTAGGTATTCTGCAAGAAGGTTACCTATAGAGAGTAAGCAGGGTTTACGTTTGGATGATAATTTTTTTTTTTATGAAGCAGGTGGCAACTGGTTTTAGTGTGAGGGTGGGAGTAGACATAAGTCAGGGGAGACAGGAAAGGATTCATTGGTGAGGGCAGCTATGCTGCCAATGAAGTATGCGTTAAACATGGTGGCTGTCTCTAAGGGGGAGTTAGTGGGACAAGTGTCAAGGACACTTTAGTTCCTCAGTTTAAAATTTGCTTAATGGATTACCAGAATTTTGGGGGGGTTATATCTATGGTTATTTTGCAAATCAGAATAGTACTGCTTCTTATCAAGGTAGACTTGCTTTTTGGTAAGGTTACAAAGTTCTTTAAAATGCTGTAGGTTTTGTGGAATTTTAAGTTTGCCAGTCTTTTCATACCTTGTCTCAATTTTGCATAAGACAAAGCACCCATGTTTACAGGGGCTCCTGCCAGTGTATGCAGTGCCATCACAGGGCAAACTAGCAGGGCACACTATGTCTCAGTGCTCCACAGTAGGATCCCACAAGAAGCAATTATACCTTAAAAAAAATAAAGAAAAACTTAAAAATTACATTTGTTATATACTTACAGAAGATTGTTTCCTTGCTGCTGAATGAAAACATCAACCTAGCAAAGGGAAATGGTAAGAAAAACACCAACTACCTACTGCAGATGACTTTCTCAAAGACCAACTGATACAAAAATATAAATCTGCTACATCTTACTTTGAAGGCCCACTGCAGTGGGTAAAGCTAATGCAGAATTACAAGCAGTACAACTTAAGTCATCCATGTTAGCAGAAGTGTAGGACAGTGAAAAGGCAAGGGCTCTATGGCATAGAGGGACAAAGTTCTATGACCCAGACAACTTAAGTTCAATTAGTGGGCTGGGTGCTGGAATAGCCAAACACAGTAGGCTGGGAAGTGAGTGGCCACTGTCGGGCTCACTTATCCTAGGGTGAGGAAGGTGGCTTTGGCTCACTATTTGTGTGATGCTTAGTGGTATCTATAAAGTGTGGACCCCTAGAGCAAATGCTGTCACTGTGCATATGCGCAAGTTGGACAAGTTAGTGTGTGCACAAGCATGCTTCCCATGGCAGGTAGCATGCAGTGAAGCTCAAAAACCTACCATGAGAACGAAGTCAGCTTCAAGGGAATGAGTAGGTAACGCCCCAGGACCAGCAAGCAGACCCACTCCCTACAACTTAACTCTCAGCACTGAGGAATCCTTGGACATGGTTGAGCTACCCACGTAGAAACCAGTAGGATATAGCATTGTTGTTAAACTTGACAATGCCTGTCTCTCACCTCTCTCATTGTGTGCACACGCTAGGGAGCCATCAGACAGGGTTCTATGGATGTGCAACAAAAAAGGCAAGAGCAAAAAAGAGCTGATTCCTGGAATCCTGGACTTACAGTCCAAGCAGTAATATACAACAAAAGTGTGAACAAAGTAGCCAGTACAAATGTCCACAATGGATAACAGGCAGCATAACGACACCCCTAGTGGAGAGGCATTTTACAGTATTTTTGGCTTCTCTAGTTCCTGAGTGCAAACTGGATGAGGAACCAACCCACCAAGTACAACCTGGTAAAAATGAACTCCCCAATTGCTGTTTTGAATAAGAAATCACTGCTGGTGCAATTTCTAAATGTACATTCCTTTCTTTTGTGATATTTCCCCTTCTTTCTCTTTGTGCAACAATGGAGTTGGTATGTACATTAGGAGGGTATCCCCTGGAAAAATAAATAAATAAAAATGCTTACAGTTATTTTTTTTCCACTGGTTTAATTTCCTGACCATTTGTGATCAGCAAGTTGATTCCTTGCCAAGCTGTAACTCAATGAACCCTACTGGAGGAATATTTTCTAACAGGTAGTTATCTATTAACAGAAGGCAATGCAGTTAGTAATCCATCTGGACTATACCGATTCCACCATAGCCAAAACCATCTTTATCCAGAATAACTGGTCTACTTTCTTGAACTCATGCAGTCTTAGTAGGTAGAACCCTAAGCTGTTTAGTTGTGGATGCATATCTTGAAGGGCTTTTTCCTTCCTGGATTCTGACACCAGAAAGAAACCAGGATGTAAACAAAGGTTAGTCCTAAGGGCCATCCAATCTTTAACTAGGGTTTCAACAAAAAAAAAAAAAAAACACTGTATCACTAATGAAGGCAGATAATGATCACCAAGAAAACCATGTTTCAAGAGGCAGAAGTCAGATCTCCTGAAGAACTGTTTTAAACATGGAAAGTGTATGCCCATCAACCATGAAGTTAAAGTCCCAAGGGGAAGAACAGCTCTATGGTGCAATGCAGAGATGCAGGTACCCCTTTAAGAAACTGATTGACAAATCAGTGGTCTATCAAAATTCTGCCCTCCACAAGGTCACAATGTGCCAAAGTAGCAGAAAAAATGTTCCTTGATGGTGGAATAAGTACGATACATGTTAAATAGGTGCCCAAGACAGGCCACAACTGACTGCAAACTTGTCAACCAAGTTGATACAACCTACTGTTCTGCCTAAGTGCACATCTCCCATTTAGCAGTGTACAATGCCCTAAATTCATGTAGACGGACTGGAAGCCCCTTACATGGGGCTCTGTTTTCCCTTATAACAAAAAAGAGTCCAGGTGAGCTCTGAAAAACACTAGTAACACACAAGTCATAAGTGATTGCATGAGATTCAGCTGCAGGAAGGAAAATCAAAAACTGAAACTAGGATCAAAGTTCATTAGTTCAGAATACACAGAGGGAGAGTCTAACATTACCAGAAAGTCAGTTTTGGTATGATGACTATGCAGTCACAGGCAAAGCAATCTGTAGTGAAGCAGTGTTTAGCAAATCAGCAAACACTATAGTGATGACAGTTTTCATTATGGGCCCAAGAGGCAAATAAGAGTCTAAGCTTCCACCAAAATCTGCACAGTGTCCAAGGTTTTTATAGAAATGACTATCATGACCCTCTCTGTGGGCAGCAATGACTGACACTGGAAAGAAGCCACCTTAATGAAGTAAATTATTTATAATGAGATAAGATAATTTTTCCAGTTTATGGTTAACCTGTAATGGTACCAATTAACCCACTGATGAAGTGACTGAGAGACACATGCCCAGTTAAGGAAACAGAAAAAACTCCATTCTCTGCTAGGCTTCCATCAGTATGGCAACCAAATACGGATGCAAAGAATGACCAATATGCAAAACTATATAATGAAAGTGAAGCCACCCACAGTGAGTTGCAGGAGTCTCCTGTGCAGACCACATATAATGATCTCTCAAAGAGCACTGATCTAGTGACATCACCCATGTGCCCTATGGTAATAAAGATACAACCTACCTCCTGGGGACTCATCATTCTAAAATGGATTTAATCAGATCTGCCTGTTGAAATCACTGAGGTCCAAACTGGAAAACTATTTATTTACATTTAAGTGGGTGTGTAACCTAGCCTAAGAACCATTTTCAGTTGCAACCCAGGCATTTAGGCACAAGCAATAACCATGAATGTTTGCAAGACAGAAAACAGTAATTCTAAACACAGAAATAGGCTATGATTAATAACAGTAAGAACACAATGTTTTGGTCATACTGGTGTAAGACTAGTAATACAGCCTTCAAATATGTACAAGCGGCACTAGGACTGCTATTTTGTTTGGCTTGCATTGACAGCGGACTACTGTCAGGTGCTCTCCTAGACAGGGATACTGCAGACTATCATTCTGTGACTGTGAAAGCATACAGTCATGAACAGGGAAGTATACACACTTATGCATGTTATTTAGATGGCCCTTAAGCTGCAGTCAGAAGACTGGACACTCATTTATCTTTCTTAATGTTAGTGAAACAGAACTGCAGCTACAAAGAGCAAATTTTCAGCATGATCTCTTGGCAATTGTTAAATTAAATGCAAGCCTGTTTTCACAGGGTGCCTTCCTAAGTGTAAAGAGTGTAAGGTTGTTTGCTTAGTTTTTAGTCTGCTTTTAAGGGAGACCAGTAGTTAGCACTGAGCAATTTAAAGAACAGGGAATCTAAAAGAAAGGGAGGGACCCTGACAGTAAAACCCTGGCAGGAAATAGTAACCAGGTAGCATTCAGAGTTATGCAGTGATGTTCCCAGTTGCTTGTAGAGTGAACGAGTCATACTTTTTTCTGCTAATTGTAAAAGAGCTGTGTTATGTGATAAATTTAAATAAAAAACTAGAAACACACTCAGTTCATGGAATCAGAATATTTATGGCAGTTGCTTTTCTTGCTTTTATAGACAGCAAGCATGAGTTAACAAGAATATTTGTAATTCTTTGTTACATGTAACTCTTTTTATTATACTTTTTCAGCAAAGTGCAAATAAAATAAAATACATACAATGTCATAAATACATTTTCAAATATTAACATATATTGTTTATGAGTACATAGTCTGATAGAAGTGGAGTTTGTTATATATAGAAGGATGTTATACTTTGCTGCATTTCAAAACCTACAACTAACTCTTTTTAATATTAACTGGAGATTTTCTCCACAGGCTTCCTCTGAAAATGGATGACAAGCTCAATCAGACAACCCTATTAACAAAATACAAACAAATTATAAAATCATCGTATGTACCACATTTGTATGCTACTTTAATGACAGTTCTCTCCTCAGTCCCCTAGCTTGTAACACCTATGTCTTTTCTTCCAGTTCCTTCTGGCTCCTTTCTGACATTTCTTTGAATCCCTTTGGTAATGTACATCTAAATTTTTGATAAGCTGCACAAAAGCCTGAAGAATATTTGTAATTCTAATGCATGTCTTCAACTGGGCTGTGTCTGACATTGATCAGCTGTGATCAGTCCATACCCTTGTAAAAAGTAGATAAATAAAAACATGGCTTGAAGTTGTATTAAGTCTTACTAACAATTTGTTATAAGTGTAGTTGAATGGTTAAGTGATGGTATAACCAAACACCAAAAATACTTTCTGCTACTAACTAAGGGAATGCATTACCTAAAGGTTCTCAGCTATTAAACATTGCACTGTGGTTAGTCTTGGGGGGGGGGGGGTGTCTAACAGTATTAAGTAAATCTTGGTGCATTTAATAAACTGCTAGCAGCCAAGCAGTTTCAATATACATACAAACATACGCATACACACACAAAGAGGGACTGGGCACATACATGATTACATTTTGGCTACTGATGCATTTAGTTAAGAGGAGTGATATTTATTTCCAAAGGAATCCAAGGTTATATTTCTTTTATTTGAACTAATTTTGCATTTTTAATCAACCCTAAATTTCAGTGGTTACTCACTTGCCAAAAAATAGTCAGAGGTGTACATAAAACAGCTGTAAATGTTATGCCCCCACCATGTTTTATATGCAAAATGCCACTGCAGTGATAAATAACACTGTTGCTTTAGATAACGAAAAAAATATTTATTTATTTATTGACATTTGTTAACTGGGTTAGTCCAACTGGGCCAGGAGCCCATTTTCAGTGGTTACCCAAGGAGATAAGCTCCAGTTACAGTTTACAGCAAATAAAATTTCACACTCCAGGATAGTACAATTAAAACTACAGAACATCAAAAAAAATATTGTAAGTTACATACTCATCAAAACAACCAAATATCTATGTACAATATATACAAAATACACCAAGTAGGGTTAACCATATTGAGAGTTCTGATGGACCAAGATAAGCCCCAAGAAGGATAGTTAGTGATAGGGAGAGACTAGTTTATATACATGCTGACACTTGCTGGATGTTGTGAGAGTGGAGTGTACTGGAATTAGGTGGGGTCATGACAGGGGCAGGTCTTGGTGTTAAGTAGGTAAGTTTGAGTTCTTTTTTAAAGAGTAATGGTTGGGTATTAGAGCGCAAGTGTGCTGTGAGTTTATTCCACGCTTGGGCCACAGTGTATTTATATAGTAATTTGCCTATATTATTCTTTGCTTGATAAATATCAAGGAGTTGCTGGTTAGAGGTTCAGAGGGTCCAAGAGGGGGTATAGGTGGATACCAGGGGGGAAGAGACCTGGGCAGAATGAAGGTTTATATAATATGGAGTATATTATTTTAAATTGCGATAGGAGGAGTTGTTGGGGGAGTTTCAGCCATTAGAGAGTGTTGAGTGCAATGCAGTGATGGGAGTTATAAGGAGAGTTGGTGATAAATCTAGTTATTTTGTGGTATGTTTTTTGGAGTTTAGACAGGGCTGTGGACTGAATATTAGTTAGGACAGGGGAAGCATAGAGAAGGGAGGGGAGGAGAAGAGCATGAGCCAGGGAGAGTATAGCATTTGAAGTTAGAAATTTTTTGTTACGATAGAGCAAGCCAAGTTTCTGGTGAGGTTTTTTTTATGCATTGAAGTATATGTAAGTTAAATTTAAGTTAATTGTCAATAATGGCACCAAAGAGCTTTGCGTGGGGTACAGGCTGAATGATGGTGTTGTTGGAAGATGTGATAGCAAAGGTGGATTTATGATGAGAGACTGAATGAGGGAGAAAATGCAAAAGTTTGTTTTTTTGGGGAGTTTAGGATGAGTAGATTGTTGGACAGCACCTTTTCAATGCTTAAAACAGTGTTTTGGGTAAGAGTATGGAGTTCAGAGATATTACTGGAGAAAGAGATGAGAGTCGAATCATCTGCATGTTGAATTAAGGAAGATTTGTTTGCAGGCTGTGTGAAGTTCATTAGTGAAGATGTTAAACAGGAGAGGATCTAAGATGGAACCTTGGGGAACACTGCATGGAGCTGGAATGGAGGGTGAGCAGGAAGAGAGCCATCTGACAGATTGTTGCCTACAAGAGAGGTAGCTAGAGAACCAGGCTAAAGAGGCATCAGACAGATTGAGATTAGCTAGTTTAGATAGGAGTAAGGGGTGAAATACAGTGTCAAATCTTTGGAGAGGTCAAGGAAGAGACAGGATATGAGTTGGTTATTGTCACAGGCTTCAGCAACTGAGTGAGTGAAGGATAGAAGGGCAGTGGCTGTGCTATGGTATGGCCGAAAACCATGTTGAGTGGGAGTAAGAAGGTTTTCTTGGAGGAGATAAACTGAGAAGCTGTGTATGTATGCATTTTGAAAAAGTGCAAACTTGGTAATGACTGTTTAAATGAGGAGATCTACAAAGGTCACAGGCAAGTGCCTTCCTGCTACATGACAAATTCCATGTTGCGGTGCTTTAATGAGCAACATTCTGATAGCATACCACAAGAATTTTAGAGAAAAATGTACCTTTAAGATTTTCTTTCATAAGCAGTGTGACAGGACATCTGTTGTGGATAATGATACGTGGACTTGTGTCTTCTGACAAGGTTAAATATGTCACACCGAGGTGCTCCTGATAGGTCAGTACCACAGCTCTAAAAACAAACAAGAAAAAGGATAACCATATTCCTTCTGTGTTATGTCTGATTTAATTTCTTGAACAATACAAACTTTTTGTCATTCTTCTCCTTCTTCCTGCATCTGTCAGTCTTATTTTAGTTTTAATACCAGGACCTCCTTGTCACTAAAAATTAACACAGAGTTTTGCAGAGACTGCATCAGCTGACTGGTTCAGAATGATGTCAAATAGAAAAGAAACACAAATTGCAGTTGTGTTCTTATACAGCAAGCGATACATTTTGTACAACTTTGCAAATAAATAAAATTATTTAGGCACAGAGTTATTTACGGGTTTCAAGGTTAAAGGCTCAATCCTGACCTTCTCTCACCAACTAAAACGCATTCGTTGAACTGACTATTTCTGTAAACCTTTCATAAATGTTGCATTTATCTTTGCTCTTTTGGTCAGGATATGACTGAAAAGGGTATGTAGTAGATTTGTTTATTTAATGGTTAACAATGAAATAAAATAAAAACAAAAATAAACAACTTGTGCATTAAAAATATATCTACCATTACAATTATTTACTACTGCAATAATATACATTAAAAAGTGTGCATCTTTTGACTGCACCCAGTGCAGTTACCAGACAACAAAACATTCTGACTTCAGATATGCAGTGAGATAAAGAGGCAGATGTACATAATAATACTGGGAAAATGTTATATATTCAAATGAAAATGTACAGAAAATAAAGCATTAGAAAAAATGCATAAGAAAAAAAACACGCACACACAATGCAATCTGAACCATGAAAGTTTTCTCTAAAGGTGTCAGCAGTTCTTTCAAAGTTTAAATGAAAATATGTTCTTCAAAGTTGCTGCCTAAAGGACTGTCTGAACATAAAGGCTACATGTTGTACATAAGTGCAACACATGAGAATGCATTACAACATGTCTGAAACATGGAAAAAAACAATTGCTTTTTTTAATTAAGCTAACACATGATTCCACATACGCTAGCCAAATGGCAGCTTTAAATATGTCTCACAATAGTAGCAGACTGATAGAAAAGCATGTTCAGTTCACCTGGTACAAAATCCATTTTCATTTAAGTCCCCAATGGGTACGGCCACAGTCTGTCTTGGAAAATCTTGTCTAATCATAACTGGCAAGGTCCAGTACTGGGAATTGGCAGCATCCACGCCTGGAGCAAGACTCAGCAGCATGTACTTGTGTGGAAGCGAAACATCTTCAGCCGACTGAGTGGTGTTGAACAGAAGGTCCCAACAAGGAACAGAACTTGGCTTAGCCTTTCCCACAGCTGGGCTTATGCTAAACACAGTACTATCTGGCGTGCATGTATACTGGGAAAACACAAACACACAGATGGGTTACCAAATGTCTCAAACAAAATTTACTAACAGAATATCTTTTCATTAACTTGTTCCTGTTCTGCTGATGCTACACTCTGAAAATATTAAGTAAAGTAGCTGTTGACACTAAATGGAAAATAAGAAATAAAAGTATATAGTCCTAATGAAACTTCATATTTTTCCTGACCTGACTTCAAATAGTATGTGTTTATTAAGGTAAAAAGGCTTTACAACTATCAGCAAAATTGTGTAGTTGAAATATACAAAGGTTTTACATAATTTTGCCAAATGTGTTTTGTTTTATGTTTTAGATAATGCACTGCTTCACTTGTGCTTTTTTTCCTGACAATACCTAGTTGGCCTCAGAATTACCCAAACATGTACATGACACTGTGCCATGCTACCATATTGAAGGCTATTTTTCCAGCAGCTAAATGTACAATGATTATATTAACATCACACCTGAAATACTCTGCTTCTGTTATTTTACCACATTCCACTGACATCCTGTAAACAGAGCTCTCAACTTTTGCCAACAAATTTGGAACAAAGTAAAAAATAACTAAATAAAAGGCCCCAAATTAGGGACAATTTCAGCAGGAATGGAAGAAAACTTAGAGACACATCACAGGTGTCCCTAGAGATAGCTGAGAGGTCTGCTTGCAAACACAAAGTGCTAATAAAGTTAGAACCTATGAAGGTTCACAATGATTTCCATTCTGATCTAAATCCAAACCTGAGTAAGTATGGCTTTGACACATTAAAAGAGCTTGCATCCTGCCACAAAGCTTGTATGGGACAAAGTAGTGCAGTTATGCTTGATGGGAAGTAAGCAGCATCTGGCCCATAATGCATGTTTGTGTACTGTTAAGAGAATTATGCTACATTATACAATGACACCCCATTAATATTCCAAAATGTGCATGCTGATTGGTCTGCGTGCACGTTGTAAATCAGACTTATACTAATGGAAAATGGTCTGGTCTCCCAGACTTTTTCCATTAGTATAAGTCTTTTTTTACAGCAACGGAGAACGCAAGACCTCCGTTGCTTTTTAGACACTGTCTCGCTATGTTAAAGGAGTTTAACATAGCGAGACAGCTTTAAAAAAAGTAACCAAGATCTTCCTTTCTCCGGTGCTTTTTTTAAAGCTGTGTCCCTTAAAATAAATTAACAGCGAGACAGCTTTAAAAAAAGTAACCAAGATCTTCCTTTCTCTGTTGCTTTTCTTAAAGCTGTCTCGCTATGTTAAACTCCTTTAACATAGCGAGATACTTTGTAAAAAGCAACGGAGATCTTGCTTTCTCCGTGGCTTCCACTCACAGCTCTGATGTACTGCATAAGCATACGCAGTACATCAGAATAGCCGCAGAATAACAGACAGCTGCGGAAGGGCAGCAAGGAGGCATTATACAATGCCATTATTTAAAAAAAGTAATTTTTTTTTTCTTAAATAATGTCATTGTATAACAGTAATAACCGACTTCTGGGTGTGGGTAATGCTGGATTTACCCACGGTTGTCTTTGTTTGGCCACTCGGGCTTCGCCCTTGTGACCAAACCACACCAACCGTGGGTAAATCCAGCATTACCCACGCCCAGGCATGGGTTATTGCTATATTAAACACTCTCAATATCACATATAATTGCAGTGGCAGATCACTTGGCAAAGGAACCACAAGTTTTTCCTCTTCATACTTCAATGGCCCCTACTATAAAAGCAACACTGGACATATGACCAAAATAAATAATTATCTATAAAATAAATTACTTAATTAAATCAGTACCATCAGCCTTCAGTGTACAGTGCAATGATATACAAAGAAAGTATCTGTGATGGCACTTAAGAAACATGGCACAACCACTAAATTTCTCTCTCATTATATGTCTACTAACTTGAACATGGAGTAAACAGCCTAAAACATTATATGCTACTGGGTAAACATCTTTGGTCTGTCCAAAGAATTTTGCAAATCCACCACTTTCTGAATGCTGTACTTCCTCAGAATGGCTGTTTATTTATGTCCAATACTCACTGCGAATTAAACTGACTTGAACCATCTTCTTAATTTATTACTCACCTGCTATGATTTGCCCATAGCACTGTGATTCTGGTCCTCAGATTTAGCCTTGTTCCTTGTAGATTTACCGACTTCCACTTCAATTCAGATCTGATTATGGAAAATAATTTACTAAATAACTACACTAAACCTGCACAATAATTATTATATTTTCGAAATTTCAAACATCGCTCATATGGTGTCGACCATATGGTGTTCGATGTATGAAACTTTCGAAAATATATTATAGACCCAGAGAAAATCAGCTAGGATAGGAGAAGAAAAAATGTTGGTGTGGAAGTGTCTTACAGTCGTTCAGTAAAAAGAAGTTTCGACTTTGCTACATGAGATGGCTTCCAGTAATATACAGGAAAAATACATTAAATGTATTCAGATGTCTTTAAAATATGTGAGATATAGGAGGCCTATATAAAGTCAAATGAAAAATCGCTATAAAGAATAGAAATAGCTTTAAGCAGCTATTCAGATGAGCTGATAAAACTGCAGAAGTCAAAGGCTGAAATGAAGTAAAGATTGGCTGAATCTGAAGCTTCTCAAAAAGAGCTCTCTTAAGAAATTGTCAAGTTAGAAGACTGATCAGCAGACAAAAAACTGAAATATTCTGCTGTGTCACACAAACTGGATGGAGCAAACTGCATTCATTTTATGAAAGTACAAATAAGCAAATGGACTAGTATTCTGCAACAGGTTCTGTTAGCTGAAAGATCACACTGTATGCATGCTCCAAATCTGGCCATGTGAAAGCAGCCAAGACCTATAACAGTAAGGATGTAGTGATACCAGCAGAAATAGCTGTTCCTGACTAAACTGTTTCAGAAGGGAAAGGTATTAAAAACTGGGGACCTCAGCATGTTTGTAGAAAAATGAGTATTCACTGTACACTACACAGAAGACAAGCAAGTTTATTCCCGCAATCTGGGGATGTCAAGAGGCAGATGTGTGATTTAAATTGCTCACCCCCAAAGGGCCCATCTCTATACCGGAAGAATGCAAAGTTCCTGTAATCACGGCTGCAGAGGTAAAAAACACACTCTCCAAAGCAAAGAACACAGCATCCATGGGACATGACAACATCCCAGGCTGCGTTTACACAAACTACAGAATGAAATAGCACCCCACCTAAACGCCATGTTCAATCATAGCCTCACCTCAGGCTTTGTGCCCACTGTATTGCGCACAGCGATGGTTATCCCACTCCATAAAGAGGGAGCCACCATGGACCCGGGAACTACCACCCCATTAGCCTAATGAGCCTGGTCTGCAAGGCCATGGAACGTATCATCATGGAACTTACAAACAAAGACATTGGTAATCTACAAACTTTGGACCCCACCCTGTTCGGGTTTGCAAAATGCAGATCATGTCTCCTAAACCTGATAGACTTCCTTGAAGCAGTCACCAAAGCCGTAGATGAAGGTAAGGTGGTTCACACAGCCTATCTAGATCTCACCAAGGCTTGTGTCACCATCACCCACTTTGGAAGTATAGATAAACTCACTAAAGTAGGTATAAATCCCTGTGTCACAAGATAGGTTGTCAACTGGCTCACTGACAGAACCCACACTTCAGATCAGTGACAAGTGGAGTACCACAGGGTTTAGTCCTTGGTCCTCTCTTGTTGGGTATCTACTTTTCTGAAGTACAGGCTAACACAGAAGGTCTTTGGCTAATGAAGTCTGCAAACTAGGAGCCATAATTGAAACTCCTAATGATGTGGATATCCTACAAAAGGGCTTCACTGAGACAGATGCCTGGTGTCAAAGCCATGGCCTCAAGCTCAATGCCAAAAAGTGCACTGTTATCCCCTTTGGTAAAAACTCTGTACCAATGAGCTACCACAAAGGTGGTAGTCTACTTAACACTGAAAGTGTGATAAGAGACCTTGGGATACAAGGTGGACAGTAGTCTCTCCTTTGATAATCACATCGCCATAGTAGTCAGGAAATCCTCCTACATGGCACACGTCATCACAAAAGGTTTCTCATCCAGGAAAAAAGAGGTCATTGTTCCCCTCTACTCTTCACTTATTAGACCCATTATAGAGTACAATGCCCCTTTTGGTATGTACCTCACAAGACATTTACAACAACTGGAAAGGCCGCAGAAATACCTCACAAAGAGGATTACCTGCCTTAAACAGATGCCCTAGGCAGACCGTTTCAAAAAACTCCAGCTTTACTCCGTTGCATATCGCCTACTCAGAGGCGATCTCTGCTTAACATACAAAGCTATGTCAGACCCAGAGCTGTTGGATATGCTCCACTTAAAGAAATCCCAATCCCTCTGAACTACTCACTCTAGGGACCTAAACCTTGTCACCACAATAAACAGAACATGCTGGAGGGATAGATTCCTGTCCCAGAGACTTCCCATACTCTGGAACAAACTATCGATATCAAACAAAGCTCCTTATTAGCACTCTTCAAGAAAAATCTTGATGATTGGATGGGAAATAGGAAATTCACCCCAGGGATCACCTCTGTGGCTCTGCTCGACAAGGGCACAGGAAAATAATTTTCTTGGGTACCTTTTTGGCTAGGCTTATATAGGCCCTAGGGCCAAAAGCCTAGTACCTACCTATGAACCTATATCCAACTGTCATTAGAATATTTTTGGAGGGATGATCAAAGACATTTTTGGATACAAAACAGGCAATGAAAGAAATAAAAAAAAAGTTTACCCAGCAAAGAGTGAGCCAGCAAACTGTAGGGGACTCCACTACTCATTCTTCTGGCAATAACAAAACCCACAGAGACAACTTAATAATATCTATGCAAAAACTGGCTCTGCTACTGCTTAGCTCCTGGCTAGAATACATTTTCTGGCCTCATCTGTTGCCTTTTCTCCAAATACTTGTCTTTTCCACTTCCCCCTTTTTCTCCATTGGGCTAGAAAAATACTCACTAAACCACAAGGAGTAACTTTTTTACACAAATTATATCAGAATGGTTATAAAGGAGTAACTTTTTTACACAAATTACATCAGAATGGTTATAACAGAATGGTTTGGAAGGACAAATACATTTTGCAGAGGATACTGCTGCTCTGGAACAGACTCCCTATCCATATAAAACAAAGTTCACCCTTGTCCTTATTCAAGTACAACTTCAATCTATGAATGGGAAACAGAAAATGTACCCCATAACTGCCCCTGTACTGCTAACTGACAGAGGCAGCTCCTAAATGCTTTATCCCATGCATTGTCCCCTCAAATTACCTGTGGTATGATCCCATATATTTTCATTGAGGTAATATATAATTATTGACCATGGGATGTGTACGGCCAATCTCTAACCAAATGGGATAATTTAATTTGAGCACAAAAAGAGAAACTGGCTAGGCTTAAAATGACCCTCAAGGGCAGCTGGCCCAGTATGAACTTATGAAGAGAAACTGGCTAGGCTTAAAATGACCCTCAAGGGCAGTTAGCCCAGTATGAACTTATGAAGAGAAACTGGCTAGGCTTAAAATGACCCTCAAGGGCAGCTAGCCCAGTATGAACTTATGAACCTATCAATCACAGACTCTAAATGACAAGACTCATTCTCTTCTTCTCTCTAATTAGATCAACCAATATCTCACTGCCCCCCGTCACAGTGTCATCAGTCTTTCTTTCAAAAACTAATAGCCCTTATAACAGTCTAAGAGTCCTGAACCATTCTTATATTATTACTTTATTTTTCAGTCTTAAATGTAACAATACTTTCAGAGCTGCTCTACTAATAACAGATCATACTATATTTCATTATCAACTACCTTCTCCCTTTTCTAATATTTCCATAGTTAAGCTGCCTCTTCTTTTCATTACTGTAATTGCTAGACTCTGCAGGTAATAATACATTATCTTTTGCAATCTTATGTCTCTCTGCTATACACATGGCTGTGTCTACTTCAACACTGTATATACATATGCAAGTTATATACATGATGCTTTGTAAGCTATTGTAAAGTTGTTTCTTTCATGTATGTACACTTACTTATATTTTGTATTCCTCCTGATATCATGTAACTGTATTTTATGTACATGTCAAAACTAGCGGAGCTTCTCTTCTAGGCTGCCACTGAAAAGGGGTTTTATCCCAGTTAGAGTTTCTTGCTAAAGAAAAATAAATTAATTAAATAAATAATACATTTGCCAATTAAACATTTTCTGTTGTTCCAAAGGAAAGTTACTGAGTAGCAGAAAAAAATTCCAGGAGCTAAATAGAAAAATCAGGATTACCTTGAACGTGAACCAGAGATAGGTGTTGGATGGTCAAGATAATGTGAAATGATAAAATAAATGGAAGAATGCTAAACTGGCATCTCAGCTGGCTGTAGTTTAGTCATGAGAACAACTTGACTGCAATAAATTGCTTTTTTGAATACCTGTACCCTGTTTGGTTCATTGGCTCAGTGAAGCTTGCAGGTCAATTTTTTGTTTGGTTATGAGAACAACTTGAGTAAGAACTAGTAAAAGTTTGTTGGCTGTTAAATTTGTGGGTGTATTCTTTAGCATAATCCCCACTTTGTCATTAATGTTTAGAAAGACAATGAAGAAACTGAAGATGCAACTGTAAGTAACAAAACATGTTTTTGTTCTTAGTAATATGAGTATAACTTATTGAAGTAAACTGCACATTACATTGTAAAGTAATTCTGTAAAGCATGCAGAGTTATTATAAAGCGAGGTGAGGGGGAGTTTTATCTGCTGTTTAGTATTGTATCTAGGGTTGATACTGCAACAAGATAAAGGCTGGACATAAGCAATATAATGTTGTGAGCTCGGGCTGCTGTTGGATATTTAAAAATGGATTGATCATACATGTGTATTAAAAAAGTACCTTTCCTTGCTTTTATATAGGTGGAATTATAGATTAATTTTCTTAGTCTAGTTTTGTATCATCTGGAGAGAACTGTTTATTGCATTTGTAAAGCTATTAGCTGTTTTTCATCAGCAAATGCCTCCAGTTGGAGACAGTGAGTCTACATATGCAGGCAATTAATCAGACAATGTAAACATATAAACAATGTACTGTGAGGCATTTTTTGTACAATAAAAAATAATTATTACTATACTCACTCACACCTAAAACTTTGTTTTGTATACTTCCAGTTCATACCCATTCCTGCTTATGGTGTCCAGAACCTTTTTTGAGTCTGGTTTCTTTAACTAAGTGACTTACCAGCTAGTAATAGGCAGTATTAGAAAGGACAAGGGGTTATTAACAAAATGACACTAAGATTGTTACTTTAGGATATCCTGCAGTGGAGAAATTAATTGTTGTTTGCCACTTGTTATTCACATTTTCATATTTATGTTCATACATTCATAACTCAGAGACCTCTACATTTCATTTAGGTATATGGTGTGAAACACCAATGTGGGAGATAGGATAATTCACATAAAATGCTGGTTTAAATCATACTGTTGTGGAAATATTGCTAGTTGTTTGTTAGAAATTATGAAAGTTAGCAATATTCCCATATGCACTTAATACTTCAAAACCAAGTGGCTTATAAACTTATGAATGACATTAGGTGAAACCTTAGATGTTGCTGAAGAAAACCGTATTTAATATTTGCACTGGAAGATGTACATCTTAGGAGATATCCAGTATTATTTGTATGGCGAATTATAAAATTAAATGTTTTCATATTTCTGTAAATACTTAAATAAACATGCATTTATCGAGGAATTTCTTGTTGTCACAAGAAAGCTTATGTCAAGTTAATAAAACGTTCTAACAATATATGCCTAATTTGTATAGTTTTCATGATATGAAAATTTGTTAGTGAACGTTTCGAAAACATATAATTTTCGGTTTGGTGCGCATTATAAAATATTACAGTATTTATAAAAATACTATGACTGCACTATTATCACTGTAAATAATATTTCTTATTGAAGTATGCTATTTGTACAGTTGTAATAGTTTTAACTGTTCACAAAATATTTACATAGGTTTATCTTATGCTTTTAAATTTTATTTTTCAGAAAATGCTCTAGAATGCAAGATGTGTATAGGCTGTTAGAGGAGTGCATTCCGCAACACATAAGTATTAATGATTTAAAGAAGAACTGGCAAAAACTTCAGTAAAAATAAATGAAGTTTGAGAAGGAGGAAAGTCAATTATTTTGCAAACAGTTGTATCCTCATCATAATTAGTATTTCAGTATTGAATACAACCAAGCACAATTTAGTTTATTCATTTAAAGGGAACAAGTGCACTTATTTTTGGGGATAAAAAATCAGTTAACTGAGAGCATGCAATTTGTTTTTCACATTTGGGAGGGGAAACAGATAGGACAAAGACAGACAAAGGAGGTAACAGAGGCTTTAGCATGAACTTCTAACATGATTAAACCTACCTTTAGGACAAATAAAGCCTGTGGGTACAGGTGTCTATTTTGGATAACTACACCTATATGGAGAGGCAGCTTCAATTTTTGGAAAGTGTATATATAAGTTTTGTGTGTCTGCTGTGAGTTAGGGGGTTGAAATGTATTTAGTTTTTCATTTATTGGGTATTTCATTAAAGGGAAAAGTCTTGGAAAATGTGACACAGATTCAAATAGAGATAAGAAGCAGCAACTGTTTACATGATCAGCCTGCCAAGTTTTAGTGTATGCATGCAAGATGGAAACATACATTTAAAAGAATGGTCTTTCAGAATATTATGAAAGCAATAACATTTTATTAGAATGACTCCCTAATCATTTTTATTATGTAATAGCAATATAACTGCAGGTACTGGCAAAGAGTACTGAATAAAATTAAGTGGTGTAAGCTGCAAAACAGAGAGAGGTACAGGGTAAAGATAGCAATTTACAGGAGACACATTTGGATAGAAATAAGAATGTGAACTTGGGAGAAAAAGTTTTTTTTCAGAATGGGCATTAACCAGAGAACCAGAGACAAAGGAAAATGGGGACTGCTAATACTGATTATAACACAGGCTCCAAAAGTAATAAGAAGAGAAGACAATAATGGTAGATTTGTATTATTGGCAGGAAATAGGATTATTCTGACATATACTGATATTCCACCTAAAACTACTATTATGGAGCTTAAGAGAATTTGGGGAAATATAATTAGCTTTCAGGACCATTATTGATGCTTGGGGATTGGAACCTGAGTTGCAATAATGAGGACACATCTGGATAACGCAGAAGAGAAAAAAGTAGATTTCTGAAGAAATTAAAAGAATATTTGAAATAGAAGATATGAATGTACTAGCAGGAACTCAAGCAAAATTTACATATCCCTTAAGGTTAGGGCTAGAATGGCTATATGTTATATTTCACATGAATATTGGTATTTAACTGAAAGTACTAAATCATATCTACTAACTATCTCAGAAAATGTACCAATAAAGACTAAGAGACACAAGGTATGGAAGCCAAAGACGACACTAGTGCTTTCCTACATACCTGTTAAAAATAATTTAAAGAAGGGAAACACAGATAGGACACGGACAGATGGCAACAGGGAACACAGGATCTAGCATCAAATTTCAACAGGATTAAGAGCTATGAGAAGATAAACATTTCTTCAGAGGGGACAGCTACGGAGTGGAATAAAAAGAAAATGGAATTTAAAATATGGTAGAAATAAGAGTGAAAGATATGGAAAAGATGTAACTGGAATTATTTAGAGATGTCAAAGGTTAAAATTATTGCAGAACAGAATCTCTCAGAACAAAAAAAGAGGAGCAATTGTTGAGTGATAAAGGGAAAATAAGGGAATATATGGACAATAAGTATGTATGAGTTTAGAGAAATGTTAGTGCTAAGCAAGTATTTTGATACCTCCAGAGCATAAAACAATTAGCACAATGACTTAGGTAGCAGAAAATAGAAATAGCTGTTGTTAAGTGTAGGGAACCCATGACAAGAAAGTTAACCAGATTATCTTATAGAGGTATTACAGATATTTCAGAAATTGTATGAACATTTGTATAAGGCAGAGGAATGGGGAAACAATAAAATGCATAAATGGAAATACTTATGGATATCTTAAATCTGCCAAGGTTAGAGGGAGATTAGGCTCAATATTTAATAGCTAAAATAGGAAGGGAGGAGATAAAAATGGTGATGTACAATCAACTAACAGACATCACCAAGAACAGATGGTATTTCTGTGGAAGTCTGGAAGTTAGGCGAGAAGAAGGTGATAAAGACTTAGAAGGTTTTATTATTTTAAAGGGACTGGTTACATTATCTTGGAAGAAAGATTTGGTGGCTGAACTACTCAAAGAGAGTAAAGTCCTTTAGACTAATTTAAATTTTTAAAACCATGACTAGAAAGTATTCATATCTATACGAGCTAAGAGAATGGCAAACATGTTGCCAAATGTGATGAGAGGAATCAATGTAGTTTTATATAGGGGATACAAACATCTGACAACATTAATAGAACAATGGTGATCCAGACGGAAGCAGAATGTAAAAAAAAATGCCACTATAATACATGGGTCTTGATGCAGAGAAAGCACTGTACAGAATCAATTGGGATTTTACAAATAATTCAATGGTATTCCCTGATAGAATACTAGGGTTAACAAGGAGGATTTAACTCAAGCAGGAGGTTATAAATCAATGTAGAAAGGAATTATAATGGGGGCTAGGGGGGTTGAAGAGATAAGGGGAGAAAAGTAGGATTTTGGATGAAGGCCCATAAGGAAAACAACAACAAACATACAGAATATTTTATTTATAAGGCAGCAAGAGAATTAATGAAAGGGGATTTTTTCAAAAGGGGTTACTGTAAGTAGGGGTGTAGAAAACAGTCAAGAGGGGACTGGAATTTGAAAACATTAGAAAAGGAACCAATGTATTGGGAACAAATAATTAGGGAGGGAAAGGTGGTAATGCTGGGATGAGGCAAAGCAGAAATCTGTACTGTAGTCTGCTGTCGCTATAGGCAAACAGATAGGGATAGGGAAGTACTATGTGAAAGCTCAGCTCTGTTTGAGTTTTCAATTGAGTCTCTAACAGAAGCTGCTGATAAAAAGGGATAATTAGTAGTGCATATAAAGCATTTCATAACTATAAGAATCAACAGAAGAGGAGATTAGAAAAGATTGGGAACAGAGATTGGAAGGCAATTTACAAAGGAACAGTTGGATGACATCTGTATGGTTCCCACGTATGCAACAAAATACAGAAGGTGCAGGATTTTTTTTTTCATGGAAGTATTTGCATATATATTTTATAACCCAAGAAGATTTCAGAGAATTTTTCCACAGGTAGGCAGCAAATGCTGGTTGTGTCATGGGAAAGACAGAGGAAACTGGAAACATATTTTTGTGAAATATAACAGGTTGGCATACTTAAAAAAATCCCCATAGTGTTCTTTCTCAGAAATGCTGGGGAAGCAAATGATTCTAACTAAGGAAATGACTCTTTTGAGCTAGGGTATAAGATCAAAATTGCCAGAACATAGTAAGAATTTACTAAGTTTAATGCCATTGACCAGCAAAAAAAAGCAATTACTAGAAAATAGAAATCAACATCTAAAGGAGATAAAAGAAATGGAAGCAACATCTGTAGAAAAGAAAATAAGCAAACTACAAAAAATAAATGGAATTTGTGGGAACAATACATGCAGAATAATGTTTAGGAAATAGAGTGAAATTTAAGGTAAGGCAAGAATTGAGGGATTTCTGTAATGCTGGATTGAATGACACCTGTTACAAATTAAAACTATAGTTGTGTAAGTTGCACTTACCATAGCAATAGATTGTCGAATTCCACACTGCTGCAGTAGCCTTTTGGCTATATGGATTGTATCCTACCCAGGGTATAACCAGACATTTTTTTTGTTGTGAATCACCTAATCCTTCACCTCATGGTGATGTGAGCACTTGCATCCATGCAAGGGCCACTTAGGCCTCTCTGTCCACGCATGCATGTTCCATATAGGGCATTAAGGGCTACAAGTCATAGAATGAGCAGTCACCGACAACCTCCTAGCACAGGCTCCTATCATACCGCCTTCCAGCACAGGCTGTGTTAGCAGAGCAGTGGCACAAGCCAGTCAGGACCATCATTCTTTCCACTAAGATGAGCACAGCCATCCTCCCTTCTGCTGCCATCGAAGCCCCAAACCAGTAATTGAACCTTGGTCAACTGGGCTTTAATAAGAACTTTATCCCTTTATACAACCCTTGCAAGCATTGGTGTATTATTTTAGAGACAATAATCAGACTTTTACGGAAGTTCTGGATGTTGCCAAACTATTCACTAAACATTTCATAAATTCTTATGGTTTGACCGTCTGTAACTTACAAACTATGGGCCTTTACGGGTGATTTACAGTAACAGGAAACTACATTGTATCTACTCCTCACTAAATACAAACACCTTCGAGAAAGGATGCTACTTGAAATAGAAATCCAAAATCACTTAGGGGAGTTCTGGCAAAACATCTGAAACTCATTTATAAGGGATGCAGTAAAAATGTAGATATAACAGATGACTGCAAACTTGCTATTATAAAAAAAACAATATATACAGAAAAAGGTTCACATGACAAGGTAAACAGCTATAGTCCAATCAGTTTGCTGTCTAATATAGGGAAGGTTAAGGAGAATTAAATAATATTAGTTATGCAAATACAAATTTGTTACAATCTGTAATTAGCTTTTTTAAAACTATATTAGACACTTTTCATTGAAATGAATATACAGACAGATGGGATATTTACTGATTTTATGTCTGTGTTCATCAAGAGTTAACCATGAATGATTACTTAAACTGATTAAAATAGGCATGTCTAGACATCTTGTAAATTGGATAGGGGTAATGGGTCATGGCTGCATAACAGGAAATGTCAGACAGAGTATTAGACTTGCCACATAAATACTACAAGGTATGGTAGCAGAGTGCCACAGGTGTCTTATAACTTTTCAGTTTATGCATTTCCAACTTTGAAATGCAATCAACTGTTTTTATTGTTTGTATGTGGATTACCTAAAATGGTAAAGGATATTGTGAGCAATGTAGATCAGAAGAACATTTATCTGTTTTTAGATGAATTGTGTACTTGTGCTAAGATAAATGAGAAAAGTTAATGCAGGAAAAAAAAAGTGGATCATCTTTGCCCCTTCATCTGCAGTGCTCTTACAGGCTTGGAGACAGGTAGGTTGATTATGTTAGTTTATTAAATGATCTAGGACTGTAGCCATCATACTGATAATGTAAATGAAGGGTGTAATATGATCAGTGGTTGTGTGTAGAAAATGTATTAGATCAAAGAATGTAGAGGTGACAAAAACATTTAAATAAGTCTAAGACTGATCAAATGAACACTCACTGCCTCTGAATTCTATATTATAAAACTCAAAAATTAGAAGAAATACAAAGGGTCTACTGTGATGATTTAATATTTTTTTCACAGGGATCTAATTCTTGTAAACAAGGTCACAGCCACTGCATTAATGTGGAAATATACAGGCTTAAAAAGTAGTAAAAACACAGATTAAGTAAATTTGTTTAGAGATCCCAAGAATAACTAACAGGATGATAAACTGATTTTCTGACAGAGTTGCTGACACTTGGAATTCTACATGAATAAAAATAAAGAACAGTAAAAACCTAGTGACTGCTAAAGATAAGTTAAATGGAGCTGAGTGTTATAAGGTAGCTAATGTTTAAATGTTAACTCAAATTCAACTCTTTGTGACCTCACAGACTTTAGCACACCAGGCTGCTTGTCTGTCAAGAACTCCATCTTTGAGTTCTAGCAAAGTCATATTCATTACCTCAGAACTGCTGTTCATCCACTTTAACAAGCCCCATTCTTCATTTTCCCAGTATCACTCCCTTCTTTACTGAACCCTGCCTTTGCATTGCGTGATACAAAGTATATGAATTTTAATTTTGGTAGTAGGCCTTCCAGTGAACAGTTTGTATTTATTTCCTTGGGTATTGCTTTGAGTTTATCTTCTTGCAGTCCACTGAATTTTTAAGTTTTCTCCAGTGCTACAGTTCAAGAATTCTAATAAGGTATTAAAGATTACAAGAGCATTTGGCCCATGCCTGAAAAATGTACAGTACTAAACAGGTCTTGTACATTTATTTTCTTTTCACAAATTACAGATCTGCTGCATTACCACTAAAAGAACTACATGTTTTATACAACTTTCACATTTCTTATCTGAAAATCTCCATGCTTGCCTTAGTTCAGTACAACTCCCTCACATTTCTTTCTCCTTTCTAGATCTCAAGAGAGCTTTCTTGTGACACATAAAATAAACTAATCTTGAGTTGAGGATGTATCCTAGGGTATGCCACCTAATCCCTAGTCTCAACTGACCAGGATTGCCTTGCCATGCAATAGGGCTGCAATTCTAAACTCCATCTGAGTCGCACAGTAATTTGACCACTGGCACTATGTACCCACTTTAAGGGATGATGATCTGCGACCACAATGAATTTTCTTCCATAAAGGTAGGGTTGAAGCTTTTGGCAAGCTCAGAGTATGCCCATACACTCTGATACTATAACTGAAAATTATTCCTCCCTCACCTGAAGTCTACAGTTAAGATACACTATTTGGTGCTCTTCTCCCTTTGAAGAAACCTGGTTACATAAAGCTCGCAAACCATGGTTTCAAACATCTACCTGCACTTGGGTAAGACACAAGACCATTCATTGCTTCCTTGATCTTTCTGAAATATCTGCGCATAGGCTGGTGTCCAGAAAACCTTATTTGGTCTATTTTTTCTGATAATTTGGAAAAACTGATGGGAAACTGCAAATTCACTCCCTGTTTAACAACCATGTCCCTCGTGGATACAGGCAACAAGCAAATTACCCAACATACACTTATTCTGCCCATCTCTGGGTTATTCATATGAAAATATAAGGGCTAAAAGCTACCATGGAAATGTTAGGTCAGGCTTCTTACAAGTCTCACAGCTTAATAACCTAGTAAGTACCTATAAACTTAAGGTCTGTAAAAGCCCTACTACAGACTCATAAGTCTGACTAGCCATGGAAAGAATTATCATGGAAATGATTAATACGGATATAGAAAGCCTTCAAACACTGGCTCCAACCCAGTTTGGTTTGGTCAAGAGCAGATCATACCTACTCAACCTGCAGCACTTCTTTGAGAAGGTTACCAAGGCAATGGATGACGGGAAAACAGTGCATTCTGTCGTACTTAACCTGTATAAAGCATTTAATACAATACCCTTAATTCAGGCAATGTAAACAAACTCACATATATAGGTATAAACCCATATGTTACATGCTGGGCAGCCATTTGGCTCTCACATGCACCCAGGTTCTGTGCTGGGTCCACTCATTTTTGGCATCTACTTCTAGGAAGTCAAGGCCAGTGTCAAGGGCCTCAAGCAGACCAAGTTTGCAAATGATTGCAAATCAGAAGCAGCCACAGAACCCACCCACCCACCAAGACACTAACATCCTATAGGAAGGACCAACACAGACAAATGACTAGTGCCAAAGCCATAGTTTAAAACTCACTGCCAGGAAATGCATAGCAGTACCCTTTGGGAAGTCAGTCACCCCAGGAAATTACCTCATCAATAACATATCCCTAAGATTAGAACTCGTAATCAGAGATTTGGGCACATATGTAGATAGTAACCTGGCTTTTGACCAACATGTGTCTAAAGTAGTAAGGAAATCATTCTATGTTGTTCAACTTATAAGCAAGGGCATGGCATTTAAGTCCAAGGAAGTCATTGTTCCACTGTATTTGTCTTTTATCAGTATTAGGCCCATTACTGAGTAAAATATCCCTTTTGGTATAATACCTGACCAGGTTCAAGCAATAACTAACTTCCACAGAGGATCCTCACAAAAAATAACAAATACAGGGTATAAACAGCATGTCCTTTGCAGATTACCTCAAAGCCCTACCTCTATGCTCCTATTTCCTACATACTGTTGAGAGACAGTCTTTACCTGGCATGCAAGGCATCCTTGAATCAAACTCTGATGGACCTTTTGCATATCCGCAAAATGATTAGCATCAGAATTACTTGATCTTGGGATTTAAACTTTGCTTGCAACATAGGACATGGTAGAGAGACAGGTATGTGCCTCAGAGAACTCTCCTTCTCTGGAACAGGCTTCCCGGCCATATGAAGCAGAGCTCTTCCTTAACCATATTCAAGAAAAACCCAGTACCAGCTGATGGGAAATCAGAACTACCCCCTAGGTCCAGCATTTATGTCTCTAATGGACAGAGGCAGCCTGTAAATCCTGCCCTAGCTTAATATACTCCTTAAAATAACCTCTAAGGCACATAAACTTGCAGGATACAATTGGGATGCTTGGCTAGGCTTATAAATGTCCCAGTTTTTGTTAGACTAGTGTACACCTATGAACCCAAGAGGAGTGGCTACTGTGCTGTATTATGGGTCAAACTTCCTATACTGCCCTGCTATCCCTAGGTTATAGCCCATACCTGCTTTTTAGTAATGGGACAGGCCTGGCCAGAAGAGCCTCCACATTATAAGACACTGATCTAATCCTACAGTTACCCATTCTCTCACCAAGATAAGACACTTTTACCATTTTTACCTAATATTGGTTTGCTTTAATAGCCCCTGACTTGTTGAACATGTCCTTATCAAGACCAACTACAAATTACAATGTCACCCATATAAACAGATCATAGTCTTTGGCTCCTGCTAGAATGCAATGTAGCAGCCAATGGAAGGTTGCTGGGGCATTTTTCAACCCACAGGTCATTTTGGTGAATTCATACAATCCAAAAGGTGTCACAAAAGCTAATCTCTCTTTTGCTGTTGCTGTGAGTGTTAAGGGTACCTAACAGTAACCCTTAGTTAGGTCAACAGCAATATGATTGTGACCTCCCCCACAACTGCACTAAAGATCTATTCATCTTATGCATGACGTAGGCATCTGACTTTGTGTGACTATCCAACTTTCTATAGTCCCCAGAGAAGCTGGTGTTCCCATCTTTATTTTCCACCAGCACTACCAACGAAGTCCAGGAACTGTTTGATTCCTGGATTATCTCTTGCAATTTTCCAGTATAGCTTGCTTGAATCACTTAAGACCTCTACAAGGAGACTGTTTGATGGGCTGTTGTGTCCCTTTGTCCACATGCTGTTCCAAAATATTCAGTATCACTTAGCATATTCACTGCATGCGTTGCCTTACCTATTAGCAGAGGATCAAAAACCTCACAAATTGATCCTGGCCTATTTGGTGTTGACTAAACACCCTTTCAATTGTCCAAATATAACCATCAAAATGCTCTATACAAGTAAACAATGTATTAGTGACCTTTGCTTCCAGGGCTGAGCTTTCACTCCTGCTACTCATATGCATCTCTTGTCAATAAAGGATCTCTGCCTCTCTGCACTATCCCATCTTTTGTGTCTCAAACTGTTTCATTCCCTCTGCTGTTTTAAGAAACCTATTTCCAACTAAAATGCAATTTCTTCAGGTCAAACTGCATTCTGAGGTCAGCTGGCAATGGACTAAATTGTTCTTTTACTGCACTCTGCCCCCTACAGTCCCCTAAGTGGATTTTTTTCTGGTTCCATGAAATGAGCTTTAACTATACAAAAGGTAGCTACTAACTCATTATGATTCAGGTGAGCATAACAGCATATGGAAATTCTTGGATATGTACTTTTTAAACAGTGGTGTCACTGTCATTTGGCATATTCATCAGAGCTCATTTTTTACCTGTCCTAACTATGCTGTCTAAAGAATAAAATAACTTTAGTAATATACATATCTCTGTACATTCATCTTGAGGCTGCAAATGTGCATGTGACGTTTGTGGTGACAAAACTGTTTTAGGCTCAATAAGTCAAATTACAACATCTATACCACTGCAAAACACTAATGTGATGGCCTTCCAGGCTATGGTCTAATGCTGTATACCAGTGGCACCAATAAATGTGATGCCTGTAAAGGTACAGTCTCTCAACCACACCACTGACACCAATATATGAGGGACAAAGATCAATGGTCATCTAACCCATTCCATTGTCCCAACACGTTTTAGTTAAAAAAAAAAAAAAAAAAATATAATATATATATATATATATATATATATATATATATATATATATATATATACATATATATCTGTGTGTGTGTGTGTATAAATAGAAGTAAATCAGTATAAAAACTACATAGTGAAGTTTGGCCTTAAGAGTGCTTAACACATGCACCACCATTATCTCTTTCCTCAGTCAACACAATTGAAGGGAAAAAGAAATCACACTGTACCTCATCATCTGTGGCCTGCAAGGATGCAGTTATCAGTGGCTGATAGAAAACATCAAATGAAGTATTATTCACTATAACCGTCTGGTCCTCAATTTGCAAAATCTGAATTCCATGCTGAACGAATGAGGAAATGCAAAACTGGCAGAGCTGTAACAAAGAAAACATAACAAATAAATTGCACAAAATAAAAAAGAATACATACCCACCAAAAGATGATACAATTCTTCACTATTCAATAAAGACCCCCATGGACCACAGCATAGTAATCTGTGAATCATTATGGATCAACTGCTAACTTTTCCCTTACATACAGAGCACATAACACATCAGTCCTCATCTAACTAAAATTTGCTTACAAAAATTCTAACATACTTGTACCACAAAGCATCTTCCTAAAAATTTTTAGTACTTAAGTGTGGTCTGTACGATGCATTTTCATTATGATGAAGTCACGCGATAATTTGGGATGAAAACGCTTCATAAATTATTTTACTTTGAGAAGGCGCTTTGTGGTACTGGTAGTCATTTTCCATTGCTGGTGTTTAAAGTTTATTTGATTTGGATTATTCTAACATACTTGCCAAGAATCTTCGTATTACCAAAGCCTTTGAAACTACAAATCATAATGTTCTCCTCCACAAAGTTCAGTATCTTCATAAACAGAACATTTCAGGTTGACTAGGAGACTGCCTCTCTTGTCAAGGTACCACTAACATAAGAGTCCTTCAAGGCTCTCTCCTTGATTCTGTTTTGTTTTCTCTTTTCATTAACGATCTAAGCTCTGATCTTCTCTCAACATGTATGCCAACGACCTTCTACTCCTTAAATCCAATATAATTTCCTCCCTTCTGCAGAAACTGCAAATCAGTTTCACAGAAGTATGCAACTGGACAGACAGCAACACGCTGCTGATCAATCCTCTGAAATGCAACATTATGGTGTTTGGTACCCTGCAAAGACCATAAAAAAATCCCATCTACTAGAATAACTGAAAAGGGGGGAAACTTCTTGCCAACTAGTAACACAGTGAAAATATCTAGGAATAATTTTTGACCCTGCACTTTCCCTGACAAAGCATACAAATAACAGTACTTACAAAACACCATATAACTAAAGCTATTTTACAGTACTTCATAACTCCCAGCCCCTCACAGCTCATACTGCAAGAAATGTCCTCACTTGCAAAATTCAATATGAGCTCCCTCTAATAGCTTTTCACTCAAGCACAAATAAACATAAAATACAAAAAACTATAAACGAAATTTGCATATTTGTACTGCTAGCAGACCTTCTTACAGTGTTACACTGCTGAACACCAGGGCATTACCAATTCTTAAAAGTACTTCAACTACTACCTGAAAATAGGTTCATAGGTTGGTACTAGGCTATCGACCCTAGGGCTTATACAAGCCTACCCATAACAATTCCCTGGCTACTTCTTCCCACAGTATTTACTTCCCTGGACCCCTGTCTAGAAGGGCGACTGACGTGATCCTCGGGGTGAATTTCCTATCTCCCATCCAATCATCAAGGTTCCTTTTGAAGAGGGCTAAAGATGTGCTCTGCTTGACATGTATGGGCAGTCTATTCCAGAGTCTGGGGAGTCTCTGGGTCAGGAACCTATCCCTCCAGCATGTTTTGTTCATTGTGATAACAAGGTTTAGATCCCTGGAGCGTGTGTCTCTGAGGGATTGGGATTTCTTTAAGTGTAGCATGTCCAACAGCTCTGGGCTTGACATGGCCTCTGAGTAGACGATATGCGACATAGTACAGGTGGAGTTTTTTTAGATGGTC
Organism: Protopterus annectens; assembly: GCF_019279795.1. Lineage (NCBI taxonomy): Eukaryota > Metazoa > Chordata > Ceratodontiformes > Protopteridae > Protopterus > Protopterus annectens. The sequence goes on from NC_056731.1 coordinate 1,609,572,720, forward strand.
AGCATAGGTCTGCTTTAGGCCTGTGATTCTATTCTATTTCTGCGGCCTTTCCAGTTGTTGCAGATGTCTTGAGAGGTACATACCAAACGGGGCATTGTATTCTATAATGGGTCTAATGAGGGATGAGTATAGTGGGACAATGACCTCCTTTTTTCTGGATGAAAAGCCCTTAGTGATGAAGGTGTGCCACATAGAAGGATTTCCTGACTGTTGTGGCGATGTGGTTATCGAAGGTGAGACCACTGTCCACCTGTGTCCCTAAGTCTCTTATCACACTTTTGGTATTTAGTGTACTGCCACCTAGGTGGCAATTCATGGGTAGATGTTTTTTCCCCAAAGGAGATAACTATACATTTCTTGGCATTGAGCTTGAGCCCATGGCTCTGGCACCAAGCATCTGTTTCTGTAAGGCCCTTTTGTAGAATATCCACATCATTTGGGGATTCAATAATGGCTCCCAGTTTGCAGTCATCTGTGAACTTTGTTAGCCAGAGTCCCTTAGTGTTGGCCTGTATTTCAGAGAAGTAGATGCCAAACAAGAGCGGTCCCATGACTGAACCATGAGGTACTCCACTTGTCGCTTGTCTGGAGCTGGATTTGGAGTCAGCTACTTTTACAGTGTGGGTTCTGTCAGTAAGCCAGTTGGCAACCCATTGAGTGACATACGGATTAATGCCCAGCTTATTAAGTTTATCTATGATTCCAGAGTTGGGGATGGTGTTGAAGGCCTTGGCGAGGTCCAGATAGGCTGTGTGGACCACCTTGCATTGTCCATGTCTCTGGAGACTGATTCGAAGAAGTCAATCAGGTTCAGGAGACAAGATCGGCCATTCACAAACCCAAACAGTGTGGGGTCCAGTGACTGAAGGTTGCCAATGTCTTTGTTTAGAAGTTCCTTGATAATATGTTCCATGGCCTTGCAGATCAGGCTCATCAGACTGATGGGGCGGTAGTTCCCGGGATCCAAGGAGGATCCCCCCTTGTGGAGTGGGATAACTGTAGCTGTGCTCAGTGGGCATGAAGCCTGAGGTGAGGCTATGATTAAACATGATACTTAGGTGATCTGCCAGTTCATTTTGTAGTTCATGTAGCACACAGCCTGGGATGTCGTCTGGTTCCATGGATGCTGTATTCTTAGCTTTGGAGAGTGCATTTTTTACCTGTGTGGCCATTACCGGAATTTGGCAATCTTTCGGTATTGAGATGGGCTCTTTAGGGGGTGACAGAGGGTGAAATTTGTACTGAATCGATCTGCCAGGATATGGGCAAAATCCTTGGGATCAGTATATTTAATGCCATTCTGTTGTAGGTCAGAGCAGGTCTGAGAATTGCCATTTAGATTCTTGACATAGCTATAGAATGTCTTATGGTTGTCTTTGGAATCTTTGGCAATTTTATTTTCATAACTAGATTTGGAAGATTTTATGAGGGATCTCAGCTTCTTACTGAGGCTGGTAAGGGAGTTTTTTTGCATCCTGGGATTTTCCTCTTTTCTGCAACAGTTTCTTCCTTTTGTTGTAAAGTTTGTTTATGGCAAGGGACCACCAAATTGGCTTTCTTTTTTTGAGGAAAGCGTCTTGGCTCTATTGGGGATGGCGTGATTCATGAATGAGTGGATGTGCTCGTACAGTGCATTAGTGTAGGAGTCAGCAGTCGAACTTTCAGTTCCCGTCTGCATGGGTGTCATGAAGTTTGCCACTTCTGACTTGAGTAGCATGAGGTTGGCTTTGGAGAAATTTTTTATGGAGGTTTCCTTACTGGGGGGGGGGATGTGGATGTCAAGGGTGATTACCTTATAGTCAGACCTGACCAATGAGGGGGTGACCATAGGTGTGGAGCATCAATTTCCCATGTTGGTAATGACCAGGTCTAGGATATTGGAGCCCCTGGTGGGACTAAGGATTAGTTGATCCAGGGCATTGGAATTTGGGCAAAGGTGTTGGTACACGTGTAGTTTTCCCAGTTAATGGCAGGGTAGTTGAAATCACCCAGTATTAGGGTGTTTGGTTGCATCTTAATATTTTCCAGTATGCTTAGAAAGGTGTAGTGAGAATCTTGGGGCATGGTGGGGGATCTATAGCAAGCTACAATTTGGATTGCAGTCTTACATAGTGTTAGTTGCATCTGGATAATTTCAGACGCATTGTGTTGGGCAACTAGCCTGGTGTTGTGAATATCCTTGGTGAATATGGACAATCCTCCCCCTTTAGTGTTTCGGTCCTGATTTGGTGGCTGAAAAGTGTGGTAAGAGTTGTAGCCTGGTGTTGCAGGGTTGCTCTCTGGAGCCACAAACCAGGTCTCAGTTACTGCACAGATATCGATGTTCTCCATTTTTAAGAGTGCATTTTGAGGTTTAGACTTCTAGCATTTAGTAGCATTACCTTCAGATTTTGCATGCTTGTACCTGCTACGGTGGTGGTTTTGTCCTTTGAACTTTGCCTAAAAAAGGCACTATAAGGGTGACAAGAGCCTTAGCCAGTAACTTGAATCCCAGGGGCAACAGGTGCAGACCATATCTGGCAAAGCATTGTGGTCTGTCGATCATGGCGTCCCAGGCAGACAGATACTGGATCACCTTTGAATGGCACCAGAAGCTTAGCCAATTGTTGAAGTCAATTATTTTGTCCTTATACTGTGGTATCATTCTGGGCAAGGCAGGAAGCTACTCATGGCTAGGGTCATACCTGCCTAGGCCTCATGATCCAAGAGCTCTTCCATGTCTCTTTTCATGTAGTCCAGGGAGGTACGTCTCAAGTCATTCACTCCAACATGGACAATGACAGAGTCATATTTGTACTTGCTGTGGAGTGACTTGAGTGCATGCATTATATGGCGGATCCTGGCACCCGACAGGCAGCTGACTGTAATTTTCTCCTTGTTCAGCCTGGTGAGTGGGACATCAGTGTGCTTGACTATAGAGTTACCTATGACTAAAGTGTTGGGTACGTTGTCTTGCCTTAGGGGCTGTTGTTGGGTGGCACACTGGTGTTGTGAGCTATGTGACACTTTGGTTGTGACTGGTGTTTGTTTGCATTTCGGCTTCGGAGTTCCTTGTTGCTTGGGCAGGTTACTGTTAAGGGCCTACAACATATGTGGGTTTAGTGCTGCTATGTGTGGGAGTTGATGGTGTGGGTTTAGAAGGGCTATGTGCTTCTTGAGGTGTAGTGTGGGTGTTAACCTTCTCCTCTTAACTGTTTAGCACAATCTTGGATGGAGAGAGCTTTGCTTCCAGTTTGGCTATGTAAGTGCATCTCTCACAGGTTGTAGTGTTGGGTGGTAGGAGGAGAGGGTTGTCTGTGTACATGAGGCAATTACTGCATTGACCCAGTATGTCCAGATTCACTAGGTGGACAGGAGAAATCACCAGAAGCTGACCCTTGGACATGCCTGGTTTGGTGCTTTTTTTTTTGTAAAGTACAAGAGCTGTTTTCCCTTAGCCTAGCAAGGTACTTTGCAATTATAGGCTGTTTAGTGCCTACAATTAAATTCTCTTTATTAACAAGGAGAGTTGAGTGCTTGTATCAGTTTAAGACTTCCTAGTGCTTTCCAGCAGGTTTTAAAGCAAGTGCTGGTGACAGGGATGCTTAAAGGTAAGATGAAAAAAATGGTTTATCCTAAACATTGCAGTGTGCACTAGAGGAGTTAGATGTGAAAGTAGGTAACTTAAGTTTTACCTGTCTAAAAAGTTAAGATTTAGTGGAGTCCCTATTTTTAAAACAGCAAGATAGATTGAAAGGGTGTGGTCACTTCTGTATTCTGTTACTATGGAATACAGTAGGACGGCCAATAAATTTAAATAGTTGAAGGGGAGTGATTTCACAAAATGATAATTTTGTGCTTACTCACACAAGCCAGTAACAACAGAGAGGAAATGCGATATATGGTCAAATTAACATAAGGGGAAAGCAACTAGAAAGACAGTGGTGTTTAAGAACACTACAGTAACCAGGTGGGAGGGTGGGGAAAAACTTCTGCCTGACTCACAAGAGACAGAGCTGTGGTCTCTTTTCAAGTTTTAATATGCAGTTAAAAGCAAAATACAAGTAAAACAGAAGGTAAATAAAACAAATCACAGTATTCAAAATAGAAAAAGGCAATAAAGTAATACAACAAATAAAAAGCAAACTACCCTTTCCCTCACAGCAAAGTGTAGCAGAGACTGGGTGCGCCTTTCTAGTAAAGCTCTGAAATGTTTTATTTTACCCTTAAATAGACGGTTTAGTTCCAAGCTCCACCCCCTCAGTTCACAGATGATTAACCTTTACTGACCTATTCTACTGACCTGTACTACTTTCTGCCGGACTTACACGAGACAGAGCTCTGGTCTCTTTTCAACATTAAACCTTTTTTTTATTTTTCAGATTTACAAAAATAATGAAAATGGGACACTGTCCTCAAAAGCAAATTGCTAATCAGACAACAAAAGTATACACTGATATAACCAGACAGAAACCACAACTCTCATTAGACCCAGAAGATATACAGGAGAAAAGGCATTTTCGAAGTTAGAATCAACTCTCAGTAGAAGTAAAATGACAAAATATCCAGAAACTGTTTAATACTAAACTAAATTAAAAACTAAAGTTTAGTTAAAGTAGAATGTTAAGCTAATTTCATCTGCAAACAGACCTTAAGATATTATACTACATCTAAGATGGCTGCAAAATGAGCAATATGTTGACTGATTAGAGCTCTCCTAATATGAAAACAGAATATTGATAAAAAAGATAAAAAAAGTTAACAGTTTGGGGAAAAATAAAATTAAAAAAGGAAAATTTAGTAACAGGCTGGTAATTGCACTGTCTGGATGCCAACAAAGAATAAATACGGAAAAAGTATGAAAAAGAGATAATCAATCAGAAAAGAAGAAAATGCACTAGTTAGGAAAAATCGTGTAGCTGTTCAGCAAAAAGTAGTTCAAGATTTCAACTTTAGTAAAGGAGATAGCTTCTATTAATTTAGAAGAAAAAACAATTCAAATGCATTCAGTGGTGTTTAAAATAAGTAAAACAGAAGCATAGCTTGGGTGGGGTAAAGGGAGAAGCTGTCCTGGGTGTAAAGTGTTAAGAGGCACAATTGCAGGATGCCCAACTGTCTTTAGCACACTATAAGCTGAATTTCCGGTATTGTATTTCTGCATTTGTGGTGATGAATGAGTCATTAAATTGTAGGAAGCTGTTTACTACAAATGCATTAACCAGTATGTTACAGTTTAAACAGTTTAAAAGAAAAGGAAAGAGAGCTTTTTTTGGTCTTCAAGTATGAAGTGCCAAACTCGCTACCTATGGCTCTGAAGTGAGACAAGAAAAGAATACATGGATTCAAATTAGAAAGGGCTATGAAAAAGTTATAAGAAGCTGCTCAGATGAACTGATAAAATCACAAAAGTCAGAAGATGAAATAAATGAAAGATTGAATGCGACACTTCTTGATGATAACTCCTCTGACAGTAGAATTAGAAGACATAACACAGAGAAAACTTGATTCCTTTCTGGAAGGAATAGAGTGCACTAATTTACGAAAGAAAAGAAAAGTAACTAGACTGGTATTTCAGAGCAGGATTTATTAATTGAGAGGCACATCTCCCAGCTTGCTCCCAATCTGTCCAAGAGGCATGCATTAGTAAAGATGCAATCATACCAGGAAAAAGAGCTGCTCCTTACAAACTACTGCAGAAGGCGAAAAGTACTAAAAACTGAGGGATACCAGTTTCTGGAAAATAATTGTTTGCTGTGCATCAAGCAGAACAGAAGCAGGTTTATCCCTGCAAACAAGGGATGTCAAGTGGCAAGACTGGCATTCAAGTTGATATATTTGTTTTCAGAATATTTTTCCCTAGAGGATCAAATATATTTCTCAATGCAGAACATGCAAAAGAAAAGAAAAAAAAGCATAACCAACAAGTTAGCTAGCCAGCAAATTGAAGGGTATCTGTAACTCACTCGTCTCACAATAATAAAGCTTAAAGACAGACTATGCCAGTGAAACCTTTTCCATTCATCCAAAGGAAAATGCTTGAATGCACCCCCACCCAAAAAAGGAGCCCAGGAACTTACTTAAAGAATCAAGTATACTTTGGACTTGAACCAGTCAGCAGTGTTGGGAGGTAGAGATATTCAGGAAGAAGACCAGCAACAATGTGAAATTAGTGAACAAATGGAAGAACTGAAAAGCATCAGTCCCATTAGATGTGGTTTAGACATGTGAATGGCAGTTCCGCAAGAAGAAGTGACTGAAAAAGACTGGAAGTTTGTTGAATGCATTAAACTGGAGGGAGGACTCAATGTATAAACCCCACTTTATATTATTAATGTTCAGAAGGACACTGAAGAGAGAAGAAGTAAGTATAAATGTTTTTGTCCTCATCAATATTTATATAAATTTTCATGATGTAAATTGCATGTTATATTGTAAAACAGTTCTACATAGCATGCAGTCATAGGATCACAGGATCATAGGAGATTACTAGGCTAACAGCCCCAGGGCCCTTACATGCCTAGACAAGTTCAACCCATGTTCCCAAGGGTGTCTGGTTCAAGCAGAGACTAAAATCAGCACCTAATTGCCCCTGTCCTAGATTGAAACAGGTGGAATCCCCTGTGTGAATTTCTGGTTACCCCTCCAATCATCCAAAATGCACTTAAATAGGGCCAACAAGGGGCTTTGCTTAACATGAATAAGAAGCTTGTTTCATGGGTGGGGTAACCTCTATGAGACAAATCTCTCTCTCCAGCAAGTTCTATTGATGCCACATACCAGGTTAAAGTCATCTGAGTGAGTGACCTGTGTGCCATTTAACTTGTGAATGTGCAGCATTTCCATTAAAGCTGGGTCAGAGATTGCTCTACATGCAAGGCACAGGTTGCCTCTGAGCAGTCTGTATGACACAGAGTAAAGTGACAATGATTTCGGTCTGCCTACATAAGACAGATCTTGAAGTCCCTGAATTTTCTTTGTAAGGAACTACTGTGGTCTCTCCAATTGCTGCAGGTGTTTGGAAAGGAACATACCAAAGACAGCACTGTACTCTATTATTGGCCTGATAAGGGTAGAGCAACAGGGGGGTTATAACCTCTTTCTTTTCTGGAAGCAATGCCCTTAGTTATGAGATGAACAATATAAAATGCCCTTCTTACCACTGTGGAGACATGGTTATCAAAGTGCTGTCCACCTGTGTCTCCAGATCTCTCACCACTGATTGTGTGCTTAGGGTATTGCTGTTGATGTGGTAGTTTGCAGGAACATCACCCTTGCTGAAGGGAATGATAATGCATTTTTTTTGTTAATTTTAAGACCATGACTTTGGCACCAGTCATTAGTCCTAGGGGTTTCAATGATTGCTCCCAGTCTGCAGTCATCAGCAAACTTTGTCAGCCAAAGTCCTTTAGTTTTAGTCTGTACTTCAGAGAAGTAGATTCCAAACAGTGGGGGTCCCAGAACCTATCCCTGTGGAACAGCACTGATAACAGGTCTGCTGGACAAGGTGGAATCCCTTACTTTGACTGTATGAGTTCTATCAGTGAGCCAGTTTGCAACCTACCTGAAAATATAGGGTTGATACCCAGCTGGGTGAGTTTATCAATGATGCTTGGGTGGGGGATTGTGTCAAAGTCCTTGGCTAAGTCTAGGTTCACAGGTAGGTACTAGGCTATTGGCCCAAGGGCCTAAGTAAGCCTAGCCAACAAGGTTCCCTGGCTTATGCCACCCAAGAAAGTTATTTTCCTGTGCTCCTGTCAAGCAGAGCCACAGAAGTGATCCCCAGGGTATATTTCGTATTTCCCACCCACTTATCAAGATTTTTCTTGAAGAGTGCTAATGAGAAACTTTGCTTGACATAGATGGGTAACTTATTCCAGAGTATGGGAAGTCTCTGGGACAGGAATTTATCCCTCCAGCATGTCCTGTTTATTGTGGTGACAAGGTTTAGGTCCCTAGAGCGAGTAGCTCGGAGGGATTGGGATTTCTTTTAGGTGTAGTATATCCAACAGCTCTGGGTTTGACATAGCTTTATATGTTAGGCAGAGATCACCTCAGAGTAGGCAATATGCTACAGAGTAAAGCTGGAGGTTTTAGAGATGGTCAGTGTAGGGCATTTGTTTGAGGCCAGTAATCCTCTTTGTGAGGTTCTTCTGTAGCCTCTCCAGCTGCTGCAGATGTCTTGTGAGGTACATTCCAAAACAGGCATGTACTCTATAATGGGTCTAATGAGTGTCGAGTAGAGGGGAACAATGACCTCTTTTTTTCCTAGATGAGGACCCTTTTGTGATGAGGTGTGCCATGTAGAAGGATTTCCTGACTAGTGTGGTGATGTGATTATCAAAGGAGAGACTACTGTCCACCTGGGTCCCCAGGTCTCTTATCACAGATTTGGCATTAAGTAGACTGGCGCCTACGTGGTAGTTCATGGGTTCAGAGTTTTTACCAAAGGGGATGACAATGCACTTTTTGGCACTGAGCTTGAGGCCATGGCTCTGACACCAGGCATCTGTCTCAGTGAGGCCCTTCTGTAGGATGTTCTCATCATTTGGGGACTCAACTACAGCTCCTAGTTTGTAGTCATCTGTGAACTTCATTAGCCAAAGGCCTTCTGTGTTAGACTGTACTTCAGAGAAGTGCATACCAAACAGGAGAGGTCCCAGGACTGAACCCTGTGGTACTCCACTTGTCACTGGTTTGAAATCAGATTTGTAGTCTGCAACCTTTACAATGTGGGTTCTGTCAGTGAGCCAAATGGCAACCCATCTTGTGACGTAGGGATTTATACCTACTTTAGTGAGTTTAGCTATAATTCCAGAATGGGGGATGGTGTTGAAAGCCTTGGCGAGGTCAAGATAGGCTGTGTGAACCACCTTACCCTCATCTACAGCTTTGGTGACTGCCTCAAATAAGTCGATCAAGTTCAGGAGGCATGATCTGCCTTTCACAAACCAGAACTGAGTGGGGTCCAGAGTTTGGAGGTTACAAATGTCTTTGTTTATGAGTTCCATGATGATACGTTCCATGGCCTTACAGACCAGGCTTGTCAGGCTAATAGGGTGATAGTTCCCAGGATCAGTGGTGGCTCCCCCTTTGTGGAGTGGGATAACTGTTGCTGTGCGCCATTCAGTGGGCACAAAGCCTGATGTCTATGATTGAACATGGTGTTTAGGTGGGGAGCCAGTTTATTCTGAAGTTTGTGTAAAACGTAGCCTGGGATGTTGTCCGGTCCCATGGATGCTGTGTTTTTGGCTTTAGAGAGTGCAGCTTTTACCTGTGTAGTTGTGATTACAGGGACTCTGCATTCTTCCTGTATAGATATGGGCCCTTTAGGGGGTGAGAGGGGGGTAAAGTTAGCACTGAACCTATCTGCCAAGACATTGGCAATATCAGTTGGTTCTGTAATTTTCATGCCTTTGTGCTGTAACTCAGAGCAGATCTGGGTGATGCCATTGAGATTCTTGACATAGCTATACAATGCTTTGTGGCTGTCCCTAGAATCAGTGGCAATTTTGTTTTCATAGCTAGCTTTGGAGGATCTTATAAGGGATCTCAGCTTCTTACGGAGGCTGACCAGGGAACTCCTTCAGTCATGGGATTTTACTATCTTCTGCAACAGTTTCTTCCTTATGTTGTAGAGTTTGTTTATGGCAGGGGACCACCAGATTGGCTTCCCTTTTTTTTGGAGGATAGCGTCTTGGTTCTGTTTGGGATAGCACAATCCATGCACTCGTGTACGTGCTTATAGAGTGCATCTGTGTAGGATTCAGCAGTTGTAACTGTATTGTCCATCTGTATGGGTGTCATAAAGTTCGCCACTTCTATCCTAAGAAGCATTAAGTTGGCTTTGGAGAAATTTTTTACCATGATTTCCTTAATGGGGGTGGGGGTGGGATGTGGATATCTAGGGTGATTAGCTTATGGTCGGATCTGACCAACGAGGAGATGACTTCAGGTGTGGAACACCAGTCACTCATGTTGGTAATGACTAGGTCTAGGATATTGTTGCTCCTGGTGGGGGTGTGGATAAGTTGATCCAGGGCATTGGAATTTATGAATTCCAGAAAGCGCTGAGCAAAGGAGTTAGTACATGAGTAGTTTTCCCAGTTAATGGTGGGGTAGTTGAAATCGCCCATCATTAGGGTGTTTGGTTAAACCCTAATAGTTTCCAGTATATCAAGAAAAGAGGAGTGGGAATCCTGGGGCATGGTGGGGGATCTGTAGCAAGCTACAATTTGGATTGCAGTTTTGCCCAGAGTTAGTTGCACTTGGATAACCCCGGATGCATTACACTGAGCAACTAGCCTGGAGGTGTGGATATCCTTAATGAATATGGACACATCTCCAGTCCAGGTTAGATGGCCGAAAAGTGTGGTATGAGTTATAGCCTGGTAATGCAGGGGTGCTCTCTGGAGCCGTGAACTAGGTCTGAGTCACTGCACAGATATCAATGTTCTCCATTTTAAGGAGTGCCTCGAGGGAATGCATTTTGAGATTTAGACTTCTAGCATTGAGTAGCATTACCCTCAGTTTTTGCTTGCCTGTTCCTGTTATGGTGGCGAATTTGTCATTTGAACCTTGCCTAAAAATGGCAAGAGCCTTAGCCAGTATCTGGAATCCCAGGGGTGACAGGTGCAGGCCATCTCTGGCAAACCATCGTGGTCTGTCGACCATGTCATTCCAGGCAGATAGATACTGGATCCCCTTAGAATGACACCAGAAGCTTAGTTGTTGAAGTCAATCATTTTGTCGTTGTACTGCGGTATCATTCTGGGAGATGGCAGGATGCTACTCAGGGCTAGGGTCATACCTGCCTGGGCTACAAGATCGGACAGCTCTTCCATGTCCCTTTTCATGTAGTCCAGGGAGGTACACCTCAGGTCATTCACACCAACATGGACAATGACAGAGTCATATTTGTACTTGTTGTGGAGTGATCTGAGTGCATGTGTTATGGGTCGAATCCTGGTACCTGACAGGCAGCTGACAGTAACCTTCTCCTTGTTTAGCCTGGTGAGTGGGACATCAGTGTGCCTGACTATAGAGTCACCTATGACTAGTGTGTTGGGTACGTTGTTTTGCCTTATGGGCTGTGGTTGAGTGGCACACTGAGTCTGTGTACTGTGTGTCATTTGGGTTGTGTTGGGGGTGGAGGTTGCTTGCGTTTCTGCTTTGGAGGTCTCTGTTGCTTGAGCAGATTATTACTGAGAGCCTCCGTGAATGTTTTTGTGTTTCTATGTGTGAATTTTGGTTGTGTAGGTTTAGTGGGACTATGTGATGAGTGTGGTGTGGTGCAAGTATTTACCTTCTCCTCTTGACTGTCAAGTTCAGTCGTGGTTGGAGAGAGATTTACCTCCAGTTTGGCTAGATAAGTACATCTCTCACAGGTTGTGGTGTTGGGTGGTAGGAGGAGAGGCTTGTCTGTGTACATGAGGCAATTGCTACATTGCCCCAAGATGCTCAGATTCATCAGATAGACAGGAGAGAACACTGGGAGCTGACCCTTGGACATGCCTGAATAAAGAACTACTTTCCTCTAGACAAGTGAGGAAAGTGAGTAGAGGAGCTGTTTTTCTCTAAGCAAGTGAGGAAAGTAAGTGTAAAAACAGTTTGCCTCTAGCTAAAGAGGAATGTTGAGTGCTAGTAGTAATTTGTAGCTTATTTAGTGCTAACAACAAGTTCTGAGCAAGTGCTGAGCACGAATAAGCAAATTCAAGTGCTAAAACTAAGAATCTGTACCTGGATCTTGTGGTAGCTAGGCTACCTAGTGCTCATCACTCCCACTGATAAGCTATAATGCTTCCCTCTAACACAGAAAGGCTTGGGGGACTCAGAAGCTTACACACAGTCCTGGATACAGCAAATCTGTATCTGGACTAGACTATTTACAGCAAAGGTTGGAAACAAGCACAAACGTGGGCTTTTAAACCAGAAAGTTGAAAGATATGGAAAAACTGCCCAAAGGGCCAATAAACTACAATTTCTGGGCCAGAAACTACTCTTGTGGTAGATAGGCTACCTAGTACTTACCACTCCCACTGATAAGCTAGAAGGCTTCCCTCCAAGCTTGGGGGGCTCAGAAGCTGACGAGCAGTCCTGGATACAGCAAGTCTGTATCTGGACTAGACTAGTTACAGGAAAGGTGGCAAACAAGCACAAACGCGGGCTTTTAAACCAGAAGGTAGGCTGTATGCACAGATTTGCCCTCGTTTACAGCTTTGGTGACTCTCTCGAAGATGTCCATCAAGTTTAATAGGCATGATCTCCCCTTGACAAAGCCAACTGGGTGGGGGTGAACATTTGCATATTTCCTATATCTTTGTTAATAAAGTCCATGATGATTCGTTCCATGGCCTTGCAGATAATGCTGGTCAGACTAATGGGTCTATAGTTCGATGCACCCCCTTTGTGCAAAAGGATGACTGTTGATGTTTTCCATTCTGCTGGGAAGAAGCCAGTGTTTAGGCTGTGACTGAAAAGCCTGTTTAATGGTGATGTTAATTCCTGTTTTAACCCATCTAGAACACAGCCCGAGATGTTGGCTGGTCCCATACAGGCTGTATTTTTGGCCTGGGAGAGGGCATTTAAGACTTGCTCCTCGGAGATACTACGTGGGGGACAGGTGTTAGGGATGCTCTGGGGTATATGTGGTGGGGACAGAGGAGTGAAGTTTTCACTGAACCTGTCAGCAAGAAGGTTTGCTATATCCACAGGTTCTACATATGTGGTACCATTAATGAAGAGTTCAGCGCAAATATGGGCCTTACTTTCGAGGTTATGGATGTAACTAAAGAACACCTTGTGGTTATCCTTAGTTAGGGAAGCTAATTTGGATTTGTAGTTAACTTTGGAGGACTTCACTAGGAGTCTTATTTGCTTGTTTAATTTGACGAGGGAGTGCTTCCAGTTTTGAAACCATTCCTTCCAACTCTTATACAGCAATTTCTTTCTCCTATTGTATAGCAGTTGTGCACCATGCAGGTTTGTTTTTCCTTGAAGAGCTTTCTTTGGTTCTATCGGATACAGCAGAGTCGATAAAACTGTACAGCTGCTTGTATAAAGCATTGTTATATATCTCAGCATAGGTGTCTGTTCCATCAGTGGGGGGAGGGACTATGAAGTTATTTATGCTGTCACATAATAGGCTGTAATTGGCCTTGGAGAAGTTTTTTAGCCTAGCTGTTGCTAAGTGGGGGTTTGTGTTATAGTTACTTCTTGCGAGACTGATTTGTGGTCAGATCTCATCAGGGACGGCCCACACACAGGGGGTGGTACAGCGGTCCCCCATGTTGGTGAGCACCAGATCCAGGATGTTTGAGACCCTTGTGGGTTTGTCAACTAGCTGGTCTAGGGAACTGGAGTTAATGAAGTCCAGGAACCTTTGGGCAAGTGAGTTAGAACACATATAATTTACCCAGTCTATGGACAGGCAATTAAAGTCACCCAAAACCAGGGTGTTTGGTTGTATCTTCATTGACTCAAGTAGATCCAAGTAGGCCAAGTGGATGTCCTGATTCATGAAGGGGGCCTATAACTGGCAATGACCTGAAGAGGAGTCTTACCTACAGTCAATTGCACCTGAAGTAATTCTAGGGAATCATGCTGTTTAACCAATCTAGAGGTGTATTTATCTTTAATGAATATTGATACACTACCTCCTTTAGTTCTCACACCTTCAGTTTGTGGTCTGAACTTGTGGAAGGAAATGTAACCTTGTACAGCTGAGGTGCTATACAAGGTTACATTTCATTCCACACATTCAGACCACAAACTGAAAGTGTGGAAGGAAATGTAACCTTGTACAGCTGGGGTGCTCTCCACAGCCTTAAACCAGGTCTCAGTGACTGCACAAATGTCAGCATCTTCCAGAGTGAGGAATCTTTCCAGTGAGTGCATTTTCTGGTTTAGACTCCTAGCATTTAGCAGCATAACCTTGAGGTTGTTTTTACAGGGTATTTTTAAATAGCAAATTTTGTTCTTGTGACATTGCCTAAAAAAAGGCACTATGAGGATGGCAAGAGCCTTAGCTAGTAACTGAAATCCCAGGGCTGACAGATACTAGATCCCCTTTGAATGACACCAGAAATTAAGCCAATTGTTAAAGTCAGTCATTGTTTGTTTGTACTGAGGTAAAATCCTAGGCAAAGGATACCTGCCTGAGACACATAATCCGAGATTTCAGTCATGTCTCTCATCATACAGTCCAGTGAGGTATGTCTCAAGTCATTCACACCAACATAGACTATGATTGAGTCATAACAGTGCCTGTTGTTGAGAGACTTGAGTGTGTGTATGATGTGGTGGATCCTGTCACCTGGCAGACAGCTGGCCGTGACCTTTTCCTTATCCAACCTTGTGAGAGGGACATCTGTGTCTCTCACAAATGAGTCGCCTATGACTAAGATATTTGTTTTTGTGTTATGTCTTAGGGGCTTGACTGGTGAGACACTGGTGTGTGATATATTAATGTGCACTATGCTCTGCAGTGGATGTAATATGTGAAGTGTGCTTGTGTTTGGGAGGTCTCTGATGTTTAGGTAAGCTTCCAGGCTGGCTGGAGAAACTGTGGGATATTGTTCGTTCATAATGCTAGGTAAGTTGATGTGGTCAGAAAACAGGGAGAGGACAGGAAGGAGCAGGTAAAGTAGAGGACAGGAGAAGTGGACAAAAATATGAAGGGCTAGTAGAAGGATCTGTGTTGGTACCACAGGAGCTATGCTGAATGTATTACCTGTATGTGAGAGACAATCACAACAACTCACCGATGTGAGAGTACTAAGGGAAAATTTGCAGGCAAAAGTGTTTGCATCTACAACCACTAATGGTGACCACTGCTGTGTGGCAGTGAACAATGCACAAACTTGGTGCTATGTAGCAAATGAGCACAAACTGATCTAAACAACCAACAAAAAGCTCAAAACTGAGCCCTGTTCCAGTAACCTTCAATCAGATGAGTTCCGGCTGCACATTCCTGCCACTAAGGTGTAGGGGAGCCCTCTCCAACAAAAGATGACTTGGTTTAGTGCTCAAGTTATACAAGCAGAACTAGATTCAGCAGGTCTGAATCTACTCTATGCTACAGCAAACAAAGTGCAACAATTTCAGAACAAAAAAACAGTTCAAATAAGCAATGACATGGTAAAAATGCAATTCAAAAGAGTAATATACAGTGAAAATTCTACTCAAGTTTTGCAGAGATCAGCAGATGGCTTGGATTGCTTATGTAGCAAATGAGAACAAACTGATTTAAACAAATTAACCAATAAAAAGCTCAAAACCGAGCCCTGCTCCAGCAACCTTCAAACAGATGAGTTCTAACTGCACACTCCTGCCACTAGGGTACAGGGGAACCCTCTTCAAGAAAAGATGGCCTGGTTTAGTGCTCAAGTTATACAAACAGAACTAGATTCAGAAGATCTGTATCTAGTCTATGTTACAGCAAACAAAGTGAAACAATTAAAAAAAAAGTTTAAAATAAGCTGTGATATGGTAACAAATGCAGTTCAAAAGTACAAAATGCAGTGATAAATTCTACTTAAGTTTTGCAGGGATCAGCAGATGACTTGGATTGCTTATGTAGCAAATGAGAACAAACTGATTTAAACAAATTAACCAATAAAAAGCTCAAAACTGAGCTCTGTTCCAGCAACCTTCAATCAGACAACTTGTACCTGCACACACCTGCCACTAGGGTGCAGGGGAGCCCTCTCCAACAAAAGATTGCCTGGTTTAGTGCTCAAGTTACACAAAAAGAGCTAGATTCAGCAGGTCTGAATCTAGTCTATGCTACACCATAGTATTACTATTGTACTATTGTATGAGTATTTAATATAGGTGATGGGAGGAGTTTTTTATGTGCCTGATGTATATGTCAGTGATAATAAAGTAAGAAAATATTTTTGTTTAATTGTAATATATCCAGGCATTATACTGTAACAAGATAAGAAAGGTTGGAAAGAAGCGACTTATAATGTCTGAACTTGGGCAGCTCGGGGATGAGGTATGTTGATCATATATGCAGAATTAAAATATTAATAATTTCCCCATTTTATAGTGTCTGATGCCTACATTAATGTTCTTATTTTAAAAATATAGACAAAGGAGTTTTAAGCAACAGACATAAAAAACAAGAGATAATGTAAAACATTAAAACTGTAGTTATTACCTCTCTATTTTATCATGTTTGTGTAGCTGAAGACAAGGAGCATATAGGCACAAGAAAGTAATCAAAAGTCTGACCAAAGTGTTATGATTGAAATCTAACATGGATCTTTCTTATGTTTGCAAAGTTACTGGCTAGTTTATTCTTTCATTTCACAAATGCTTTTAGTTAGAGACAATGAATTCATAGGTACAAGTAGTTAATTAGGAAATGCTGAACAATGTGTTCTGACAGATATGTTCAAGGTATAACATAAGTGACTTTAAAAGATAAATTGGTAAGCAGTTCAAGTGAAAATAAATTAAGTCTAAAACTGTGGGAAGTAAATAGTTATCCAAGTACTTGCCTGTGCAGCATCCTCAGTACATTAATGAATTACATACAAAAGTGCACAGTTTAGTTTATTTACTTAAGGCTAGCCAGTGCACTTTTTTCTGAAGGTTAAAAGTTAAAGTTTACTAAACGCATACAAGTTGTGTGTCATATCTGGGAAGGGAGCAGGGATAAGATAATGACAGACTATAGTCTGTGAAAGTGGGAACACAAGATCTAACATGCACTTCACCACGATTAACCCTAACTTTAGAATAAGTAATGCTTGTGGGTGCAGCCATCAATTTGAGACATATGCTGCAGTAAACTTCCTTTTTGGAAAAAGTATAGAGTTTTGTGTTTTTGCTGTGCTTTAAAATGGGTTAAGAAGTTAAAAAATGCATTACGTTTTTTTGTTTAATAAGTACTTTGAGTGAAGCAACAAGTCTGGAAACGTTTGACAAGGAGTCAAACAGAGATGAAAAGAAGCAATAAGAAGCAATTACATACTATATCAGTCTGGCAGACATTACAGTGAGCATGTAAGCTGCAATATGAAAACATATGTTGCAAAGAACTGTCATACAATATGTGGAAGTTACAGCTTTTTATCACAATGACTGGTTTATCAATAATAACAATGAATGTAAATGTCCTTGCAGGCAGAGACAAAAACAAAGATTGCTAAATTATATTAAGAAGTGTAAGGTGCAAATAGCAATATTACAAGAGACACATTTGGACAGAAACAAGAAATAATTTCAGGATGTACATTCAGCACACTATCAGGGACAAAGGATAAGGAGATTACCAATACTGATTGCAAGAAGTGCTCCAGTTGTGACAGTAAAGGGGTCACTGGCAGGGGAGAAGAATTTTGCTGGCATGTATTTATATTCTACCTATAGCTACTGTTATGGAGCTTAGGAAATATGGGGAGAAATAATAAGCTTTTACCAGGATTATTACTATTTATGGGTAGGGACTGAAACCTGATTTGTAATAATGAAGATGTAGCAATGGACCTAGAAGGGAAAATATAACAAAAGCAGGTGGATATCTGAAGATATACATGAGAATAACTGATAATGAAAATGTGAATTCAGTAGCAGGACCTCAGACAAATTTTACATATTACTCCCCCAATACAATAACTGGGTTAGATTGGAGAGAAACTATATTTCACAGAAGCAAGTGCATTTAATTGAAAAGTATGTGACCCATATAGCAATTATCGTGCGCCAACAAAAACTAAGATAAAGATGCAGGGTAATTATGTAAAGATGTGAACAATGCTTTCCTACTTATCTGTTTAAAAGAGAGGAAACTCAGGAATATCTAGCAAATAACATCTGAGATTTATTAGGAGAAACAGATATTATGGTAGCCTTTTCAAATGTTGGTACATGCATGAGCAAGTCCCAAAATACAGAGACTGAATGGCCAAAAAATGGGATTACCTATACAAAGTCCGAGATGGCCATTTCTCGGAATATTCCCTTCCCAGGTATGGTGATATCGAAGTTGGTATATATAAGTTCCAGGTGTACATGTAGCTTGCCTACCGCATCAAGAATGCAGGCCAAGCTTGACCCCCTACAAGTTTAAAGGACAAATGCAATGTTTGATATTTGCTCTTCTCCTGAATTCTGGTCTTTTTTCAGTGTGTTGGCACTAGGTTTTAGGAGTGCCAACATTTCAATAGGGAGCCAGAAATTACTTCAAAAGGAATAGCTAGTGAGTGGGATAAAATAAAAATGGAATGTAAAATCTTGGTAGAAATAACAGAGATGGAGAGAGAGAGAAATGGAAAAGAAATAACAAGGATTATTTACATGGGCTAACACAATGTAAAGCACTGCAGAAGAAGGGATATCTCACACAGCCACAGAAGGAGTGACTTTAAAGGGAAAATAAGGGACTACTTGGATAATATGCATGAACATTGAATGGTTGCTATAAAGCAACTATTTTTGATAAATCAAAAACACAGTAACTTTTAGCAGCTAGAATTGCAGATAATTTTAGGTAGCCTATGACCAGAAAAATAACCAAATATCCTACAGACATATTAGAGATATGTTTGAAATTTTATGAAAATATGTATAAAGAAGAAGAATGGGGAAATGAAGAAAAGCACAGATAGAAATATTTATGGAAGATTTAATTATGCCGAAGTTAGAGAAAGATGAGGATCAACGCTTAATAGGTATGACAGGAAGAGATGAGATAAAACCAGTAATGTATAATCAATCATCATGGAAGTCTCCAGGACAGTTGGAATTCCTGTGGAGCTAAGAAGTTAGGAGGGAAGAAAGTGATAAAAGGTCTACAATGTTTTGTTTAAGAAATTTTTTTTTTGGTTTCCCTTCTGCTTCATTGTTACTGGCTTACCCCACTGCCACTGTCCATCACCGAGCCTACCAGCCTCTCCATCTAATCTTCATTCTAAGACTGGGGCTGGCATAGAACCTAAGGGTGTTTGGAGGGGAGATGTGGTATTGTCTGCCTTTTTTTTTTTATGACCAACCCCAATCAATAAACCACTGAATCAATTAACCAAGAAATAAATATACCTTAAAGGTAACAGGCATAAAAAGTGTCAGCAAAATACTGGACAAACTAATAAGGGCTATCGTGCATCAAAATGTACAACTAGAAACGAAAAGACAGCTTGTCCAGTATTTTGCTGATTGTCTATATAATATGTGTAATTAAACTGTTCTAGTGTCTGAAGAAGGAGAAGCAACGTCTTTTCCGAAAGCGCTAAGTAAATAGTTCCTGTTGTTTTAAACTGCTCCGTCTTTATTGCTCGCTTTTTTGTTTTAAAGAGTTTTTATTCTGTCAGTTTTGGTTTTTGCTTTTGCTTGTTTGTTTTCATGGCGAGCGAGTCGGTTCACAAAGTTTACTATTCTCTCAAGATGAGCCAAGCACCAGTTCTAATAACAATATGAGCGATAACACTCCAACTGGTGAGGCGAATGCCGTCGGCAATTTAACAGCGTTGATTGAAGTCCTCCTAGGTCGGGTCGAGAATCTAACGCACGTATGGACAGCTTGCAGTCTATCGAATATGTTGCCCTTTCAGCAGCTAGACAGGGCACTGGTACAAGTAATTTTACTCCACAAGAATGGACTACACTTAACCATCCTTCCGAAACTACAGTGGTCACTTGGTTGCCAAGTAATAATCAAGCCAGTAACCGACCCGGTCTTTCAAATCAAACACACGACGCAGTAGGAAGTACCGGCACTTAAATGAATAATCAAGCCGGAGTTCGGCCGGCTCCTAATGATAACAGACTAAACACGAACCCAGGGGTTCAGCATGTAAATGACTCCAACGGCTACACCAGCAACAACCAAGATGTAGGAAATAATAATCCTCCTACCATTGGGAGCTTTCTAAAGGATACCAACTTTTTCAGTAACTGTGTGGCAGATAATTCAACTCAGGAAGAAGTAACAACTGTGAGTAATATAACCACACTTATTAACAAATTTGATTTAAAGCTCTTTCATTGTAGAAAGCTCCAGTTAGAAATTGCGTATCTAGAAGAATGTTTGAGTAAGAAGCTCATTCCCAAAGGGCTTCGACAATGGAGATACCCAGTTGGATTAATCGAAGGGTCAGAATTTCATACAACCCTTTTAAACTTGTTTGATAAACAAGGCTTTGAATTCATCATGTTACTTATTAATCAATATAAAAATGAAGTAGTCACTTTGAAAAATGAGCTTGAAATTTTAGAGCATGACATTCAAACTAGTAACGATTTTCTCCACTACAAATATGATTATATGCAGATTTTCACAAGTATTGATGCCACTATGAATAAAAGGCTGAATATTAAAAAGAAAAAGATCATCAGGGATTCACAACAATATGCTAACAAGGTTGCATACCTTCGCCCCCCTTTTATTTCACAGTCTCCAGCAACGAATAGGGCTATTGCAGAATTGTTTAACAATACGCATGAAGTGAATAATAATTCCAACGACAGGGTTTTACATGGCAACCTACAACCAGCACCTGAGCTTAGAAGGAGCGAGAGAATTAGTAACAAAAATTTAACTAACACTACTAATAACAGTAACCATTGTGGTAGTTCAAACGCACAAGACGGCATTAATAGTAATCAATCAAATACAAGCTATCAACAGGGTTTTCCCATGAATCAGAACAACCAATGTCGGAAATCCAAGACCAACGATTATCAAGGTCGTCCACTGAACAAAAGGAACCAGCGCAGGAGATAACTGAACCACCCTTGGGACAACCCCAAATTATTTCAAATGCTGGAGGGGACTTTCATATTTACAATTATACTGTATTGGAAATACCCCAAGGAATGACTGATTTTTTTCTCCAAGGGTTTAACTTTTGTTCCTGACACTAATATTGACCTTGTTAAAACTATAATTGATCTAAAATTGTTTGTGCGTAAATTGAACTTAAATGCCTTAATGGGAGTAAGTTCTACCCTCATTAGTCAACTTAGGGTTTCCAGCTTGTTTAACCCACCTCTTCATCCGAACTTACAAGTGTTTGAGAAGATGTGTGAAACTGATTTTAGAGCCCTAAGCTCCACTAAAAGTACAAAAAGGAACAGGCCACTCAACATAAACAGAGAACAGCGTGGCTTTATCAGTTTGCTACATGACTGTAATATAAGGGCCATGAAGCCTGATAAAGGTGGAGGGCTCGTTTTAATGGATTATAATATTTATGTAGCCAACATGAAAAAACACCTAGACAATGAAGCTTATGAACTTGTTAGTATTAACGAAGTTAATATAGCACACAAGAAAATTAGGTCCACTATAGAAGACCTGTTTTTGGAAAAAGCAATTGATATGGACCTATATAATTACTTGACCATGGCAGCCCCTAGAACACCAGTCCTATTTGGCACACCCAAAATACATAAGAGGATGATTGACCCCCCTTTTAGACCCATAGTTGATGGACGTGGTTCCATCACCTATGGTTGTGCAAAATACATAGATAGTATTTTGAGACCTTTGGTGGAGCAAGAGCCGCAAATTTGTAAAGACTCTTGGAGCTTTTTAACTCAATTAAGCAAAATTACCTTCCATCAAGATTATGTGTTCCTTACAGTAGATGTTAGGGACTTATACACGGTTATACCTCAAATCTTAGGCTTAACATGGATTAGGCACTTTTTGGAGCTGAGGCATGTTAATGATAATACTATTTATGTAGTTGAAACATTGCTAGAGATTGTTTTATCAAACAACTACATGCTTTTTGATGGACAGATATATTTGCAAAAAACAGGGGTTGCCATGGGCTCACCTTGTGGCGGCAGCTTCGCTAATTGCATTATGGCACATTGGGAGCAGACCTTTCTTTTTAAAAACAACCTATTTCAGAAAAATGTCGCCTGGTATACCCGTTACCAGGATGACATGTTCTTTATTTGGAAAGGTCCTACCGATGTAGTTCATGAGTTCATTACTACCATTTCTACTTTCACTGACTTCTTTGACTTCACATATAACTTACAATTGAATAGTATCAATTTTTTTGATATTCATTTATTTAAAGACATAAACTCTGTTTAAAAGTACTATATATAGAAAACATACATACTCAAATTCATTTCTCCACTTCATTAGCTGTCACCCTTACCATCAAAAAAGAGCGGTCGTTAAGGGCCAGATGGTAAGGGCAGCTAGGATGATCTCAGGTGAAAGTGAATTCATTGCAGAATGTGAATTTTTGAAATCTATGTTTGTTAATAGAGGCTACCCCCTTTCTATGGTAGAAAACATTTTACGTGAAGTCATTACAAAGAGGCACATGGGCTATTTTAAACCACTTCTTTATAATAACACTTTTGAAAGTAGTAATGAAGCCTCTAGTCAAAATAACAGTGTAAGTGGAATGGAGTCTTCTAGTTTTCACACCAGTTTTCTATGCACCTTTAGTTTAGATTACACATTAATAACAGAGATCTTAAATAAAAACTGGGCTCTAATTTTAGAAGATATAGGTCTCCATAATTTATTTGGAGACAAACCTAAAATTACTTATAGGCGAGGTGCAAACCTTAAAACACTCCTAGAACATTCAAATAAAGTAGCATATAAAAGAACTACTGGTATGTTTAAATGTGGTGCCTGTCATTATTGTTCCTTTTTGTGTAGTGGGAATTATGTCACCATTAGAGATAAGCCATATAAAATTCATGGCAGATACACCTGTGAAACAAAAAGCGTGGTTTACGTAGCACACTGTTAAAGATGCGCTGCTTTCTATATTGGAAAAACGGAAAGAAGAATAAAGCAGTGCATATATGAACACCAGTATGCTATAAGTAAAAAAGATATTAACAATGCGCTTGCAAAGCACATCAACTCGTTTCCAGATCACAATTTTAAATTTGCCATTTTAAAACAAGTGGTAGTTGACCAAAGAGGGGGCCCTTGGCAATTAAAATTGGAAATTGAAGAGCTAAGCTGGCAAATCAGAACTGCAGCATACTTATTTCCAGGGCTAAATGAAAGTGTGTCTGTTAAATGCATTCTCAAACATTTAGCCCTTAATAGATAATTATTTTGTGTATAATATTACTCATATATTTGTTAAAAATTCTCTCTGACAATTTTAGTTTTTACAGCCTAAGGTCAGGTAACCCATTGTTTTGGTGTTTTATTATATCCAAATGTTGTTTGTATTTAAGTGTGTCTTTTATCATTATAACAATTTAAGGTAAAATATAAATAGTTTTAAACTTAATTGTATCATTAGGTATACATAACTTTATATTAGTATGTCAATTCTTAAGTATTTTCATTTAGGATGGTCTTTAGAACTGTACAATTAACAATATTCCAACATCAGTTTTAGGTGTAGACATCTCATGGTTTTATAAGTTTGCTTTTTGCTGTCTTTTCGTTTCTAGTTGTACATTTTGATGCACAGTCACCCTTATTAGTTTGTCCAGTATTTTGCTGACACTTTTTATGCCTGTTACCTTTAAGTTATATTTATTTCTTGGTTAATTGATTCAGTGGCTTACTGATTGTCTATATAATGTGTGTAATTAAACTGTTCTAGTGTCTCAAGAAGGAGAAGCAACGCCTTTTCTGAAAGCGCTAAGTAAATAGTTCCTGTTGCTTTAAACCACTCCGTCTTTATTGCTCGCTTTTTTGTTTTAAAAAAAAACACAAGTCTTGATGCAATAGATTCAGCTGGGATTTTATGAGTACTGCAATGGCAACATTTGCATTCCCTAATAGAATAATATGGTTAATAAGGAGATACATGAAGGGTCTGAGGCAAAAATTATGGTGGGAATATTCCTTCCTGACAAGTTGTATTCGACCAGAGGAGAAAAGCAGGGTTGTCATCTTTTCCCTTTATCTGCTTTATATTTAGAGCCACTGGATAAGATAATAAGGGACTCTCAAATTCAAGGATATAACCTTATGATAGTCAAGAAATGGTAGCACTTTAAAGTCTAGACCAACTTCACTAGACGTAGTGAATATAGTAACAAAGATAAAACAACTGGAATTGAGATCTTTAGAAAAGGGAAAGAGTAAACTACACAGGAAAAAAAATGGGAATTCTGGGAAAATATATGCAGAGAAGGAACAAGGTTTAAGCGGCAGGATCTGAACAAGCCTATAATATAATGCTTAACTAACAATGACTGGATAGAATATAAGTGATGTATAATGTTTGGAACTACAGTTGTTTCAATGATGTCTGTGATGTATAATGTTTGCGACTAAAGTGGTGTCAATATTGTTTGTTTTTCATTTATATAAATGTAAGATTATCTACGTCATATGTCATAATTTAATAAAGATGTTTATTGAAAAAAAATGGTAGCACTATTACCAGATGATATTATTCTGTACTTGAAAAATCCAGAAAAGGGCATTTTGGTGTTGGGGAATATTTTCAGACATTTTCCAAGTCTTGTTAGAATATAAAATTAATGAAGATAAAACAAAGGCTATAATTGCAAACTATGTACCCACATATCAATTAGTTCAACAATACCCTTATTTTATGGGGACATGATGAAATTAAGAATTTAGGTGTATTGATTAAAAAAGGATTATATTATGTCAACTAAGGATATATGGGATGAGACTATACAAGATAATATAAAAATAGAGAAACTGGAAGTTCTTGATTATGGTTATGGACAGTAATATATAAGGAGTGAAATAGTTTTAGTCCCTTTAGTTTTATACAAAGATCAGTCATATTTCATCAACCATAGTAGTAGCTGTGGACAATAATTAGCAATAGGTTCAAGGAATTTATCTGAGATGGAAAAAGAGCAAGAGTTAATTGGAATACGTTGATCCATGCCACTGAACTAAGTGGTTTAGGATTACCTGATCTGAATGGTCACTTTAGAGCTATGCAGCTAAAGTTCATATACATAACACAAGCATAATTTCTAAATAAAAGTGAAAATAATGATGATGAAAGGGGGTGGGGGTGGGACTTTGGATACAGAGCCTCAAGGACAATAACAACCATACATTAGACTACATTTATAAAGTTAGATAAAGTATTCTAAGAATGAAGACAACATGGGAATGGAGAAAGGAGATTTTGCAAACAAACATGACAGCTTGTAGGGGTATTGACAATAGGAATTTCATGGAGAAAATTGGCAAATGAATGAATGTAATAGGAGCACATATCTAGAGAGGGAAAAGTTATACAGTGGGATCAATCAAAGCAGAAGTTTAGACTACAGGTTAGAGACTACCATCCCTACCAAAGGCTGATAATACATTATATGCAAAAAGAAAGAGATAGGGGTGTGCTAAGTGAAAGACCAGCTCTGGCAGAGTTTTAGTCTACTGCAGAACAGAAGCTGCTGTTAAAAAGAGATAGTATGGGATATAATATATTGCATACCTATAAGAATCTATCAGACAAGGGGTAAAAGGATTGGAAAGACAGATTGTAAAAGCAATTTAAAAAGAAACAATGGGAAAACATCTATGTGGTTCCCACATATGCAACAAAGACCAGAAAGTGTAGGATTTTTGCTTGGCAATATCTGCACAGGTATTTTTATACTCCAATCAGACTTCAGAGAATTCTTCCTCAGGGAGATAGCAAATCCTGCAGGTATAATGGAAAACAGAGAGGTAGCTGGGAACATGCTTTTCGAAAGTGTAAGGAGATGAAAATTTTAAAAAAATTCCCTACAGACTACTCAGTCAGAAATGTTGGGAGAAGCATATGGCTCTAACTAAGGAAATGATTATTTTGAGCTGGGACACAGGATCTGAATTGTCTATACATACTATGGCCTTCTAAGTTAAATGCTATTGGCTTCCCAGAAGCAATTACTAGAAAATGGAAATCAAATCAAAACCATCTATAACTGAAGTACTGAGTATTGTAAAGGAAATGAAAGAACTAGATGTGAGATCTTTTAGAAAAGGGAAGAAGCAAGAGTCAATTACATATAAATAAATGGAATTTCTGAGAAACATACATGCTAAACATTCAGGAGGAGGAGTGAGACTTAAGGGAAGGTAGAAATTGAGCAATTTATGTAATGATGGAATGTTAGAAAGAAAGAAAGAAAATATACATGTAATGTTTAACACATGAATATGACAAATGTAGTAATGCATTTGTGCCTATGTCTTGCAATACTTAAATAAAGCTATTTAAAAACAAAAAAAGACTACTTTCAAAAACCCATAATCGTGAGAATTTGCTTCCTTCCATAGGGCAGCAAAACAACATGATGATACATTATCTTCTTTAGACTGAGTCACTGAAAATGAATAATTAAAAATAGATTAAATTAATATAAAAGAACAATAAACATTAGAAAAACTTTTTCCTAAATATGTTATTTTATTTGCATTTTTGATACTCTGTTTTTACAATTTTACAATCAGAAAAGCAGAATCAGTGAAGTGGCAAGAGAAGAGTGAGAAGCAGATTAGTCTTGGAAGTTGCAGGGGATAACACAGGTCTTTATATATATATATATATATATATATATATGGCAAACCATACCACTCAATCTCTCATCTTTCAAAAATCATACCAGGGGACCATCAAAAATCAGAGCAAAGAGTTCAAAGTCACAGTACCCAAAATTTGCTAATGAATAAATTCATACCCCTGAAAAGAGGTGCAGGCATAACATTTGAATATGCTCTCTAGAGGGGTACAACCTGTAGAATGGGGAAACCCGAAGTGATCTGCCTCCCTAAGCATATTAAATTGAATATAAGATGATAAAAGCTACAGAAAGTTAACATCTACGCTATGAAGAGTATAAAAGTCTGAAAGCCACCTTAATGGCTCGACAACATATGCTACTCACACATACATACAGACACACACATGCATGCTCCCACCAACTAGACACAGGCAGACTCCTGCACACACACATGCACGCACACAAAGAACAGTAAATTGAGTTAATCAGGTGAAGAACGTGCTCAAAACTGAGCAAGGAGTAATAAAACACTAATCACTATATCTCCTACCTTCCTCAAACAGCACAGTGTAATATAAATCCATATGCCCTGTTAAAAGTCTTTGGAATACTTACTAGTCCATGCTGTGTCTGCCAGAAAATTATAAATATTAATTTAGATTTAAAGCACAATTTTACAACATTTGGACATCCAAACTAATAGCCACAAAATCTTAAAACATAATACATTCAAAGTCAATTAAAAATTAAAAAAATTGTCCAGGTATAATGGTATATTGAAACATACAGCACTATTAACTTCAGGGGATTTTAAGAGACAAACTGCAGCACATAATACTTCTGCACAGCATCAATATTGATAAATCTGCCCCAGTCAACCCTAAACAAAGTCTCATTACAGTCAAAAAATCCAGCCAAATCATCAGAACTCAGCAACAATATAAGAAGAGATGGAACACATAAGTATCATAGGTATTTACCAGGCTAACAAACACTCAGAAACCTAACAATGCACCCCAAATCCATTTAGATCCAGAGTATCATGGACATGTACAAGGAGAGTGTTAAGAGGGAGGTAACTAAGGGATTTGGGGGGGGTTAGTTAGGATAATCATTTTCCTATTTAAGACGGCCAGACTGGGGGTAAAGTTATGATTTCCCATTCAATTGTCAAGGTCAGGAAAGAACTCTGTTTTACATGGATTAAGGGTGCTTATTCTATATTGCAGGGATTCTTGGAATACATATCTGTCTCTCCAGCATGTTCTGCTTACATATGCAAAGTTCAGATCCCTGGATCTAGTGTTTCTGATGCCGTTTACTTTGTGCATGTGCAAAAGATCATTTAATGCTGGGTCTGAGAAGCCCTGTAAGACAGGCAAAGATCTCCTCTCAGAGGCCTGAAGGAGATGAATTACATAGACAGAGCCTTTAGGTGATTAATGTAGAACAGAGTATTCATGCTCTAAATTCTCCTGGTGAAAAACCATTATGGGTGGTGCATCTGTTGCAAGTGTCTAGTTAAGTACATGTCAATGGCGGCATTGTACTCAATGATGGGTCTCATAATGGCTGAGTACAGCGGTATTATAACTTTATTAGAAATGGATGTCATATCCTTATCTATAAGTTGGGTGACACAGAATGATTCTGTACTATGAGTTAGTCAAAGACCAGAATGCTTTCTACATATGTTCCCAGATGCCTTACTACTGGGCGAATGGCCGAGGTACCAGATCAGTGTTAAACTGGTGGTGTTTGAACAGCTCGACCCTTTTTTGTTTTTTGTGTACTTTCAAATTCATTGTTGATGTGATATCTACATATTTTCCCAGATCCCTTACTATTGCTTTGACTCTTTGGGGTGTTTTACTGATGGAAGTAATTAACTTGGGTTGACAGTTTCCCACAGGGCATTATAATGCATTTTCTGGCATTCAGTTTTAGGCTATGGCTTTGGCACCACTCATTTGCCTGTGTCAAACCCTCTTGCAAGATGTTAGCGGCCTGCGGTAATCTACAACAGCTCCCAGTTTACAGTCATCTATGAACTTGGTGAACCAGAGCCTTGACTTCTGAGAAGTAGATGCCAAACAGGAGCAGGCCCAGCACACATCCTGAGGTACTCCGCTGATGACCAATCTCTTGGTTGAGGTGGTTTCACCAATCCTGACTTCTTCGGTCCTGTCTATGAGCCAGATGGCAATCTGACAAGTTACGTAGGGATTTATGCATATCTCAGAGAGTTTGTCAACAATCTCTGAGTGAGGTATTGTATCAAATGTCTTGGCCAGGTCAAGATACACAGTATGCACTGTTTTACCCTTGTTTCATTGCCTTGGAGACCCACTTTCCCACAATGATGAGTACCAGATCCAGTATGACTGAGCCTCTTGTTAGATCATGCAGTATCATTTCCATTGTGTTAACAAAGTCCAGGAAGCATCATGCCAGTGAGTATAAGTTTCCTAGTCTACAGACAGGAGGATAAAGTCACCCATGAATAGGGTGTTTGGTTAGATGGTGTTCTCCTCTGGTATGTTTAGGTAAGAGTCATGAGATTCTATGGGCACAGATGGTGAGCTGCAGCTATCCATAATATGGTGAGGGACCTTATCTACGGTGACTCGCACATGGATCACCTCCATGGTATCACCCCGTTTAATTAACCTACAGGCATGTTTGTTGATAATGTAGACAGAGTGAGACACTTCCACCTTTGGCCCCAGTCTGTGCTGCTTGTTGTTGGTCTAAATGTGTGTAAGGTACTGTAGTCTTGCACTGCCTGAGTAAGTCTAAGGTTTTAAACCAAATCTTGATAACAGCACAAATGTTTACTTTCTCCAGAGTGAGGAGGGCTTAAAGGGTGTGGAGTTTTTTGTTTAGGCTCATAGCACTGAAGAGTAGCATGTTAAGGTTGTCTGGAGACTTTTTCACTATGTTGGTAGTTTTGTCTTTTTGGCATTGCCTAAAAAGTCTCCAAGGGGTAGATAAAGTTTTAGCCAACAGCAAATATCCAAAAGCCTAGGGGGTTCAGATGCAGCCCATCCTTGGTAAAGCAACGTAGTCTCTTAACCACGCCCTTCCATGCAGACAGATAGTGGATCTCCCTGAAGTGACACCAGAAACTAGCCAATTATTAAAATATATCAGTTTACATACCCTCCCTTACCAAACTGCTATAAAGGCAGATTCTGCTTTGGAAATATCCAGGTTTAGGAGCACAAACCACTAAGGAACTGTTCATGGCTGAGGCACAAACCACCATCTCCAAGGGAAGGCAACAAGGCAATAAATTAAGATCCAAGCACAGTTCCAAAGAACAGCAGTAAAAATTGCACTAATATTTCATGGGATGGTGACATTCTATTGCCAATATTAGGAGGCTCACAATAACCGATGCATACTCATACAGACCACAATGAAGATCTTTCAATATATGATATTGTATATATATATATATATATATATATATATATATATATATATATATATATACACACACACACACACACACACACACACACACACACACACACACACACACACACACACACACACACACAATGGAGATTCTGTACAGAGAGGATTAGGGATTTTACCATTTTCCCTACTGTAGTGTGATCTCAGAGTTGGTATATATAATATGAAGGGGGTGTGGAGTGCTGGGAGGCTTGCCTCCCTGCACAAATATTTTAAAAAGGTAGATTTTTGTTGTTTTTTGAAGTTCGAGTTTTTGGAAACTCGTTCATATCGTCTCAACAATATGAATTTTGAGTTTCTAAAAATAAGAAGTTATGTACTCACCATAACGTTCCATCTGAGTAGGTGACTTCATTTGTCTGCAACCTGTGGGTCTTGGATCCGATATCGGATCCGAGCCAGCAACTATTTATACAGCTATGGATCCGAGCTCCTAGCTCCTCCCCTCACCCATAATCCCCTGCCAACCACAACTGACCTCAGATCAAGTTTGCCCTCCTATATACCTGAAACGGTATCCCAACAGGAAAAGGCAGGAATAATACCATCATCTAACTCTTCTGAAGGCCAGGGGGAAGGAGGGGGGGATGGTTGCAGACAAATGAAGTCACCTACTCAGATGGAATGTTATGGTGAGTACATAACTTCTTAATCTGGAGTAGGGACTTCATTTGTCAGCAACCTGTGGGACAGAGTCCCCAGCTACCTGAATCTTGGGTGGCCATCATGGAAGGATGTTCTGGAGCACTGCGGAGCCAAAGGATGCTCTCCCTCTGGAAGTGACGTCCAGTTTGTAGTGGTTAATAAAGGTATGAGATGAGGTCCAAGTGACTGCCGAGCAAATATCATTCAAGGGGACTCTAGATCTGAATGCAGCAGAAGTAGATATGGAGCGAGTGGAGTGAGCATGGACCCTTTGAGGTGCGGGCCTCCCAGAAGCCTCATAAGCTAGAAGGATACATTGGGAAATCCAGTGTGATAAGGTGACCTTCGAAATGGCTTTACCTAAATTGAATTTGGCAAAGGAAATGAACAGCTGATCAGATTGTCTGTGACCAGCAGTCCTACGAATATAGAAAAGTAGCTGCCTGTGCACATCTAACGAGTGCAGCTTGTATTCTCCCTTATTTTGATAATTAGGGAAGAAAACAGGAAGACTGATGGACTGATTGATATTGGTTTCTGAGGCCACCTTAGGTAGAAAAGATGGATTGGTCCCGAGGTACACTCTATCCTGATGAAAAAACAAGTAAGGGGGTTTTACGGAAAGAGCTTGAAGTTCCGAAACTCTTTTCACAGAGGTGATGGCTACCAGGAATGCTGTTTTCCAAGACAGGTATTTAAGATCAGCAGAGGCAGCTGGTTCAAAGGGGGAAGCAGTCAAGGCCTGAAGAACAAGTGATAGGTCCCAAGGGGGTATGGCTTCTTTGATAGGGGGCCTGAGCAGAAAAGTACCCTTGAGGAAGGTTTTACATAGTTTAGCTGACATCAAAGGACCTGTCTCGTGTCCTACATGGTAATGGGAGATGGCTGCCAATCATACCTTGACTGTCGAACAGCTAGCCCCTTGCTGAAAAAGCCCGGTAAGGAAGTCCAAAACGGACGTTAGCGGAGCAGTGAAGGGGTCCAAATTATGATGTTTCACCCAGACGGAGAAGCGCTTACATTTACTGTGGTAAATCTTCCTGGTGGAAGGTTTATGTGCTGCCACCAAGATGGCTTTGACTGGTGAGGAGATACCGGGAGTCCTAATTAAGAGTGGAACTGGAGCAGCCAAGCTGTCAGCTTCAGGTTGTCCAGATTCGGGATCGGTAAGCCTGATGGATGGGAGATCAGATCCGGGCTTGGATCCAGAATCCAGGGAGGATTCACCAAGTGAGACCACAGGTAAGGGAACCAAGTTTGTCGAGGCCAGAATGGGGCAATGAGGATCATCTTGCTCCCCAACCGAGAGGCTTTCTGTAACATCTTTAGCATCAGGGATAGAGGAGGATAGGCATAAAGTAGACCGGGCAGCCAAGCATGCACAAGAGCGTCTCTCGGGGCTTCCCCTGGTGGGGGAATCAGGGTGACGAAGTTGTCGCATTTCCTATTTGAGGGAGAGGCAAAAAGATCACAGCAGGGTTGCCCCCATTTTGCAAAAATCTGCTTCGCTACTCGGGAGTTGAGAGACCACTCGTAAGGGGAAAGAATAGTGCGGCTGAGTTTGTCCGCCAGAATGTTGGACCATCCCAGAATGTGCATTGCGATCAGAAAGCAGTTGGTGGAGATCGCCCATTCCCACACTCTCATGGCCTCTCGGCAGAGAGGATAAGACCTGGTTCCCCCCCTGTTTGTTGACATACCAGACAACTGACATGCTGTCCGTCTGTATCGCAATAGTTCCGACGGGAAGAAGGTTGTGAAGTGCTTGCAACACCAACAGCACTGCCCTCATCTCCAGAACATTGATATGCAGGGAGGTCTCTGAGTCGTTCCATGTGCCTTGGACTGTTCTGCCTGAGCAATGCCCCCCCACCCAAGGCGAGAAGCGTCCGTGGTCGCCGTGATGAGGGGAGGTGGAGCGCAGAAGGGACGACCTGTATGGCGGTCTGGGGAATGCAGCCACCATAACAGGACCCTCTTGCAAGCCTTGCTGATAGAGACAGGGTGATTGAGAGGGAGAAGCTGGAAGGACCATTGTACTTGAAGGGTCCACTGTAATATCCTCATGTTTAGACGAGCGCACAAAAGGAGTGTAATTGCCACTGCCATAGAGTCCAGTGCCCTCAGGACCAATTCCGTGGGTGGAGCTTCTGATTGGAGGATGGCCCGCACATGTAGACTGAGGTTCTGTAGTTGTTCCGAAGTGAGGTAGGCTCGTAGACTTCTCGTATCTAATCTGGCCCCTATGAAGTCTATCACTTGTGTCGGAGCAAGGGAGGACTTGTCCATATTGATCGTGATGCCTAACTGGGGGGCTAGGCGAAGAAAAAAATCTCTGGCTGAGCAGAGTAGATGCCTTGTTGGGGTGGTCAGGAGCCAGTCGTCCAGGTACGGGAAGACCTGCATTCCCTGAAGTCTCAGGTGGGCCGCTATCACTGCTAAAACTTTGGTGAGCACCCTGGGGGCTGTGGTGAGGCCAAAGGGAGGGACCCTGAACTGATAGTGGCTGGCTCCCAGCTGGAAGTGGAGAAACCTCCTGGATCGTCTGTCCATTAAGATGTGGTAGTACGCATCCTTGAGGTCTACTGAGCACATCCAGTCGTTCTCCCGCAACAGGGGGAGAATGGATTGAAGAGTGACCATTTGGAATTTCTCCTTGGTTACCGACAGGTTCAAGAGGGAGAGGTCTAGAATTGGTCTCAGGTCCCCCGTCTTTTTTGGCACCAGAAAGAACCTGGAGTAAAACCCTAATCCGAGCTTGTCTGGGGGAACGGGTTGGATGGCCCTTTTTTTCTAGCAGCTGCTGGATTTCCGCAGCTGCAGCCTCCCTCTGATCGGGTGGTACATTGGGGAGGTTCTTGAGTCTGGGAACATGAAGCATAGGGATTTTGTAACCTCTGGATATAATCTGAAGCACCCAGCGGTGTGACGTAATGGACTCCCATGCCGCCAGATGCCTCGAGAAGCACCCACCTACTGCCTCCAGAGTGGAGCAGTCGGGCAACCCTTCAGGGCTGTTGTGTGGGCCGATCAGAGAAGGATTCTCTGGACCCAAAATTTCTCAGTGCCCCTCTGCTTCTAGGGCGGCATCCTCCCTGTCCTCCTCTGCCACGGAAGGACTGGTTGTCTGGAGCAGGTTGGGAATGTTGCGATTTCCGGAACCACATCTTCTTCTGTCCCTTTTGGTTCTTGGAAAAGGACCTCTGGGGAGCAGAGAAGCGGACTCCGATGGCAGACGTCTTCCCATCCTTCTCGCTCTGGACAAGTGTCTCATGAACGGTTTTGCCAAACAAAGCAGAACCATCAAAGGGGGCATTCGCAAAGGACGCCTTAAAGGGCTCCATGAAGTCACAATGTCGGAGCCAGGCCTGGTGTCTCATAACTAGGCCCACTCCGCTAGCTCTAGCAGCTCCCTCAGTTGCGTGAGACAAAAGCTGCATAGAGGTATTAGAAACAGATCTCAGAGTGGCCATACGAGTGGAGTACAATTGCTTGTCCTCCGTCGACATGGACTCCAGGGGGGAAGCAGTGTATTCTTTAATAAGATCGCGCTGCATCCTGATGACATGTGCCATGTAGTTCAGAGACCTTACCGAGAAGGTCACTGAACTGAATACCCACTTCCCAAGGCGATCCATCAAGCGAGACTCCTTGCTCAGAGGATGGACCGAGGGGCTCTCCTGAGCTAGTTCCCTCTTAGTGGCTGCAGCCATCAACATGGCATCTACAGGGGGACCCTTGCTCCAGTGGGGCCGGTCTGCGGGGGGGGGGGGGCTCAAAATCCTATCCGGGCGCTTGGGAATAGGCTCCACAGTGTCCGGCTCCTTCCACGCCCTGGTGGTCACAAGGTCCACCAGGGGGTCGGCCGGAGGGGACACCCAAGAGGTAGACGGGCCTGCTTCGAATGCCTCCAGGAACATGGACTCATCGAAGGAAGCCTTGGGGGCAGACCACCCCCCTGAGCCTAAGCATTTCCATGATGTCTCCAAAGGAGACATCCTCAGGGTGTGATCTTGGGGAGCCTTCCCCTTCATCCAAGTCCGTGTCCTCTGTTAAGGACTCGGGGGAGTCCACATGCCTCCTCTTACACTTATGCTTGCGAGGCACTTCCTCGGGGGGGGGCTGTTCGAGGAGGTCTCGCCAGCAATGTCCTGTTCCAAAGGAACAACCTGGGACATCGAAGCAGGCTGTCCCTGTGGCCGGGTGATGGAAGCCTGACCCAGCAGAGAGGGAGTGGAGGGTGGAGCCGAGACAAGGGCCGGGGGTCTGGATGCTCTCGACAGAGCCCTATCCACTACATCGAAGGCCAAGGGGGAGCTGCTCTCCCTGGGCTCCGAGAGCCGACTTCCACTCAGATCCGATGAAGGGATCGTAGCCGGTGCCGAGATGGTCAGATCCGAGGGGCCAGTGTGCTCCGACCTGGACGGAACTGAAGGCACACTAAATCCCTCGGATCTGAAGCTCGGGCCACTGCTCCTAGAGGTCGGATCCGACGATGTAACCGACAGACTCAAGGGCAGGGTCGGATCCGAAGTACCCAGTAATGTCGGCGCCGACCCAATCCCGGCTCCAACGCTCCGAACCCGGGAAGCGGGTCGGAGAAGGAGCTATCGGATCAAAAAAGGGTGTCGAGCTCCCCCCTGAAGGGGGGGGTGGCAGGAGCACTCCCATCTGCAGCTGGGCCTGGATGAACCTTCTCATCATCCGCTGCAAGTCTGCATCAGACAGGCTATAGGTGGATCTCGACGAGGCCACCGAGGCAGGCCTGGAGTGCCGCCTCGATGACCTCGACGGAGATCGGGTCTCCTCCTCCTCCGGTCCCGGGGAGAAGCAAGGTGATCGGAGCCGAGGAGGAGGAGACCTGGAAGCCGTGGAGGGAGAAGCCCGCTTAGCTGGGGGGGCCAAAGCGGAGGCCTCGGCCCGCCACTTGTGGTGCTTCTCCCTCCATTTCTCCCTCCTGGCCTCCCTATCCTCCAGCGCTTTAGTGGGAGTTTGAATCCCGGCCGGAGGAAGGGGGGCAGGAGTGGCCACCACCACAGGCTGGGGAGGTGCCAACGGGAGTAGCGGAGGACGAAGCCGACTCCGGGGGCAAAAGTCCCGCCAGGACCAGCTTCAACCTCCACTCTTTCAGTGCCCTGGGGTTGAACCCTGCACAAATCGTGCATCCTGAGGACAGGTGTTCAACCCCAAGGCACCGAACACACCAAGTGTGGCCATCCGCTGGTGAAAGCTTATGGCCACACT
Organism: Protopterus annectens; assembly: GCF_019279795.1. Taxonomy (NCBI): domain Eukaryota; kingdom Metazoa; phylum Chordata; order Ceratodontiformes; family Protopteridae; genus Protopterus; species Protopterus annectens. The sequence continues at coordinate 1,609,608,516 of NC_056731.1, forward strand.
TGGTGCACTTAGAAAAAATGGGCTTCGGGCCTCCCTACATTTCTCAAGAAAGAAAAAACTACACAAGCACACCAGGCCCCAAAACACAAAAAACACACACATACTACGACCAGTGAGGGGAGGAAATACAGTAAAAAAGAGAATAAAATTAACCAAAAGGGATCCTAAACACAAACACGACTTAAGAAAAGAAGGATTTTCTGATTTAACAAGTTTTTTTGAAAACTTATCTGACAGTTGTCAGGAGCTCTGCAATCCAGCTGTCTCTTCTAAGAGTGGCAAACTAGATCTGAGGTCAATTGGGGTTGGCAGGGGATTATGGGTGAGGGGAGGAGCTAGGAGCTCGGATCCATAGCTGTATAAATAGTTGCCGGCTCGGATCCGATATCGGATGACAAATGAAGTCCCTACTCCAGATCTCAAGTTTCTGACATAAACCCATATATATATATATATATATATATATATATATATATATATATAGATATATATATATATATATATATATATATATATATATATATATATAGATAGATATGTTTCATCCATTATCTGTCATGATCTTAGCTTCGTGTCCAAGTGGTCCATTTTGAGCATGACAAGCTCCAAAAGTCTCACTTCCACTGGCTGTAAAATACAGAAAGAAAAGAAAGAGCAGAAATCAGAGCAACATGAGGTCAACTCAGGGTTGAAGGGCAGAAGCACTTCAAAAGTTTAAAATTGGAGCACTCTCAGCAAATGCAGAGGAGTTGTGAAGTATGGTAAATACACAGAGTCCAAGGAGACAGGGTGCTTGAGAAAGGCAAATGTATCATGACAGTAAAAAGGAGAAAGAGAGGTTATATACATATTTACAGGAATCAGACACATAGTGGTAACTGATAGGAGTAGCAGAATAAATGGGGTGACATGCGAGGAATCTTAGTGCAGAACAGAGTTTATTAAGTGATATATTCTGCATTCTGGCATTTCTATTCTCAAATCCTATAACTGCAATTTGTGATATGAATTTCCAAGGAGGAGGCCCAATGCCTCTTTTTAGATGGAAATCAAGAATAACCAATGGTGTCATATAAGGGATACTGAAGTGTAAAAACTCCTGCATCTGTGTTGAAATCCACCCCCAATATATTACTGTCATACTCTACCCCAAAGGAGGAAAAACAGTTGCTAAAGGGATAGCTTTACTGCTAGTTATACGACACCAAAAGTATCAACAAAGCACCCGCATTAACATAAAAAGCAGTTACATAACTTGGGAACATCCCAAATTAGACATTGAGCATAAAACCCTTACTCAGAAAAAAAAAACCCAAAGCAAATCAGTATAAGCATTCATTGAATCCAACTGCAATCTCAAGGTTTAGTCCCTTATCACAATCCACTTTATGTGAAATAAGTTTAAGTAACATAATACTGCTGGCAATCACAAGATTATCAAGTTAGTTGCTTCTTCATCCATAATCAGAATGCAAGATGATATTACAAATTTCAACAAATAGCATTGATAACAAAAGAGAATGCAGGATATTAAATGAGGTGGTAAAAAAAAGGTCAGTATGCCATAAATAAGGTCTGCTTGCATTAGAGGAAAAGCTGAGATACTTGATACTATCGCCAAACCCACATCCATAGCTTAGGTCACCTCATTTATTGTTGCAATATTAGGAGGCAATTAAGCAATCTACTCTGCTACCTTTTTACCTTCCAGCATTAATTTTTAGGGCATTGGGAACCTTACTCAGTGGCAATTACCCAAACACCAAGCTTTATAACTGAACTGTCATATTGAGGATGCACCTCTATGAATTCCCTTCTGCTGCCCTCAATTTCCGAGTTGTCTATTCCAATGTAGAGAAGGATACAGTATCTGTACGTAGACAAACTTTTAAAGGTGCGGGATAGTGCCATCTAAATTTCTAGCCCTTTACTTTACAAATCTTAGTCACCAGATGAAATGCCACTTGGCAATTTTTGGCTTCATCAGAGAAATCCTAGTTTACATACATGCAGGCTTCCTTACCAGGAACCCAGTGTGTAGTTAGAACTTTTTTCTTAGGGTAAAATGTAGAAAAACACACCAATACAGGATATGGGATACAAAAGTTGCTGAGGAAAAAACACACTGTAAGCACGTTCAATGCAGTCCTAAGAAAGTTGCATCCCAGTCTATTCAGTAATCATTCTCAGACTGAGAGTTACAGTTAAATCCCTTGTCTTTTTCAGGAATTTCCCAAAATCTAATATTTTTATATTGCACTCTGTCTTCTTGAGCCACCTGACTGCTCTCTAGTAGAGTCAATGGCTTTCAATACTCACCAGTTTATGATTAACAGATTTGACAGCAGAATCAATATCTGCCAAAGGGTCTCTGAGCATGGATAAAGCATCCTCAATATCGGTTAATCTCTGCTCTGTTTTTTTTAGTGTAATGTTGTAAGGCTGTATAAATATTTTGTTGCTCCTCCATTACAGTCTCAAATATTTCCCCCATCAACGCATGTGTCAACATTTTTGACTTGCAATTTAAACTATCTTCTGCAATCATACATAATATGCAAGCCTGTCTGCTAGCAACACTGATGGTCAAGGTCAGAGACTTCTGAATATTGGCAACCACATTCTTTTTAGTATTCTTTCTCTTAGTTTGGAACATAAAGAAAAACAATTATTACTGTCTATTGCAAGCCAGAAGGGGGATAGTTGCATCACTCATACAAATACCTTTGACTTAGTTCAAGTAACTTTATACAGTGTGATAGAAAAGAACTCCCAAATTTCTTTAGCAATCAGTCACCATCTTTAAGTGGAAGACAGAATAAGAAAACTAAGTGGAAGACAGCATAAGAAAACTATACTTATCAAAAGTCAAATCAGGAAGAATTTTGCCACTGTCAAGACAAATCAAGTTTATGAGCATGACTGGTTTATGTTTACTCATTAACAGCAACTTATCTGGATGGCACCATCCAGTATGCCATTCAAATAGCAAACCACAAACTTTGATTTCCTTGAAGTTCTTAAAGTGATGTTTTTCAAGTGTGATTTGCTGAAGCCAAATGTAGGACTGTTGATAAACGGTTATTTCTTTTCCTAGGCCTAATTCTGGAATCCTGGCCTGTACTACGTGTATGAGGTTACACTAATTTAAATAAAGATACTGATTCAGGGCTCTGTTTACCTTTTTTGTTCTTCCTACAGGACCTCACCCGGCAGCTTTTCTGCCTACAGCCAGTCAGCCCATCTGTTCCCAATCAAAGACAATTAGAGGAAATTTATTCTTGTCCTAAAATCTCAGCATACTGTTCAGGTTTTTTGCAAGATAAAAATCTAGAAACAGGGACTCTCTTGTGTAAAGAGGGAACAGGTCAGTCAACTGGTGGCTGCAGTCACTCATTCAAAAATGAAAGCTGTTTTGATCCCAGCCATCTGCAGACCATCAGCCATTCTTGCAGCTTATGGCTCACTAAGTGGTTCACCAGTGTCACATCACAGACTGTCTTGACTGTCAGTCTGACTGTTCAAAGGAGAGATCTGATGCCACCATCAGACCTCCCCTACAAAATTAAAGGCTACCAAGTAGATTAACACTGCCCAAATATGCTCACATCCTTACAGGTATGGTCTCATTAATTCAGACAGCCAAGCATTTTGTATATACAGCCCCAAATCTCCACCAGTTTGATAAAGGAAGCATGTGCATTGCAACTGGAGGTAGCCTATGTTTTTCCCATGCACAGATCAAAGAAGGCTACTGTCATCAGCTTGGAATGATCAAACCCATTTCCAACAGCTTCAGCCATGTTTGGTGCCCTGTAAGCCTCCGTCTGCATGATGGCAGCAGCTCTCCCTTTGGGATAGGCAAGCAGGTATCTGCTGCTCACTCCGTCCCCATGCCCTGCTCTTCCAGCGCCTGAGCTATTGCTTGAATTAGGGTCTTACAACAGATAGTCAAAGCTTTATCCATTCACACCACATAGTTGTGGAGATGCAATTTTTTTACATTTGCATATGATTATTGGAAAATATGCAGAAGCATGGGATTATTTAACTTAAGGGGGGGGCTGTGAAGCTGGTCAGCAAATGACCTAACCACAAGTATTCTAGTACAGGGATAAAGTACTTTATTAAGCTAGCAACTCAGGCACATAAGCAATGGATAAGAATGTGAAAATCGGTCACAGTATCTACACACTCAATATAAACATGCATAGTGAATCAACACTGGAAATGGAACTTTTTCATGCCCACAATTTGCCCCCAGTACTGTAGACAGAAACAAGTTTCAGTTAATTGAGATAAAAAATGATTACTGTTTTAAATAACAGCAACAACACACGTTTTGTTCATAAAAGATCACTGTGGGTAGTTTATAATGATAAGCAGTTAACCATGAGAAATGTATAATTACAAATGTTCTTTACTTTACTCTAATGAATATGTAAATGACTATAATGTTAGTCTGACCTTCTGATGACCTGGGAATGCACCCAGCTTGATTTCCGCCTCTGCATATCCTTCTTCATCCAAAGTGACGATCTCTGTGCTTGCTCCTTCCTTCCACTTTGGAGACATGACATCATGGACCAATTTTATTGCAGCTGACTTGTGAACTGTATTAGTGTTGGCCCAATAAATACCAAGCTGAAATGCTTCCTATAAAGAAAAATAAAAAACTTCTCATGAAATACTTTTTTCACTCCATGCTCAACTGTGTTATGCAACTCTACTGACAATTTTCTCTCTTAAATACTTGCACTCTCTTCATGTACAGAAAGTGAATTCAGATCACAGCAGCTAGGGAGGATGGATACCCTGGCCTGTATATCTAACATCTCACAGACAAGAAGCCACAATATCCACTATGAAGATATGGTCTTAATGCACATTTGGTTTATTGCAAATTTCTTGCGGTAAAAAAAGTCTCTTCCATCCCTCCTTAACACTGTATACTTAATAATGCAGCAAGACATAAAAATACACAAATACTTCTTAAAGTACAGCTCAGTTATACTACAGTACGTCTTCTGTGACTGGCACCAACTTCAAATGTTCACAGTAACACATAAATACTACAAAAATTCCTAGCCATTTTCACTACAACTATACCATGCTCCCTTCTTCAGAACCATCAGAAGCATCTGTATAAGCCAGAATGGGACAATCTCACAATATGTAGTGCGATGACTCTCACAAATGAAAGCACTCAACATGATGATTAACGGCTGTTACTATGTGCAAATAAGTACCATCTGATGATCACACAATCAGACATTTTTTAAATTTGTTAGAATGTACCACTGCACTTTTTTTTTTTTTAACCTTTTCTGTCCCTTCCTCAAATTCCACAGGACCTTGCAACAATGTTTTTATTTATTTATTTTTTATTTATCCTTTGTTGACTGGGTTAGTCCTACAAAGCTAGCAGCCTCTTTTCCAGGGAGACATAAGGTGGTATTTATAATGCCACGTGAAATATGGCTGGGGCATTGGGAACGTTCAGTACTTTCTAAAATAAGTGCCATGGGATCTTTTACTCCACCCGCGTTACCACTAACTAAAGCAGATAGGAACTTTGCTTAACATCTCATCCAAAGGACGAATGTCTCCCCAACTTGCATCCAACTGACCAATTTGTTCAGAAGAGGCAGCAGCCTGGCATCCCCAAGCGAGGAGAAAGTATTACAGTTTATTCGCATTCATTCCTATCTGCAAAACCGAACTGGCCCAACTGTTTCCCATTCAGCACGAATGACGCAATAGGTAACAGCAGGTCAGATTGCAAGTACTGTGGAGCGGCCTAACCCTCTGTCCCTCAAGGCAGCTTGCTAACTCTTGGCAGCTACCTGGCTAGGGAAGAAATGTACATATTCCCACACAAACCAATTTTTCCCAGCTAAATGATCTATATCTGCTACTAGCAGGAAAAATTTTGAGCAGCCTCTTACACACATGATCACCTGTCCACCAACAGGCATCACCAATGAACCATTCCAAGATGCCTGCCACCCAGGATGGGCAAAGTAGCATCAGCAGGTCTATTTTATGACACCAAAACAGCTAAACACTGAACGCCATTTCAACAACACATAAAGAGTGCACTACAAGTTAAGCAGACTGCATGATCACCAATTTTTTTTTCCTAGGGAAAAAAACACTTGGCCGTCTCTGTGAATTTGCCCTTCACTGTACTGCGATCTTGGAATTGGGATATTTAGTTGGGGGGTGTGCTGGGCACATCTTCCCATATTGGGGATTGTGGGGGGGGGCAAATCCTCCCACTTTGGAATGTTTGAGGTGGTGTGTCATATCTGGTTGGCCTACCGATTTTTTTCCCTAGGAAAAAAATTGGTGATCTGGTCGTTTGCTTAACTTGTAGTTCACTCTTTATGTGTCGCTGAAACGGTGTTCAGTGTTTAGCCGTTTTGGTGTCGTAATATAGACCTGCATCAGCTACTAACGGCCATCCTTCTCTTCCTGACCCCTTAAACACAAGTGCAGCTAAGTGGACACTGGTCACCTGGGCCATAGTCACAACTTCATATTTCTGTGCCATAGGGCTGGATAACACACTACATTATAAACATTTGATCATAGTGAGCTGAAATTGCTGCAGCATGAATCTTAATGGAAGAGAAGGACAAACCTTTGTCCAATAACTCAGTAAGATATTGAAGAGCCACACTCAAATTAGGCTCAGAAATCTCCAAATTCCTTGCTGCACTCCAAAATAAAAATCTCTTCCATTTTTCTGCATACACTTTCCGTGTACTAGGTCTTCTAGCTTCCATAATCACATTTAAAACTTGTTGAGGAAGTTGAGACCGGCTGTCTCTCAAAACAGAATATGCCATGCTGTTAGATGAAGAGAACGGCTTGACATTGAGCAGGTGGCCTTCTCTCTGAGACAAAAGGTGTGGAATCAAGGGTAAAGGCCATGGAGGCTTCTTTACTAGACTCCTCAGTAATGGGTACCAGTGCTGCCGAGGCCAATCTGGAGCTATTAAAATCATCCTTGGCTTGTCTTGTCTGACCTTTAGAAGCACCTTTGGAAGAAGAGGCAGAGGTGGAAACGCATACACATGAAGATTTTTCCAACTGAAAGAAAGAGCATCCACTTTCCAAGCTGTGTGATGTAACCTCTTTGTGCAAAACTTTGGCAGCTGGTGGTTTAGTGGAGAAGCGAACAGATCTATGTCTGGAGTTCCCCAGGACACTGTCAACCTTTGAAATACATGAAGATCCAGTTTCCACTGTGGGGATCCATGATTTGTCTGCTTAACACATCTGCTAAGGAGTTCTGTGCTCCCGGCAGAAACCTTGCCTGAAGAGTTAGTTGCAAGCTGAGCAATCTCCCATAAAATCATTGCTTGCCTGCACAATGGGTAAGAATGTGTTCCCCTTGTTTGTTGATGTACCACATGACAGTTGTGTTGTCTGTTAGAATCAACACCTGTCCTGGAAGAAGTAACTCCTTGAAAGCCATTAATGCAAACTGGACTGCTAACATCTCTTTCATGTTGATATGTAGATGCTGTAGTCTGGCAGGCCACTTGTCTTGTATCCACTTTCCATTTAGATGAGCTCCCAAGCAATGTCTGAGGCATCTGTCGCTAGAATCTGACTCGCTCTGGCCGGGTCACAGAGAGTCCCTTGTTTAGGTGACATTCCTGAGCCCACCACAAAATTCCTTTTGAATGCAAGGTATTATTTGAATGACAGTGTCCAAATCCTGGCAGTGCTGTGTCCATACATTTTTGAGATACCATTGCAGCTTCCTCATATGCAGTTTGGCATTGGGAAGCACCAGAATACAAGATGCCATGAACCCTAATGCTTGAAGGACTGTCCTTGCAGTCAGCACGGACTGATGAGATAGTTGATGAAAGTAAAGGGATAGACTCTGTTGTTTGTCCGGGGTTAAAAAGGCCATCTGAGCTGCTGTATTCAGTCTCACACCCAGAAAGCACATGTCTTGAGAGGGTACTAGACTGGACTTTATTTCGCTCACAGAATACCCTAGGCATCTTAGCACTGCTATAACATATTCCAGATGCTGTAGAAGGTCCTCCTTTTCTTGAGCCAGAATCAGGCAGTCGTCCAAGTAAGGATAGATTTGAATTCCTTTTAGTCTGAAGTAAGCTATCACTGAGCCAGAACCTTTGTGAATACTCTGGGCAGTAGATAAGCCAAAGGGCAATGCAGAGAACTGATAATGAGAATTTCCAGCTCGAAAACGCAGATACTTCCTGCAACTTAGTCTTATAGGCACATGAAGGTAAGCTTCCTTGAGATCTAAAGTTACCATCCAGTGGTCTTTGCCCAGCAGAGGTAAAAGCTGTTGTAACGCCAACATCTTGAACTTGGGAATGTCCAGATAAGTGTTGAGGATAGATAAATCCAAAATTGGTCTCCACGTGTTCCCCTTCTTTGGTACTAGGAACAGGCGAGAATAAAATCCTAGGCCCCTTTCCGATACAGGGACTGGCTGAATGGCCCCTATTTGGAGTAACAGAGAAATTTGCTTGTGAGCCTCTTTCCTTTGTAGGAGGAACGCCTGGCATGCCTTTGAAAGGGGCAATGTATGGAAATAAAACCTGTAACCGTGGTGAATGATATCCAACACCCATCTGTCTTGAGTAATTAAATCCCAATTTTCTTTGAAAAGAGACAGTCTTCCTCCCAAAGGAGCTGCCAGACGAGAATCTACTGGCAGCTGAAAAAGCAGGTCATTGGGTCTGTTTACGAAAGGACTGACCCCTGCCCTCACCAGAAGTCTGAGCAGGTGAATTCCTGATCTAGGCCTAAAAGAACCTTGAGCTCTGCCCCTACCACGTCTAGACCTACCCCTAGACTGGGAATCATAAGCAGGATATGTCCATCCCTTAGTAGGCCAATTTCTACTAAACTTCAAGTGGCTGCACCTGCAAAAATCTTTAACAGTTTGCATAGACTTAGCTTTGTCCTCCATTTTCTTCAGGACTGCTTCCACAGGCGAACCAAACAACACACCAGACTGTAAAGGAGCATCCAAAATCCTTGTCTTAACATGCTCAGCTAAATTCTGATCCCTCAACCAGGCATGCCTGCGAAGAACAGAACTAGTGGCAGCCACCCTCGAGGAGGCCTGCACAGCATCAAAACCACATTGCAAAGAATGCTTACCCACTTGTTCAGACACATGAAGTAAATCCAGCAACTCTTTACACTCTATACCTTCCGCCAAAGCATCCACCTTAGATTTCAATTGTGAAAGGAGATAATTTTGATATTTTAGCATGTGAAACTGACAATTCAACGCCTCATGGCTAGAGTGGAAGAAGTATACACTTTCTTTCCCCACCTATCCAAAGCCCGTGCCTCTTTATCAGTGGGAACAGGATTTTAACCACAGAGGCCTTAACACCTTTAGGCCCCTGAGAAACAGTTTCTGGGTCCGCCCTAGGACTCTTAAACAAATACTTATGAGCTTCGGGCACCCTATAGTACCTATCAGGTTTAACAGGAGCAGGAGGCAAAGAGTCAGGGTTCAGGGAAGCCTCTGCAAAGACATCTTCCACCACATTCAACACAGGAGGTATAGCTAAGGGCCTATGTTGTGGTAAAAATAAGAATTCCCTAAGCCTTTTCCTGGAATCAGAGTAATCTTGGCCTTCCCATTTAAAGTGTTCCCTCATGGAATGCAGAGTCTCTGAAAATGAGAAATCCTCAGGAGGAGAAGCTGTAGGTGTGGAATCATCCACATCAGAATCAGAATAAGGAGGAAAGTCCTGTAATTCTTCCGCAGAAGACTCCGAAGCCTCTGAATACTGTTCCAAACTCTCAAACTCAGGTTCCACCCTAGGCCTCTTATCAGGAGGGGGCATAGAACCTCTAATCATAGTAATTAAATCTTCTGCCATTTTAAGCATATGTTTCTTAGGCACAGCACCTGAAGTGCTAGGAGAAACCCCCACTGTAGCAGAACTTGGCCTACCTCTGAAAGAAGTTTTGGCAACAGTAGGAGAAGCTCTAACTAACTTGGGAACAGAGGGAAGAACAGTGACCTGAGAAGCCCCCTCAGCCTGGCCTACCTCCTGAGAGGGCACATCCTGTAACAATAAAGTGTCTGCCTGAGACTCCAAAGAAACTCCTGGCAAAACCTCTGGCTCCACAGAGCCTTCTAAAGAACCGACGTCCGGGACTGCCGGTTCATCAACCCTAGGCTTCACTGTTTTGTCTTTGCGCTTCTTAGACGAAGCGGGCGGCGGAGCATCCGACGGCATTTTGTAATTACAACCCTTCACAAACACTAACCTGGAACAGTCTAACCTTCTCTTAATAGTGCGCTTATTAAATCTAACACAAGAGCGGCAACCAACAACGTCGTGCTCAGGCCCTAAACAAGGTATACACAGAGTATGGTAATCCCTATGAGGTATCTGTTTCCCACAAGAAATACAGTTATTCACTTTTTCTGACATCCGGTTAAATACTGAGGCAAGAAAACCAAAATGCTCCCCAACGGGGTACTTAGCCAACTTTGATTCGGTCTGAAACTCCGACTTCGGAAATATTTCAGAACGCCAACCTGCACTCGCAAGAACTGCTTCTGCATCGGACCATGCGGCAAAAAAGACTGAAGATATGGCGTCGGTCATGCGCATTAGTACCCTGACGTACTGACGTCAGTCTAATGCGCCTTGACCGACGTCAGCCATATACTTTGGTATTCGGGCCGACTGGACAGCGGACTACCCAATGGTTAGGACTGCAGCAATGTGGAATGAAGAACATCTACACACTCAATATAAACATGCATAGTGAATCAACACTGGAAATGGAACTTTTTCATGCCCACAATTTGCCCCCAGTACTGTAGACAGAAACAAGTTTCAGTTATTTGAGATCAAAAATGATTACTAACTGTTTTAAATAACAGCAACAACACACGTTTTGTTCATAAAAGATCACTGTGGGTAGTTTATAATGATAAGCAGTTAACCATGAGAAATGTATAATTACAAATGTTCTTTACTTTACTCTAATGAATATGTAAATGACTATAATGTTAGTCTGACCTTCTGATGACCTGGGAATGCACCCAGCTTGATTTCCGCCTCTGCATATCCTTCTTCATCCAAAGTGACAATCTCTGTGCTTGCTCCTTCCTTCCACTTTGGAGACATGACATCATGGACCAATTTTATTGCAGCTGACTTGTGAACTGTATTAGTGTTGGCCCAATAAATACCAAGCTGAAATGCTTCCTATAAAGAAAAATAAAAAACTTCTCATGAAATACTTTTTTCACTCCATGCTCAACTGTGTTATGCAACTCTACTGACAATTTTCTCTCTTAAATACTTGCACTCTCTTCATGTACAGAAAGTGAATTCAGATCACAGCACCTAGGGAGGATGGATACCTTGGCCTGTATATCTAACATCTCACAGACAAGAAGCCACAATATCCACTATGAAGATATGGTCTTAATGCACATTTGGTTTATTGCACATTTCTTGCGGTAAAAAAAGTCTCTTCCATCCCTCCTTAACACTGTATACTTAATAATGCAGCAAGACATAAGAATACACAAATACTTCTTAAAGTACAGCTCAGTTATACTACAGTACGTCTTCTGTGACTGGCACCAACTTCAAATGTTCACACTAACACTGATAAGTACTACAAAAATTCCTAGCCATTTTCACTACAACTATACCATGCTCCCTTCTACAGAACCATCAGAAGCATCTGTATAAGCCAGAATGGGACAATCTCACAATATGCAGTGCGATGACTCTCACAAATGAAAGCACTCAACATGATGATTAACGGCTGTTACTATGTGCAAATAAATACCATCTGATGATCACACAATCAGACATTTTTTAAATTTGTTAGAATGTACCACTGGACTTCTTTTTTTTTTTTAACCTTTTCTGTCCCTTCCTCAAATTCCACAGGACCTTGCAACAATGTTTTTATTTATTTATTTTTTATTTATCCTTTGTTGACTGGGTTAGTCCTACAAAGCTAGCAGCCTCTTTTCCAGGGAGACCTAAGGTAGTATTTATAATGCCACGGGAAATATGGCTGGGGCATTGGGAACTTTCAGTACTTTCTTCAATAAGTGCCATGGGATCTTTTACTCCACCTGCGTTACCACTAACTAAAGCAGATGGGAACTTTGCTTAACATCTCATCCAAAGGACGAATGTCTCCCCAACTTGCAGCCAACTGACCAATTTGTTCAAAATGGGCAGCAGCCTGGCATCCCCAAGCGAGGAGAAAGTATTACAGTTTATTCACATTCGTTCCTATCTGCAAAACCGAACTGGCCCATCTGTTTCCCATTCAGCACGAATGACGCAGTAGGTAACAGCAGGTCAGATTGCAAGTACTGTGGAGCGGCCTAACCCTCTGTCCCACAAGGCAGCTTGCCAACTCTTGGCAGCTACCTGGCTAGGGAAGAAATGTACACATTCCCACAAAAAACAATTTTTCCCAGCTAAATGATCTATATCTGCTACGAGCAGGAAAAATTTTGAGCAGCCTCTTACACACATGATCACCTGTCCACCAACAGGCATCACCAATGAACCATTCCAAGATGCCTGCCACCCAGGATGGGCAAAGCAGCATCAGCAGGTCTATTTTAAGACACCATAACAGCTAAACACTGAACGCCATTTCAACAACACATAAAGAGTGCACTACAAGTTAAGCAGACTGCATGACCACCAATTTTTTTTTCCTAGGGAAAAAATCACTTGGCCGTCTCTGTGAATTTGCCCTTCACTGTACTGCGATCTTGGAATTGGGATATTTAGTTGGGGGGTGTGCTGGGCACATCTTCCCATATTGGGGGTTGTGGGGGGGGGCAAATCCTCCCACTTTGGAATGTTTGAGGTGGTGTGTCATGTCCGGTTGGCCTACCGATTTTTTTCCCTAGGAAAAAAATTGGTGATCTGGTCGTTCGCTTAACTTGTAGTTCACTCTTTATGTGTCGCTGAAACAGTGTTCAGTGTTTAGCCATTTTGGTGTCATAGTATAGACCTGCATCAGCTACTAACGGCCATCCTTCTCTTCCTGACCCCTTAAACACAAGTGCAGCTAAGTGGACACTGGTCACCTGGGCCATAGTCACAACTTCATATTTCTGTGCCATAGGGCTGGATAACACACTACATTATAAACATATTATTGGAACATGAGGGAAGACAACATGCAATAGCATGGAAACAGATGATGAAATGAACTGAACGTGAAGAAAGGTAGGGCAATTGTTTATCTTATTTCACTGTGACAAGTCTATAGTCTACCACTGCCCCATTGCTGGATTAAGGAGTTAGCTTTATCATGCATTTGCTTTTTGATTCCTATATATTCCAAGGCCTCTGAGTCTCATAACTATTCTCACTTTGTCAGTACCATCCCTTTCTCCAGGAGGGCAACACTGCTTAATCCTGGATTAAATTTGTGATAACTATCCAGTCATCTAGTTTATGTTGAAAAGAAGATAGTGAAGTTGGTTAGTTTATTGTAAAAGATTGAGAGGAGTTGGGTTATAAACCTTTTTTCTCCACAGTATTTTATCTGCTGATGCAGACTTAGGTCCCCGATTCTAGTATTGGTAGAGATAACAGAATTGTGGAGAAGCAGGAGGGCCAAGACACTTGTGTCTTTAATAAATAGTGCAGCATATGAGGTGGAGAACTTCCCTCTGTAAGACAATGAATAAAGGGATACTGTTTCTAGCCTCTCTTGGTAGCTCAGAAACTTTAGGCCTGTGATCTTTTTAGTTAGAAACATCTGGGATATTTCTAATTGTTTTTTTAAGTTTAGTGAGATGCATTATGAAGGGGTGTTGCATCAATAATTGATCTGATTAAAGCTGAGTATAAGGCAGAGACAACCTCTTTAGACCTTGATGATATTCCTTTGGCAATTAGCTGGACTGAGTAAAAGGATTTCCTGACAACCATTGCTACATGATGCTCAGAAGAGAGGAGACTATCATCCCAAGTATATGGAGCCCATTTTAGTATACCAATAATTTAATAGGAAGAGTTAATTCTGGAGGGTCTGAGTGTCATTGGGCTACTTAACAACAACCCCAGGTTTGCAACTGCCTTCAAACTGTGTTCTTGGCTCTTGGCTTGATATGTCAGAAGTAAATACCAAAAATAAGTCCAGCACTGAGCCCTTATGGAGACTGTTGCTCACATTAGTACTTCCTAATGAGCACCCGCAACTCGCATTCTGTGGATTCTTTCAACCAGTTTGTTATCCATCTTATCACATATGGGTCAATTTTTAAAGCATTTAGCTTTTTTATGATGTCAGCACAGAGGCTAGTGTCAAAAGCCTTAGCCACATCAAGAAATGCCGTGTGCACTACACCGCCACAATCTACAACCTCCTTAACTCTTTTTAAGAAATTTAAGAAATTTGACAAATTAAATAGACAGGATCTGGGTGGTGCTGCGGTAGCATTGTCGCCTCACAGTTAGACGTTGCCCGTTCGATTCTCAGTTACAGCGTCTTCTGTGTAGCGACATGTGTGAATGAGCATTCCTTCATTGAAGGTTGTGCATTAGGCCCGGCAAGCCAGTACGTAAAAATCTACTGCCAATCATTAGCGGACCGGAGTTCCGCTGTGGCGACCCCTAACCGGGAAAAGCCGAAAGACACAAAAATAGACAGGATCTACCCTTCACAAAACCAAACTGTTGGGTGACAAGTCTAACAAGATTTTTGATATCACAGTTTATGAGGTAAGTTCTAAGATGTTCCGTGGCTTTGTGGATGAGGATTTTTAAGACTGACAGCTTTGCAATTACCCAGGTCAGTCGTAAGAATATCATTATGGAGAAGCACGACTCATCACGGCTAAAACTAGCAGTGAAATGTACATTAAACAGTTTGAGGAGTGTCTCTGCTAGGTCATGTTTAGCACTACTAATTAAATGGGTCTGCATCAAATTGTCGAAAGCTGACAACTTCGAAGCTAAAGTCTAAAAACATTGAATGTCAAAAAAAATGCTCTATACAGGGGGGCATGCCCCCCCTGCACCCCCCACACCCCCTGCTACTTAAATATACCAACTCCGAGATCGCACTATAGTGCAGTAAAGGGAAATCTTCCCTTCCCGCACTCTGTGGTGATCTCCATTATATGTTTCGACGTTTTTACACTTTGAACTTTAAAGTTCGAAGTTTAGTGCTTCGAACTTGTCAGCATTCGACATTATGGTATAGACCCAATTAAACAACTAGGTATACTGTCAGGTCCCAGGAGAAAGTTTTTTTGGTCTTGGTTAGCACTTTCTAATTTCTTTAGAGATAACTGGGTGACTCAGGCACTCAGATATTTTGGGGATTGCAACAGAAGTCTCTTGGGTGAAGCTGGCACCAAATTTGTTTCCAAGGATAATGCAATGTCACTTGGGTCAGAACAGGAAGCCCCATTATGAATAAATTCAGAGAAATGTAGGGTACTGTCTTTTCAGTTTTCTAACATAGATAAAGCTTTATAATTATTTTTGGCTCCAGAAGCCATGGAATCCTTTAGTGAACCTCATAATTTTATTTAACTGTTTTGTACAGCATTTGATACTATCCCTGAGCAGATGTTTCTTGGATCTACTAAATCATTTAAGGAGTTTCTTTTTTGTTGTACAGTTTATTTATGGTGGTTTACATTTAAATTTCCTATGATATCTGGCTCTGTTAAGAACTGCTAACTCTATGTATTTCTCTAAACAAGTTTAGAATTCCTTAGTGAAGCTTCTTGCTGTATTAAAGTCAGGGGAGGTGCAGTCATAAGTGAATTTTGATATTTTTGTCACTTAGGTTGAAGACAGAATGTCTGTAGTTCTTAACTTCAGAGGGGTTTGCTGTAGGAACTTTTAGGAATTTAAATGATAAAGTCTTAAGTTAATGGTCAGACTTCACTAGGGAAGGCGATACCAGAAGAGTCGTGCAAGATATGTACATATTTGTAAGAATTCGGCCAAGAACACTCTACCCTCTAGTAGGTTTATTTACTAGCTGCTCAAGGGAATTTTTGATTAGTAACTGTAGGAATTTTTTGTTATAGCCTACATTGGATGTACAGGTATCCAAGTTTACTGAATGGTTTTTAAAGTCACCCAAATAAGGGAGTGTTTGCTAACAACAGGGAGATCATTTAGAATACTGAGGAATTTTACATGGTCATCGAAGGACAAAAAAGGTGCTGTATTTCAAGCTATTAGTTGTTAATTAATCCTACCTAGAGTGATTTGTACTTCAATGGGTTCAGTTTGTGACTTCCTAACGATTTGCCTGGAGAAATGTTCATTGACAAATATGGAGACTCCAGCACAGATGCCAATGTGCCTAAAGGCATGAAAAGTGCAAAACCATGCTACAGAGGCACCACTTTCTTTATATTTAAAGATCAAGTTTAAAGTGGCAAACTGATGTAATAAAAACACTTGTTTTTCTGAACTGCATCTTTGTAGTTGTGATCACTAACTCACTGTAAGAATATATCCGTGTGAGTAGGCTTTCACCAAAATGTTAACTTTTAAAAATCTTGCAAATACCAAAAACTAAACTGTACTAGACTGTATGCCTAGATATTTGGCACTCAGCAGTGGTCTTGATTGTAACATTTTCCACCTTACATACCTTATCTTGTTACTAAGATGCAAGGAGAAGCAATATGCATTTCCACCAATTCCTCCCTACAATTATATTACTGATGCCCGAAGTTTATGCTGAAGGCTATTACAGCTCTCTGACACCCCTCCCCCTACATCAAGGAATGACTGATGACTTACTGTAATTAATCCTACACAAATCTTCTGGCCCTGTTATAGCCAGAATCCATTTTTTGCAATATAAATCCAAAAAGTGTCTTCAGTTGAAGCATGTAACACTATAAAACCAGTGAAAAATTCTGACTTCCCATAGACAAATACATAGAATGTATTAGATAAAATAATTATTGAACACTTTCATCATAAGTTAGATGCAAAAGGACTTCATTAGAATCTTTCTCATGAAGTCATTTTTTAAATAATCGATCCTGAAGATGAAACTCCAATATCTGCACCAGTAGGCAGACTTTTCCTTCCTGTCTTCTCACTCCATAAAACATAATGTGGCAGCAGATCAGAAACACATGGTTTGGCCACTTCATCTTTTACCTTACCTTCTATGAAGTTGTGAATCCCTGACAACCTCCAATAAACCTCTCCCTATCCAGGACTGTCCCAAGTTCATTTCACACACTTTAATTTCCCAAGGTTTCTGAATCACTGCTTCCTTAAATAGGCTCTTATAACTGTCCACACCTATCTGGGTGAAAAAAATGTCTCTATAAAATTCTTAAATGACTGCCAACAGCACTCTTCTTCCTTAAAACAGATACATTTTGAATGCTGTCATGCTGTTGCTTTGAACTTTACCTGCACCTGATGCCAGTAAAGGAGTCTGTTCTTCCCTATACCTTAACATGTTTAAGGTCACTCCTCATGCACCTTCTGCTTCAGGTTTGCACCATTTTATATGCTCTCGGAGCTGCAATCATTCCGTTTATGGCTCTTCAGAAATGTCAATCTTTAGAACCCCAAACAGCACTCCAGATGGGGTCTCGCGAGCTACCTGTACAAATAACTTTTCCACTCCTACTCACCCTGTTCAGGCTTTGCTTTCACTGTGATCAGCAGTGTCAAAAGTTATAGCCTCTCCCAATGTTATTTGCTAAAACTGTTTCTTTAAACATTTAAGGGCATGCCGTCTGGCTCCCCAGACTGCAGTTACATACAAGTTACAATAAGTTTGTGCTGAAGAGTATTCATTGCAGAAATACAAAATCCTAAGGGGCACTGCAGTGCAGACCAATTTGCCACAAAGAAACTAAGTCATTTCAGCTAAACAGCATTATTCATTCTTCACAACAGCAGAGAATACAAGTCAGCAAAAAACACACATGGAGAACACCATGGTGGATCCAGAGAGCAACTTCTGTAGCTCATTAAATAATTTATGTACACTGGCAAATAAAATGACACAAACCAACCAGGCAACTGCTTTGTAAACAAGGAACAGATACTCTGCTTTCAAAGAACAGTCTTACATTTTATTAGCTGTCACATACATATTCACTTTGTTTAAATCAATGTAGAAGCGGCACCTTTACATGTTTTTTTCCCTTTTAATTGGTTTATATAAAGCATGCTTGATTCAGTATTTTATGTTGATTTTTTATATGTTGTTTTTCTCTCCAAGCAATTCTTTAAAAATGCTATCACAGCTCTTGGGTCACTTTCCAAATGACTTCATTGTTACCTTATCATATAAATGAGGACCAGAAATACAAAACTTGATACTGCGTGGGATAAACAATGAAATCCCATAAATGTGAAATACCAAGACATAAAATAATTAATGGAGCCACACTAAACAACAGATATGAAAGCAAATAATACATCACAAACCTCCCCTGCAGCCCCAAATGAGGGTACAAACAATTTAAATGTTTAGAGAAACTACAAAGTCTCAGTAAGTTGGAACAGGAAGAGTTCACTACTGCAAAACTCCAATGTCTCTGTATGTAACTAGAGTAATAGAAAGAGTTCAGCTGATGCAAAAATACATGTATACTGTTCCTAAGCTGTACAACTTCTCAAAAAAAAAAAAAATCACATTTTCTGATTTTTCACAAATGCAGTCTTTAAAAATTCCAACTTTGCTCAAACTGGCACACAACTTTATCTTACATGATATAAATGCTTCAATATAATACTTTGTAAAAAAATAATTTTGATCCTACTAAATAAAATAGGCATGAAAAGTAAATGCTCACATACGGTTTTCTTTTTTCTACAAGTAATAACAACAGCTCTCTATTCAGATGCTATCATTCTCAGTGGAGTTCAGTACCAGAACTTGAAACCTTGTTCTCAGTTTCTTCAATCAATCAGTCAATCAATCAATCAATCAATCAATCAATCAATCAATCAATCAATCTCACATTCTAAAATCTGTTAACTGCTTCTTTTTAAGCATTGCACTGCTAAGTTTATATGGAAAAACATCTTGCCATTCTGATAGGAATTTAAACAGAGCTAGGGGCATCTTCTCTGGGGGAAATGACAGGTTGTCTATGAGCACATACACAGATTACTGAAGATGTAAGCTACAAGGCTTTGAAAAAAACAGCAAATATCTGAGCAAAAGCCACACTGTCCATTAAAGAATTATGTACCTATGAGGAATCAAGGAGACTAGTCTCCAATGTCAAACATCCTGCAGAAGGAATGAGGTGGTAATCATTTGCATATGGTGTCCTCCTAGGGATGATAAGTGATATAGGGAAAGGAGACTAGGCTACAATAGCAAACATCCTGCAGAAGTAATGAGGTGGTGGTCATTTGCATATGGCATCTTCCTAGGAATGCTAAGTGATATAGGGATGGGCACATAGGGATGCATCTTCCAAAGGATAGTTAAGAAAGCCTGCTCTTTTGTAAATGAAGTGAGAGCTATAGAGAAGATGAAAAGGCAAATATTTTAAAACCATATGTTTCTTTTTAAAACTACTCTATAACTTTAATACATGAGATATCATAATGCACAATTTCCTTTTACAACTGGTAGATGGGTTGCTGCTCCCTTTATTCCTCACTTTACTGAATAATACAAAAGGGAAAACAAAAGCCCTTCCCCCTAGTATAACACAACAGTCATACGCTTAAAAAGTCATGCACAAAAAGGCTTCTTAAAGTTTGAAAGGGAGGGCAACATAGATGTAAATAATGAAATATAATTGTACAGTCTTAGCTAGGACAATCGACCAACAGGAGACGCCAACAGATCCACAACATTTATTAATCCAAAGGCTTACTTGTTGTGTATCTACTTGGTGTTTCCTATTGGTCACTGATTGCCGTAGCTAAGACTATATATTTTTATTTGGTTCTTTGTCGAGTTTGCATATAGTAGCACCTGTAGTTGGTTTATAGTTGTAAATAATGATCACAGACATAGACCTGTATTATCCTACAGGAATTATCTAACCTAAAATGAATGTTACCCATGCCAAAGCTCATGATACAGCTTGTGCTCCCACTTTCACTGATTGCTGTCTGTTCTTTTCTTCTCTCTCTTCCCCTCTCAGATATGAAAAAAAGTTTGTATGTTTTCAGAAAATATTAACTTTTAGCTCCAAGAAAAAAGTGCACTGGCCATCTTTAAATAAAACATAACTGTATGATGTTCTATTAACTGCATTAAAGTATTAAAGCTGCTAGGGAGGTTGTTCCTTCTTATTCACTTCCTATGATTTCAAACTTTTTTTTTTCACTGTACTTTTTGCCACTGTAGCTTTAAATTTTGCATTTCCTTCAACAAAGAATACTCAGAATTCTCAATATTAACTTCTTACACCTGTACACAGTATCCATAAAAATGTACTCAGCAATGACTCTCTGTAAATTTCAATCAGAAAAGAATGTACAGCTGCCCTCAGCTGCAGACATCTTGGCTCCACTGAACATCTGCAGGTGAAAACCAAGCAAGATAATATCTTTGCAGTTGTAAGAAGCATTGCATTTTCAGGCGTTCATCTTCTTTTCTTATTTTTAAAGCCTACAGGCTTTCAACACCTGTTTACAGCTTAAGCCAAAGGTAATAATCTAAACATTCACCCATGTAAAATAAAACAACAAAAATATTTTAATTCTACATATAATATAATCACAGTGCACTTATATATCCCATCCCCACCCCAGTAGCCCAAGATTACAGCATATGAACATTAAACATGCTTTTGTCCAGCCTTTTTTCTTCTCTTGTTTGTACAGTAAAACCTATATTTCTTACAACTAAAAAAGTACTTGTTTACTTTAATATCTTTAAGATATACAATGATTACTGAAAAGACCCCTCTGCATTTAAAATACCCCTGACTACACAAAACTGTTTTACTGTATATAACATGCAGTTTATACCATGAAATGTTTATACAAATACTAATAACAAAAATTTTTACTTACAATTAGTTCCCCCCCTTTTAGTATCCTTCTAAACATTAATTATATAGAGTGGGGTATATGATTTACAGTCCACACAAAAGTTTAACAAAGTCCAGTGTTTTTCAGCCACTCTTTCATGCAAAACCATATTTCACAAATTTGATAAAATGCTTTGTAGTCTTCTATATATTTACCGATTTCAGAGTTGCTAGTCTTTTTCCTGTTCATCTCTATCTCCAGACTCTGATTCAAGTTCAAGGTACTGCTGATTCTTCTCACAGTTAACTCCTGTGTTTTTTTTTCTATCTCTCAAGCATTTTCCTTTGGAACACTGGAAAAGGTGTCACAGGCAAAGTCTCTCTATGAATCTTACCATCAAAAGAATGAGAAACAGAGTTTCCCTTCTGCTTGCTGACTCACTTTTTGTTGAATAAACTTTTTTTTATTTCCCCCTTTAGCCTGCTCTGTTTCAAAATAACTTTGATCCTCCAGGAAAAAACACTTTGAAGGCAGTTGGACACAGCATCTTGAATCTCACACCTGCCTCTCAACATTCCCTGGTTGCTTGGATAAATTTGCTTCTTTTCTCCCTGGTATATAGTGAATAACCATTTTCTACAAACAGTCTGCCATCTCCAATTTTAATACTTTGTCCTTCTGACACAGTTTTGACAGGATCGAATCTTTCTGTTGATATGATTGCATCTTTACTAATATAAGTCTTGGCTACATTATCACGGCCAATTTTGGATTATACACTTGGTGTGTCTTTTCCATTAACAAATTCTGCTGTGGAACACCAATCCAGTTGCTTATTTGTGGTTTCATAAAATTAATACAGTCTGTACCTTCCAGATTCTGCTCTGGTACAGCAGAAAATCTCAGGTTTTCTCTGCACACACAGTCTTTTAATGCCACTATTTTTAAACAGTTCTTCTTGAGAAATCTCATATTCACACTGTTCACTCGAATAAAACAAAATATGAAAAAAACAAAAGATATCAACTGGTTAAAGAACTGTGAATATTTAATGGAGGTTCCTGGTACCTCAGCTTAAGTCTTCAGGAGAATAAATTACAAACTCCATGCACAGTTATTTATACCACAGTTTTCCAATTAAGCAATTTAACATATTTAATTTATTTATTATTCAATTAAAACTAAAAAAGAGAACATAGGGATAGGGGACAAAGTGAATCAGCCCAGAATCCAATGTGACTTATCCAAAATAACTGTGCATGGAGTTTGTAATTTATTCCCTTGAAGGCGTAAGCTGAGGTACCAGGAAACTCCATTAAATATTCACAGTTCTTTAACCAGTTTGTATCTTTTGTTTTTTCGTTAAACCTCATATTCAACCAACTTTTTTCTTCATCTCAACCTCTGATTTTTGCAGTTTTATCAGTTTATCTGAATGGCTGGCTAGTTAAAGTTTCTTCTATTTTCCAGTCTTTTGTTGTTTGAGTTAATATATTTCTTCAATGTTTCATTTATTTTAATTACATCCGAGTACACTTCATTTTATTTTTTTCCTCTAAATTACTGGAAGCCATCTCTTGAATCAAAGCTAAATGATGAACTGTTTTTCAATGAACAGCTGCAGAGTCCTTCCTAGACAATGTTTTATTTTCACCTTTTCTGATTAATTTTCTTTCAGGTTTTCCAAACGTCTTCTTTGCTGGCATCCAGGCAGTAAATTAATTTTTCCAAAAAAAAAACAAACAAACAAACAAACAAAAAAAGAAAACATTTTCAATAGCACTCCTTGTTCCCAGTTTCTGTTTTCAGACTGAAAGAGCTGAAATTATGCTGTTGATCAGTGTGTAGCCATCCTAGAAGTCCCAAAGACGTGTATGCTCCATCATAAAAAGCTGCCTGAGAGTGACTGACAGGTGCAGATGACCACATGGCCAATTTTCTCAAAATGGCAATGACAAAGCACACTAGACCTCATATCTGGGAGTTAGTACAGAGAATTAAGGTGGTGAACTGTTAATGAGCTACTTCCTGTGGGTTTGATTCCTTCCCCCTTAATTTGCCTACTTTGTGACCCTGAGCAACTCACTTAACCAGATAGTGTTTTGAGGCATTTGAGATTGGGGGTAGGCTCCTTAATGGTCTCTGGGACTGCATGCCTAGCTACTACCTATGAACCTATTACATGTGTACAGGTCCAAAATAGCAAGTGACATGGTTATGCAAACAGAGTCGGTTGCTCAGTAAACACATCTGCCTTTTTTTTACCTGCAAGGACCGGCTCAATTTTATTTAGACAGAATAGCAGATATGAAGATAGACAGAAAGACATAGACAATTGGCTAATTTAATTTGTAAGGAGGGTGCCACCCCTTAATACCGCAAACATATAAAAAAAAAAAAAAAAACCAAAGCTGACAGGTACCACGGATCTTATCAAATCCAATGCACATTGATAGATGCAAGGTAATGACTGCTCCTTAAATCTCCATACCCATCAAATTGAAACAACAGTGTCAAATTATTCTGCCAGCATAAGATTTTGGCAGATATAGGAAAACACTAACAAAATGCAATGCTCTCCATTATTGCTAACAAAACTGATTATAACAGCTAAGTACTAATCCAAAACCATGACATAATAAACCATCCTGGAGCTGCATAGCAAATAAATGAATGTTTTAGCACCAGAGCCTTCTCACTCATAAGAGAGGGATGAAAAATGACCACCATAATAGGCATTCTCATTTAACAGATTACAAGTAAATAAAGTTCTAGTTCTAAGTGCAATGAAGTTATAAAGTTTTAATTAACTTTTTACAACATGATTGTTTTCATTACAGATTATTGCATTTAGCTGAAGTTTTTTATGAATAATAATGATTTTTTAAGAATACTTAGAACTGTTTCTTTTAGATTACATGGTTTCTATTTGACTATTTAAACAGGGAGGAAATTTTGTTATTTTGTGTTCTGACAAAGTTCTGTTTAATTTTTGGAGTGAAAGAGCTAAATGCTGTGGAATTTATTAAACTGTAGCTTAGTACTGGGTCAGCATTGATGTTTCAATATTTACTTTTTTATGCTGATTTTCGAGTTTGGTATTGGTATGGTATTATTTTTTAATCTGTAAACTGTCCAAATGACAATTATAAAGAAAAACAACATGGTAGTACTGTTTTAAGCATCTCTGCCTACCTCTTCATTTACCTAGAGTTGAGAAGGTGGCCTAATGGTTAAGGTGTTTGCCTTACAAACATAAGGTGCAGGGTTTGAGTCTCACAAGGGATAACTGGCTAGGCTTAAAATGGCTCACAAGGGCAGTTAGCTTAGTACTAATCTATGAACCTCTAACAAGGCAATGATTACATATACACAGGCACTACTTTATAACTTCATCTGCCAACTGTTAATGTCAGACAATGCTACATGAACTGTCTAATGTACTTTTGTAGACCAAATAGCATACTCTGCAATCTCAAAGATGCTTTGTAAAAAAAAATATTAAATTCTGAATATGTTTTACAAGGGTTTATGGTTTGTTTCTACCTGAACTTCTCTGTCAAAGACACATTCATAGAATGTCACATCCATTTATTAATGCTAATGATTCTTTTCAAGCTCAGTATAACTCTTTTGTACATCTGTAAATGCTATTGATGCATAGGCACCTAGTAAGGTCTCTGGCAAAGTCAAAGCTCCTATACCATTCTGACTAGCATCTACTAACAAAACAGCTGTCTTATTTACATCATAATCACAATTTAAAATGGTGCATCTGTAACTTGTTTCTTTTGTATTTCAAAACTCTTTTGTTATTCAAAATCTATTCCAACCTACATTTTGTTCTAACAATTTCTCTACCGGCATAGCTATGTAAAAAATATTGGACACAAACTTTCCAGGATACTGTATTATTCTTACAAACCTCGGTAATGCTTGTTCATCTTCCGGCTTTAGCATATGTATAGTGACTAACATTTTTTGCATCAAGTTTTTAGTCCCTCTGACATTAGCAATGACAAAAGTATTTCAGACTTGTCATTCTTACTTACATTTGCTGTTAGAGTACCATGAAAGCCTTTGATTAATTGCAAAACAGCTTTTTAGAAAGTCTCTAGTGGTGATGAAATACAAAAAGGAACTCTCTACTATACTAATGAGCTACTAAATGCACACAACTTGGTGCTTTCTTCATCTACTTTTATCTTGCAATTTGTACCTAATTCTGAAAGGAACATAGTATTTTGCATTACTGAATTCCCTCCTTCAATTGTAAGCAATGGTAATGCTCTTTTTTTATTTTTCATCACTTTATTCAGCTCTTGTCGATCAATACAAATGCAAATCTTATTATTTCACAACAGCAATCACACTGTTTACTAATTATATTGTTGCTGCTTCTTAATGACATCAAGACTCTTCCTTTGCTTTAATTCCTGCTCAGTTTTATTTCTGAAAGATGCTAGTACCTTGGGGCATATATCCACAACATAACATCAGAATTTATCTGTATATAGTACTCTCCTGACAGACTTCGTAATCTTGTGAATAAATTAGCTTAGTCATGGGAAATGACATTCATCAAATTTGGGGCATTAGCTAGGGACAAGCTAAGAAGGTAAATTGAATTTACAGTGTTAAAACAAGGAGTGAGTGTTTTCAGCCGAGGTCACAGATACTCTAGAGGCATATGAATGTTGAAAATGTTTTTGTACTTCTTGCCTTTGCACTTATTATTCAACATTTCAATGGTTTTACCTGCTGTCCTGACTATGCTAATAATATTACATAACTCATCTTTTAGTGTGTTTAGCACAATTCTTCAAAAACGTATTTAGGCATATTACATTATGCACCTATTTCAAGTTTAAATTTCAGTTCTGCATACTAATTCATAGCACTTCTTGAAAACAATGCAACTTGCATTTTTGCCTCAATGCCTGTGATGCATTTTCAAACTTCAGTGTATCAGCTTTCACTTTAGTTGAACCCACCAATTCTATTTGTTGGTCTAACTTTTTTCACATTTATTTTTATTGCAGATTTTTTTAACATGCCTGCATTTCCCTTTACAAAGCTCTGAGATTAGTTCCATCAACCACAGGTTCTACAAAACTAATTAAATGTAGGACAATGCCTTCTATCATGCTTTTGGCCACACCTAGAACATATAGCTTGAATTTCAGTTGCATCACATTTTCAATATATCTCATGACTCTTGTTTCTATTCTCACTTCCCCTCACATTTGTGCCCTTTTATTTGGCTCACTTTTTATCTTACACACTTCTATTTTCTCAGTTAATTATTTTAACTGTGCACTTGTAATTTCACTTGCCATACAATTATCTGTTGCTTTTAATGTAGTCAAGTCTGCCACTCTTAACAGCCTCTTGTTTTGTAACTTCTTATACCTCAGACTATTCTGTTTCTTATTATTATACAATTTAACAGTTTTAATATCTTTACATTGATTTTACTGCTGTGTAACTGAACCATCTATAGTTTCTGAACAGTAATGTGCCACTGTGAAGAATAAATAATAAATAGCAAGTTCTTCCTAAGCTCATGAAACACGTCATTATGAAGAATAAATAGCAAGTTCTTCTTAAACTCATAACAATTCTTGAACTTTTCCACAATTACTGTTAATCTGTCTTTCTTCTCTTCAAAAAAATATACATATATTAAACAGTTTCAAGGATTATTCCCAAGCAAAACAAAGAAAAGTGGCACACTATCTTTTTCAGGCTTAATCATAAGTCCACTTGCACTGAAAAATAAATCATATTTCTCGGTCCAGAGTTTCTAGTTCTATTTCCTTTGCCTTACAATGAGAAAATTCTTAATGGTTGTAGCTGGTGCATTTTCTGTAAATTATACTTCTGCAATTCTACTAGTACTCCAAAAATAAAACAAAACAAGTAAACTCAAAAAAAAAATATGCCAGAACAAAATGCAGAAAGGAAATAGTTTAATAAAAGAAATAAGCACTTTCATTCAACATTACAACAGAACTTCTTCAGATAAAAAAGCAGCTTCACAAACTAGTTGCATACTTGTTGTTTTCCAGTCACATCATCCAATAAACAATTCATAGTGATATAACATCCCCCAATTTATATAAATCAATTCACTTCTTGAAATATATTTCTCCACTTCTAACAATGTGCAACAAGTGACTGTTTGTCAGACTGCACAGCACATAACACACGTCCATAGTGTATTCATTCAAGCTGCCTTAAAAAGAAATCTGTACTATATAACATGCAGCTGCCTGTAGCTAGAGATTGCCATATTTGAAGATGTATACCCAATGTACTACAGTTACTATAACACTAAATTTTACTGGAGGTAGAAAGTACATGGTATGAACAGGGCGAGTCAGATTTTCTAACTTTAAAATAAGTATGACCATCTCTAAAAGCTTTTTACATTAATTTGGAGACCTGTGAAACAGTACTTGAATGTCATGATGCAAGCTACTCTGTTTAACATCACTGTCAAGTGCGTTAAGCATATGTGGACTAGCAATCTTACAAACTGTGTATAGTTCCTGTTTTGGGGAAGACAATTATGTAGTGGCACATGCAATCAGCTCTCTCATATTAATACTTTTAAGAAAAGTTCATGGTGAAGATCAGGATAATTACAAGGAAGAATTCACAAGCACTAACTGAGTAAATACAGGACAAACAACAGAGATGTACAAAAACAGTACTCATTTTCACATGAAAGAGAAGAGGGGATCCTCTTTATTTTCTTAATATGTGGATCATCACAGGTACCACTGAATCTCTGGTGTGCAACCATCTGAAAACAGATGCACATAGACCTTTGCTGGCAACAGGTACTAGTTCCTGAAGATTAACAACTCGAGAGAAAAAGGTCTTTAGCTAGGGTTTTGTAATCAAAGGTATCTGTACAGAATTTAAGAGAGATTGTTACAAGCTGAGTAGGAGTAGCAAGCTATGCAGATATTGTGTTTGCAGCCCCTTCCACTGGGCTTAATACTGTATCTCTTTGACTTGCAGGATTATATGTTTCAAGTTGGAGGATAATACCAACAAAGGTTCCTTTTTTTAAAGACACATCTTTAATAAATTATCACTTATGACACAGGCAATCATACATTTATATAAATGAAAACAAACCATACTGACATAACTTTTGTTGCAAAAACTATACATCACTTATAATCTACCCAGTTATTGTCAGTCAGACATTACATAACTCATCCTGTCTTCTTTTAAACCACATTCCTCCCTTGTATGTATTGTTCCCACAATTCCCATTTTTTCTACGTAATTTGCTCCTGCCTTTTTCCGAAGATCCAAATTCCAGTTGTTTTATCTGTGTTACTATATTCACTACTTCTACTACAATCTGGTTTTAAACGTTAATTTCCATTTTCTAGCAATTGCTTTCTGGCAGCCACCATAATTAGACTCAGCAAGGCCTTCCTATTTCTAGCCAACTCTGATTCTGTATCATAGCTTATAAAAATCATTACCCTAGATCACACCAATTTGCTCACCCAGTATCTCTGATAGAGTAGTCTGTACATAATCTTTAAAATCTGCCAGCTTATTACACTCCCAGAAAATATGTTCCCAATTACTTCTTTCTTCCCCATCTCACCTCCAAAATTTTCTGTCTACCTGAGGAAATTCTCTGGAGTCTACTTGGGGTATAAAAATACCTATATAAACATTTCCAAGCAAAAATCCTAAATCGTCTAGATTTTGTTGCATATTTGGGAGACATACATGTATCCCCCATTGTTTTTTGTGAATTGCTTATCCAATCTTTCTTACCAATCCTTTCTAAACTCCTCTAATTGATTCTTATAGTTATCATGCAATATTTCATATGCTCTACTAATTATTCATATTTTTAACTGCAACTTCTGTTCTAGATTCTACTAAAAACTCTACCAGTGCTGGTTTTCATTTGAGGCCCCCCTATTTCTTTCTCTGTGCCTATATTCTGATATAAATCCTTGATAGGGAAAGCAATCTCTAACTTGCATTCTAAAAAAATTCTTGGTGTCTTCACATTCTAGTTCCTTTCCCTCTCTAGTTATTTGTTCCCAATAACTTGGCTCCTTTGCCATTTTTCTCCAATAAATTCCAGCCTCCTCTTACCTATCATCTGTATCCCTAATTGCAGTAATCCTTATCAGATGAATATCCTTTCTCCATTTCTGTGCTGGCTTAGTTTTCAGAATAATTTCTGTTATTTTATGACTATAATATTCTATATGATTATTGTTATTCTCCTTAAAGATCTGCATCCAAAATTGCAGTCTCTCTTTGTTTCTTGAGTTTTTCCCCTGTTTCATCATCATCCCTTTCCAATTTGAATTATAGGTTCCAGCTTGTGCTATGTATAGGAACCTTAACAGTGTAGCTCTGGAATACCGCTTCAAATTGGGTAATCCCAATCCGCCTTGTTCTACTGGAAGAATCAGCTTATCACACTTGACTCTTGCAATCTTCCCCTCCCAGATAAAATCATTCAGCTATTTATTAATTGCTATCCACAGCTTCTCCTCTTGTTTATAAAAATATGCCTGTGTATAGGGCTAAAGAGACTAAAAACATTTTAACAGCTCATATCTTACTATCCATATCCATATAACAGAGCTTCCAATTTCTCCGTTTTTGGATCAGAATAATTTTTAATCCATACGCCTAAAGACTTCATTTTATCACTTCCTCATCAATATGGATATTGCTGAACCAATTCTTGTGGGGGTACATAATTAACAGCTACTAGCTACATTAAGTTTGCATCCTGAAAAGATGTGAAACTGTCTCAAAATGTTTCACAACAAAGAAATGTCATTTTCTGGTTTTATCAGGTATAAAATAATATCATCTGCGGGTAGAAGCAGCTTTTCTTGACTACCATGCCAATTATATCCTTGAATTTCTGAGCCCCTTATTTTCTTTGCCAACTGTTCTAAATATAATGCAAATAACTAAGGGGAAAGAAGACACCCCTGCCTGTTTCCTCCGCTCAAGGAGAAATTATCAGAGAGGAACCCACCTACCTTAATTTTCACCTCCGATCCCTCACATATCCTTCTAATCAACCCTATAATTTTATCAGGGAATGTAAATGCTTCCATTGCCCTGCTCATGAAGTCCCAGCTTACTCTGCCAAATGTTTTCCCTGCATCAAGACCCACCAGCAACAGTGGTATTTTCTTACATTCTGCTTCTCTCTGGATCATCAACATTCTGCTGATGTTGCCAAATGTTTGCCTGCCCTCCACAAAACTACATTGATCCATATCTATCACTTTTTACATCCCTTTTGCTATTCTTTTAGCTAATACTGACACAAACACTTTATAATCATCGTTTAGCATTGAAATGGGCCTGTATGAAGCTGGATTTGATGGGTCTTTGCCCTTTTTAGGTATTACAACTACCACCACTTTCTTCCATGAAGTTGGAACGTTTTCTCCACTTAAAATACTGTTAAACAAAACCTTCCAGATCTTTATCAGTTTTTTTTCCCTCCCAGCTTCCACACTTTCCTCAGGAATACCATCTATTCCTGGGTACTTTCCTGTGGCCTGGTTATACATCACCATTTTCATCTCATCTCCTCCTAACAGTTAGTAATTGGGCTTTAGCTACCTCTAACCTTGGCATATTTAATTGTTCCATAAACATTTCCATCTGTACCTTTTCTTGATTTCCATATTTCTCTGCTTTACACAGACTTTCACAAATTTCCAAAATCTGTTTAATACTTCTACAGGATCTCTTGTTATCTTCCTTGTTCTAGACTCCCTAACCTTGGTGACAGCCCTTTTTACTTTCTGTTGCCCGAGTTGTTATGCTAAAAGTTTTTGCACTCTAGAGTTATTGTAAAAAAAAAAAAAAAAAAAAAAAACAGTTACTTAACAACAATCTTTCTAAATTCATGCATATTATCAAGGTAATCCCTTATTTTCTGTTTAACATTCTGCTGTTGCACCTCTTTTTGTTCTGTGAGAATCTTCATATTCTGCATAACTTTAACATTTGTCAGTTCCTTTAAATAATTCTTGTTACTTCTTAACCATATCTCCCTTTCTTTATTTCTACCATATTTTTAAACTCCACTTTAATTTTATCCCATTCCCTAGTTATATTTTCAGAAGAAATGGCTTGCTTCTCAAACAGCTCCTGAATAATTTCCACTATTTATTCCTTAAATTTCTTTCTTTTCAACAGATAGGTGGGAAGACGCACTGTCAACAGAGGTTCCTCTTTTAATGAATACATCCCAAAAGTACTAATCTTTTTGGAGGCTTTATGGGCAAAGTTTTAGCTGGTCTTAGTACCCTTATTCTTGACATTCACATTAAAGGATGTACCTACCTTAGAATCAATAGCAGAATTATTCCATCACCAGAACCCAAAGTTCTAGATCCTTTTTATCCGAAAGAACCCACTGCATTTTTTAAATAATCTCTTTCATATCGGAGTTTTAGTTTACAGAAGTGCTTTTTTATTTTTTTTCTCTGTGGATTTTAATCATATCTCCATATCACAAAATCATGAGAGCATCTCAACTTAGTGGCCTGTTTGAACCTGGCAAATGATTTTCACTTTCATGAACATTATGGTTAGGGCCCACATGAAATAAGTAATGGGTATGGTAATCTTTGCAGCATAGTACCTACCATTAGCAGGCTTGCTACTGACTGTGGTCATAACTTTTCCTTCAGTGAGTTTATTAATGCTGAATAAGGAAACATTAAAAACAGAAAAAAGTAAAGCATTAAGCCACAGTGAAGAACAGTTTCTCCAATGCGACTGATAATTGCTGTTATTCAGTAAACAATAACAGAAAATAAAGCAAACACAGAATAATATGGAATATGAAAGGTAATTGCAGTATCCATGTAAGTAATGGTAAAACATGAGCTCATTCCTCACATAGTGCACCACTACGTAGAGAAATTCTGGACAGGAAAACAGGATACAGAAAGTTTGGAAACCAAAGTATTGTGATTTTAGTGTTACACTGTCCCTCTCCAAAGAAGATATAACACTGTTTATCAACCAAAAACTATGTCATAAATTAAACTCACAATCTGGAAATGTATGCAAAGATGTTTAGAAGCCTCTCTTTATCACGACACTGTGGAAGGTAAAGACTGGGAAGAGAGACTGGAAAAGCAGTTTGCAAAAGAACAATGAGACGACAGCTGTATGGCTCTCAAGTATGCAGCAAAATCCAGAAAATGTAGGGAGTTTTGCATGGAAGCATTTACAAACATACTGTTATACCTGAAACAGTAAATAAACCAGGAACAAACTAATAAAATCAGAACCAAGGCAAAAACAGCTGAAGTGAAACTCCAAAAAAATAAAAATGGTATAAATTGACGCTCCCACAGTGCCATAACAACATTGGCATAAGCAGGGGCAGCTGAAGACCCCATAGCTACACCTCTTTTTTGCCGGTAATAAACCTGTTCAAAAAGAAAAAAATTGTTCTCCAAAATGATCTCTAAAAATCTACAGATCAAAGAAATAGTGTTGTGAGTAAAACCTGAATAATAGGTGGTCAAAAAGCTCCGTACAGCTTCTACACCTTCCTCCTGAGGAATGCAAGTATACAACGACACAACATCAACAGTGGCCATAATGTGTCTATGCGGGTCAAAACCATGCGTTGAAATGAAATGATTGATTTTGGTCAAAAAGTGCCAGGAGTCACGAATAAAAGATGATTCGTGGGTAATGATGGGACCCAACAAGGCATCAATGACCAACGCCAACCCTTCAGTAATTGAATGAGGTGACGAAACAATAGGTCTGAAGGGTGGATTTTCAACTGATTTATGGGTTTTAGGAATCCCAAAGAAGACCCCAATACGTGGTTCTTCTATAACACAAAATTCATACAGCTCGTGACTGATGTCCCCTTCCATAAGCGCTTCGTATAAATATGAATGAATTGAACGTTGACATCGATGGATGTCAAAAAGAGAAATAGTTTCATATTCATCAGGATTGTTTAAAATATTTAAAATTCCTTTGATGTAGGAATCTCTTTTCATGATAACAATGTTACTACCTTTGTCACTTTTCATAAACCTCAAATTACTAGCCATAGATTGTAAATTCTTAAGAGCTTTACTTTCAGAACTGGAAAGATTTTGATGATGATTAAAAGTGTTATGTAACATATGATCAACATCTTGTATACAATTTTCTTCAAAAACTCTAATAGTATGCTGTAATCTCGGACAGTATACAGATGGCTTAATAAAAGCTTGGTTTGAAATAGTGACATCATGTAATAAATAATGTAAATTGAGTTTCCTAACATACTGCTTAATATCAATAACTGTCCTGACGTAATTGGCTCTGGATTGTGGCACAAAATTGAGCCCAAGTTTCAAAACATTCATTTCATCATGTGAAAAAACATAATCAGTCAAATTAATAATACTAAAGTAATCATGTGTGAATTCTAAGTTTCTTCCCCCGAGGATTGCGAACTCAGGAAAGTTCGGCTCCTGGTGAGAACAGTTTTGGTGGAAACCTGATGTTTCTTGTTGGAAAAAGAAGAAGGAGCCACTGCATGTCCTGATGCTGAACCCAAATTAGATGTAGTTTTAGGTTTAACTACCACATTATTATCAATAGCGGATAAAAAATTACTGTCCACCGCTGATGTTGTATCAGTGTCCGGCATAAGAGAAGCACCTTCACGACAACTGTTTGGTGCTTGTTTGTTACCCCCCAAGGGAAAAATGTCGGGTTCTTTGTTTCCTGGCAAACCCGAAGGGTGAACACCAGAATTAATGTCTTGGTTGAAAATACTAGCTGAAGACGTTTTAGTAGAAAATCCTGTTGTAAATTCATGAGCAGCTTGGTTAACAGTGTTGTAACCTCTGTTGGTTTTATTGGAGGTGACAAAATTCAAATAAGCAGAATTGTTTTCATAAGAATTAATGTCCCGTGTCAGTTTATTGTGCTTCCTGTTGATGTTATCAACAGAGGTATGTTCAAGCTCCTGAATAACAGTGTCAAAAAACTCTCCCAAACCAAGTTCATCCATATTTTGCTTAAAAAATGATTCAATATCAGTTATTTCCTTTTTAAGCAGCTCCATTTTG
The DNA here is from genome assembly GCF_019279795.1 of Protopterus annectens. Classification (NCBI taxonomy): domain Eukaryota; kingdom Metazoa; phylum Chordata; order Ceratodontiformes; family Protopteridae; genus Protopterus; species Protopterus annectens. Next base: position 1,609,642,645 of record NC_056731.1, read on the forward strand.
CCGATATTGTTATCAACAAGTAATTTTAAAAAACGTAAACCAGCATCGTTAAAGAAGCTGGTTAAGGTGTTGAAAAAGGAATCCCCAGAATGGACTCCGTTGGGGCATTTGAAAAATCATAACCCCTTCGGAACTATGTTTAGCTCAAGACATCGTGAAAAATAACAATTCTCTAAATGAATTGAATTGTACCTTTTTAGCAGTTTACACAGCTGCTCACGCTTGTTTTTGAAATCGTCATGGCTTTTTGACCACCTATTATTCAGGTTTTACTCACAACACTATTTCTTTGATCTGTAGATTTTTAGAGATCACTTTGGAGAACAATTTTTTTCTTTTTGAACAGGTTTATTACCGGCAAAAAAGAGGTGTAGCTATGGGGTCTTCAGCTGCCCCTGCTTATGCCAATGTTGTTATGGCACTGTGGGAGCATCAATTTATACCATTTTTATTTTTTTGGAGTTTCACTTCAGCTGTTTTTGCCTTGGTTCTGATTTTATACCTGAAACAGACTTCAGAGAATTCTTCCTCGGGTAGACAGCAAATGATAGATGTGTGAAGTGAAACAGAGTGTTAACTGGGAACATGCTTTTTGGGAGTGTAACAAGTTGGCAGAATTTAAAATTCTCTAAAGAGCACTTTGAAAGAAATGTTGGAGGAGCAAATGGTTCTAAATAAGAAAATGGTTCTTTTGTGCTGGGATACAGAATCTGACTTGTCTAACCACAGTTAGACCTTACCAAGTTTAGACTGGCAACAAAAAAGCATTTACTAGAAAATGGAAATCAAAATCTAAACCAAATAAATGGAATTTGTGGGAGCAAAACGTGCAAAATACTGTTCAGGAGAAGTAAGTTTAAAGGGTGGCAGGAAATGAGCAATTTATTTAACACTGGAGTGCATAATTGTTAAAAAGAAAATGTATATGTATACTGCATGAAAATAATGAAAATGTCACCATAGTTTGTTTTCATTTCTATTAATGTACCTGTTTCTATGTCACTGTGGAAACTGTGATTTAATAAAGATGATTACAAAAAGACATTGTTGAAGGTGTGCAAATTTCCTCAGGCAAAAAAATTACAAGTTAGCATAATAACACTGAGGTCTTTAAAAATGCTAAGCCAACAAGTCACATTTCACAAGCAGTAGACATGGATTTTCCATCGTATGTGTAACTTAGATGAACCTTAGTCCAGAAATATTTAGCTTAACAAGACTGTTCTGTTATATTTACTGTAGAGGGACCTACCAAATACATTGGAAACAAAAAGTACAGCTGTATACACTTACCATAAATGTAGATGCTTGTGTCTATTCACTGTTGTAGTTCAGACTGTTGGGATTTTCTGCCATGAAAGCCCTTGACCAGCCCAACTATCATAGAAAACTCTTTTCGCCTCCCAGGCTGGCGAACACCCCCACCGTCAGTACACTTAGGTATAAAAGAAGTCAGTCTGCGTCATCACTTCAATATTTTCTTGACCCCTTCCAGGAGGAGCCCAAAATGGACCATAGGTGAACCAAGGTAGGGGTCCTAAACCAGGGTAGCCTAGGGAAGTGTCCCATGGTTAGCTGAGCTGAATTTTTAGCCTATGTAGTAGGTTGAGGGGGTAGGAGGGAGAGAGAGAAAACAACATATATGGTAAGTGTACACAACTGTACTATGTTCTTCGTGTTTCACTGTTGCAGTCCTGACTGATGGGATGATTCCCAAAGCTTAACTGAGGGTGGAAGGAGATCATGGAGAGGAGAGGAATCCTTGCAGGACTGCAGATGCAAATCTTGCTCTGGACTTAGAAAAGGCCTGCCAGATGATAGTGCCTTGTGAAAGTATGCACAGAAGACAAGGTGGCTGCCTCAAAAATGTCTTTAGTGGGACCGCCTTAAGGAAAGCTGTAGAAGTAGCTGTGGTCCTAGTAGAGTGTGACCTAATCAACTCAGTGGGTGTTTTGCCATGATGGCTATAACAGAAAGAAATGTAATATCCACTTGGAAATAGTCTGTTTAGAAGTTGGCTTTCCTTCAAAGACAGGGGTGAAGGTTATAAACAGTAGGTCTGATTTTCTCAATGATTTTTGTCCTGTATAGGTAGACAAGTATCATTCTGTGCATATCCAAAGAGTGAAGTATTCTTTCCCCTCTGTTCTGAGGGTTGGGGAGAAGGTTGGTAGATGAATGGCCTGATTTAGAGACACATTCGTGACCACCTTAGGCATGAAGGAAGGATTAGTTCTGAGGGAAACCCTGACTTTATGGAATAAAATGAAAGGTTCCACTGCCATAAGGGCCTGCAACTCTGATGCTCTCCTGGCTGAAGTGATAACCAATAGCAGGGCAGTTTTCCAAGTGAGAAACTTTACTGAAGCATTAGCTGCAGTCTCAAAAGGAGGCAAAGTCAATTTTTCTAGGACATAGTGGCGATCCCATGGAGGGATGGGTTTCCTCCTGGGATGCCTAATGTGAATGACACCCCGAATAAATTGTTTCAGCAGGGGCTGTGAAAAGATGGAAGGAATTAAAAGGATGTGAGCAGAGATGGCTGAGGTATGTATCTTAACAGAGGAATAAGACAGGCCTTTATCCAGCAGACTGGCCAGGTACACCAGGACGGTTGCAATGTTAGTCAAATTTGGTACAAGGTGGTGCTTCTGGCACCAAATAAAGAATCTTTTCTATTTGTCTGAGTAAGATTTTCTAGTGCTAAACCTTCTACACTCTTAAAATGTTTTGCATCTGCTGACTTAGGTTGATGTTGGAGTTTGGTGCTGTGGAATTATCCAGGCTGAAAGACAGAGTCTTGAAGGCTGGTATGCAAACTCCTACCCTTGTTCTATGTGAGGAGGTCCACCCTCCATGGTAACAACCAAGGTTTCTGATTGATAAGCGTAAGGAGGAGTGGAAACCACTGCTATCTGGGTCAGTCTGGTGCTATCAGTATAGTCCTTGGATCCTCTTCCCTTATCTTTAGAAGTACTGAAGCAGAAGGGGTAAGGAGGGAAAAGGCATAAATGAAGAGGTAATTTCATGGGAAGGAGAAGGCATCTGTTCTCCATGCAGATATCTGCCTTGCCCTGGAACAGAATTTCTTCAGGTGTGCATTGTTTTTGCTGGCAAAAAGATCCACCGGTGGGACCTACAATTTCTGAGTTATGCTGAGAAATACTTCCCGGTGCAAATGCCATTCATGGGGGTCTGTCAAGTTTCTGCTGAGGTAGTCTGCTAGAGTATTTTGTTACCCTGGCAGATACTGTGCCATGAGGTGCGGCCCTAGAGAGTATGCAGTCTCACAGACTTGCATCACTAGACTGCACAGAGCACAGGAATGCATGCCTCCCTGCCTGGTTATGTACCACATGACTATGGTATTGTCTGTTTGTACTACCAGAACCCTTGGTGTCCATTTTTCTTTGAAGGCCAGTAATCCTTTTTGCACTGCCATAAGTTTTTTCCAATTTATGTGTTTCTTCTTGGGCTGAGAGTCCCATATTCCTTGGGTTGGGAGGTGTAGGACATGGCACGCCCTGGGAGGAATCTGAAGGGTAGACCCTAATTTAGGATACAATCCTGTACCCACCATGCAAATTCCTGTCTGAGGCAAGGTATCAGGTGTATTTTGGTATCCAAAGACTGAGAGTTCTGGCACCAGACATTCTTCAGGTACAATTGAAGCTTCTTCGTGTACAGCCTGGCTAGGTGCACCATGAGGATACAGGATGCCATGTATCCCAGCACCCTGAGGAATTCTCTGGCTGTGAGGCATTGCTTTTCCTGGATTTTTCTGGATGTAGGCTGTCAAGAAGGTGACTTTGTCCAGGGGGAGGAAGGCCCTCTGAAGAGAAGAGTCCAGGAGTGCCCTTAGGAAAACTATCTGTTTGGTTGGGACATTGATGAATTTCTTGAGGTTTAGTGTGAACCCCAGGGAAGTCAGGAATTCCTGTGTGAATTTCAGGTCTTTGTGGATCTTTGGCAGATCTGTGGCTTGTATCAGGCAATTGTCCAGGTAGGGGTAAATCTGAACCCCTTTGGTCCTGCTGAAGGCAATGGCAGGAGCCAAACACTTTGTGAAAACCCTTGGAGCAGTAGACAATCCAAATGGCAGTGCAGAAAACTGACATTGACTGGAGCTTGCTCTGAAGCGAAGAAAGTTTCTATGTGATTTCTGAATGGGAATGTGCAAATAGGTATCCTTTAGGTCTATTCAGACCATGAAGATCTGAGGAGTAATAATGGGTAGTAATTTCTGAAGGGTCAGCATTTTGAATTTTGGCACCATGAGAAATTGATTTAAGTTGGGCAGGTCCACTATGGAATGCGAACAACCTTCCTCTCTGGGGGGGCGAGGAAAATCCTTGAGTAACATTTTATTTTTATTTTATTGTATTTATTTTACATTTGTTGATCGGGCTAGTCCAACTGAATACATGTCATTTTCAGTAGAGGCCTGGGGAGATAAGCTCCAAGATTAAACTAATGTAACAGGAATACAAAGCAATACAGCAACATAAACTAATACATGTTAAAAATACAAATACAGTAAAGCTGCAGACTAGCATAATAAAACTAGCATCAAGGAGTAAAGGCACAAAATGCTAAAACATTATTAAATACAGTATTGCTGTAGGCTAGCATAGAAAGAACTAACATCAAAAGAAAAACATGAATGCAGGTTTTGGCAATGCAGTAGTTCTAGAAGCATATATCTGAGGTATATAGTTTGACATTTGTTATACAGAGGAGTGGGGAAGAGATGAGAGGCTCTAGCTAATTATTATGTCTATTCAGAACTTTACACATATATAACATAGGTGGCATTTATACAAAAACTGACAATGAAAGTGCCAGGAGCAGGAGTAGGGTTTTAGAAATGTAACAAGGTAAGTTTCATGTAATATGAAAGAAATAAGAAACTAGGAATATTAACTAAGAGGAGGGTTTATTTGCCCACCGGTGGGTTATAGAAGGGGAAAAAGCAGTATACTCAACAGTTAGTGTTAATCTGGGTTAGTACATGGGCATAACCATTGTGCTTTAAGGTGTAGTTTTAGTTGGTGCTTGAAAAGTGGTAATGATGAAAGTAATTGTAGGTTGCTGAGGAGTCTGTTCCAAATCTTACCCACGGAATTAGAGAAGAGGGAGTACCCTGCTTTATTAAGGGATTTCTGGATGGTTACTTGTAATTTATTTGTTGAGCAAAGGGTAGTAAGATTTCTATATGGAAAGACTAAGCTACTAAGAATAGGAGTATTGTTGGTATGAAAGAGAATCTTATGGGTAATTGTAAGTTGCTGAAATAGTAGCTGGTTTTGGAGTTCTAGTCATCCTAGCTGTTTGAGATTTAAACAGTGATGGGTTCTATATGGTGAACCCGTGGTAAATCTGGCAATGTTGTTGCAGGAAGTTGCCAGTTTGATTAGCTCAGTTTTGGAAAGATTTTCATAAATAGATGAAGCATAGATGAGGGTAGAGATCAGGTGGGTATGGGCGATGGTGGTTCTGGCTTCAGGGGAGAGGAAGGATTTTATCCTATAAAGTAAGCTAAGTTTTCTGTTAACAGTATTAATAGTAGTGTTAATGTGTGTGTCAAAGTTAAGATTTTGATCAATTGTTACGCCTAAGAGCTTGGTGGTCAGGTCAGGTGCAATTATAGTACCATTGCTAGATTTAACAGTAAGATCAATAGGGGGGACTTCAGTGTGGGAGTAAATATCAGTAATTAAGTTTTTTTTGGCATTTAGTAGGAGGCAGTGTTGCAAAAAACATTTTTCAACACAGTTAAATACTGTCGGGGTAATGGTTTGGAGCTCAGCAGATGAGGTGACAGAACACACTAGTGTGGAATCATCTGTATATTGACTGCAGGTAGCTTGAGGAATATTTAGCTGTAGGTTGTTGACAAAAATAGAGAAAAGGAGAGGTCCCAGGATGGAGCCTTGCGGGACCCCATGAGTACTAGGAAGAAGAGTGGAAAGGTTACTGTCCCAGAGGACAGCTTGCGGTCTGTTTTCTAAGTAGGACTTGAACCACTGTAATGTCTGTGTGTTGAGTGAGAATTGTTTTAGTATATCTAGTAGTAACTGACGGTTCACCATATCAAAGGCTTTTGATAGGTCTATGAAGAGTGCAGTGGAGAGCTTGTTGTTGTTACGATGCTTATTGATGCAGTCAGAGAAGGATAGTAGGGCAGTAGTAGTACTATGAAAAGGCCTAAAACCATGTTGACAGTCTGATAGAAGGTTATATTGGAGAAGGTGATCGAGTAGCTGGTGGTGGATACATTTTTCCATTATTTTGGCTAGGGGGGAGAGTAGGGCTATGGGGTGATAGTTAGATATTTCTATTGAGTTACCACCCTTATGAAGAGTAATTATATGTGAGATTTTCCAGAGAGATGGGATAGAACCTTCAGTAATGGTTCTGTTGATTAGTATGGAAACAGGATAGGAAAGTAGTTTAGCTGCGATTTGCAGGTATTCAGCTGGTAGGAGATCAGCGGATGGGGTACATGGTTTAAATTTATTACGTAGGGTAAAGATGAAGGATGTAGGGACTGGATTTAATTGAAAGGTAGGGGGTTTGCTAGTCATGGGGAATGAGAGGGTTGAGGTGACAGGAGGTAGGGAATTAGCAAGAGATTGTACAGTTTCTGTAAAGAAGGTATTGAAGGTGTCAGCAATCTCCTTAGGAGTGCTTAAGGAAAGTCCTGAAGGTGTTGGTGTCTTGGAGTGGCCTGGGTGTAAAAGTCTATTAATAGTTGTGCAGAAAGTTTGTGGGGTTTGTTGATGCCTGTCTTGGAGTTTAAAGTAGTAGCTTTTTTTTATCAAGGAGTATTGATTTTTTGTGGCATTTCTATAGTGTTTGTATTTCTGGTGATTGGTTGGGTTTTTAGTACATCTCCATTTATACCAGATCGTATCTCTTAATAGGATTTTGTGTCTTGTCTCTTTACAGAACCATGGTGCTGCTTTACTTCTCATTCTAATGGATCGACTAGGGGCATGGTATTCCAGTACTTGTAAGAATTTGGAGTTAAAATAGGATACTGCTTCCTCAAGGGAGAGTTGTTTTAAGGGAGACCAGTCACAGGCTCATAGCTCTTTTTGGAAATTTACAGCATTAAAGTGTTTTTTTGTTTCGTATAGTTTTAAGGATAGTTTGGTTGGGGAAGAAGGTTTTTTGCCTAATTATATAAGTGAGGAAGTGGTCGATAATATCATTAGGAAGGGTATCTGCTACATAAGTGAGGGGATATTTTTTTACTAGAATCCAATCTAAGGTACTCTCTTTGTTAGTGGGCTTATGGATTTTGGTTGGGGTGGTGATAAATAGAGAAAAGCCATACAGGTTTATATGGACTGAAGGTTTGTTAGAAGTACAGCAATTCCAGTCTATATTGAAGTTGCCAAGTACTACGGTTTCTTGAGGGAGGGAAGAAGAGAGGCAGCATAGGATATTTTCAAGGGTAAGCAGCAAGTAATAAACCAAGAAACACAAATGCAGAAAGCCAAACACCTCACTCTGCTGTAAATAAAGGCTTGAACCAATGCAGTCAGCGTGTTAAAAATGCTCTTCAAATGAAAAAAGTCAATAGAAATCCACTTCAAGCGAACAGCTGTTATTAGGAAAAATTAATGTATAATCGACAAAACGGAAAAAAAACTCCAACCACAAGCGCTTTCGCCCGTTTGTAACGGGCTTTTTCAAGTGTAATCATGTACACACAATACAATGCTTATATATCATTTAGATAAAAAGTTAATTGAAGTGCTGCATTGAATTGCTTAAACAATTAAACAATTACACCTTTAGTTAAATGAAGTAGGTTTTCGTAACAATTTTAGCAACAAAATCCGCTCAAATAAATACCGCTCAAATGAATGAATGGAACCCCTGTTGTAGCGCCCGTACTTTGGGCATTAATTTAACAATTGTTAGGTGTTTATAGGTATTTTGATGATTTTGCTGTAATAATAGTCATAATAATAATGTGTTAATCCATTGATACCAATGCTTAGCAAATATATCAAATACATAAAATACCAAACCCCGGTATTTGAAAAACCTTGAAATGAGTAAACTCAACACTACAAGCAAATAAAAAACCACAATAAAACTAAAGTATACCTAACAAACCTATACTGGAAATAAAGTTGCTGCTACAACTACACTTCTGTTGTCGACAGTATAAAATAAATGCATTGCATAAATAGTACGTATAAGCAATACTTGTGAAAATAACATTTAGAAACAATCCTATACTGATGGTGATATAACCACTGACGATAGGCTGTGTGCCATCAGTTTAAAACAATTGAATACTTTTAATTTATAATGTACTAAAACCATGTATATATAAAGTAATATAAAATCTGTGTATGTAAAAAATATATGCTGGTGCAATACATAACTGGCATGGAACTAAAGCTAAAGGTTTGTACTCAGAGAGGTCTAAGAACTCCCTAACTCTCTTTTTGGCCTGATGGTATTCTTGTGCTTCCCACTGAAAATGTTGTCTCATAGCATGAAGTGTCTCTCCAAAAGTGAGCTTTTCAGGTGGGGAAGCAAAAAGAATATTTTCCTCTGAATCAGATTCCTCACAGGATGTCAAAGCGGGGTTTGCCTCTGAGACAGATTCCTCCAAATCAGAGTATTCTTCTGAAAAAATTCAGGAGGGGCATCCCTTTTTTTCCCTGGGGTAATGTCCCCTGTTGTCTGTCTAGCTCTTACAATGTTAATTAAATCTTAAGCCAATTTGATCAAATCCTGCTGGAGTCACTAAGACTGGACCCCATAGGCTTAGGAGAAGGCCCTGCCACATTGCCTTTCTTTGGGGTGACTTAGGCCTACCTGAGTCTGAGTCCCTGGCCCCTGACTTTCTGGGTTGAAGTTATACTGCTGTAGGAGGAGGCCTTGTTGTGTCGCCAGTTAGTAAACGCTCATCGGAACCCGCAACCTGCTGAGTAGTCTCAGACCCAACCGATGAGCTGAAGTAGAAGTCAAAGGGACTGATGGCATGTCGGACTCCAAACTGGTCTCAACAGAGGTCTGGATCCCTGTATCAAAGGTTGAATGAGGCTGCAAAAGCACTTCACCTTCCTCAAGGTTCAAAAGTATAATAGGAAAGTCAGATGGCGAATGATCGTCATCCGAAGACCTTATCTCACATTTCTTTTCTTTTTTGCTCTTAGGAAATTCAAATTCAGAATGGCTGGCAAACGCCATCGGATGCTATTGTACAGATTCTTGTCCCAGAAAACATGCTAAGAATTTGGCCCTACGCCTAATAGTTCTTGCTTTAAACCTAGCACAGAAATGGCAATTTGGGATGTCGTGATCTGGGCCTAAACAAAGTGACACAAAGTGTATGGAAATCTCTGTGTGGGATTTGTTTACTACAGTGGAGACAATTATTTACTTTATCTGACATGAGTTAAAGAAAAAAGAAAGGAGTTCCCCAATGGGGTACTTATCTTTCCATCAACAACTTTTCTCTGGTGTGGACCAACCAATGCACTTGTATAATACTTCGGGCTCCACCGTCAAGAAAAGACTTAAGTGATGATGCAGACTGGCTCCCTTTATACCTGAGCGTACTGATGTCAATGGGGCATCTGCCAGCCTGGGAGGTGAAAATAGTTTTCTCTAGTAGCCAGACTGGCCAAGAGCTTTCACGGCAGGAAATCCCAACAGTCAGGACTGCAACAGTGAAACACAAAGAACATCAGCAAATATCCCATAGGAGATACATTTAGGGCCCTCATTATACAGGAAAGTTTCTATGGCAGCTCTTCAGCAATATATTTATTAAAAAGTAACCAGGAGCTTGCCCATAGTAGCAAAAGATGAAACTATCAATGTGCAGTGCCTAAAAAGTTAAGTATAAGGAGTCCACTTACATTCTGATTTAGAAATACTCATAGCAAAATGTCATGACTGCAGATAATGCATGCTTAACTGGCTCACTTGAAGGGCTAAAATCTAAACAGCAAAGAAACAGAATTACAGTACCACTCACTAAATCTAGCTTTGCCTTACATTTTAGGATCATGCTCAAGCAGAGCACTGCAGAAGCACGATCAATAGTGGTCAAATCTGTATTTAACTAGTAACCAAATAGCGTAAACAAAGCCGGTAAACAGTGATGTCACTCTGGTCCCTCTCCCATGCAAGAAAAAAAGACTGGTGACTGCAATTTGAAAGTTTTATACAATAATGATGGTAATAATGATGATACTAATAACAACAATGACAGTGTAACAGCAAAAAAACAACTTTATTACTACCTAGTGCCTAAGTCTAACAGACCTTCCAGGGTTCAAGCAAACAAAGAATCAACAAGCTTACATAATTTTCAAACATTCAATAAGTACACAATCACAAACAATCAAGTGAATAAAAAAAGTTAAATCAATTAAATCAATTAGATCAATGCCATCCAGTTCAAATCAACTTTAACACATTTAAGTTTTAATGTCATTAACAGAGCTTCTTTCCTCTCCAGCTACTTTTTAACATCACATCACCATCCCTGCAATTTTCTATCTGATATAAAATACTGGGAACCAAAGCAGCATTGAGGTCATTATGTACCTTATTAAAATAACCAGCAACTGGGCTATAATTAGAATTCTTACTAATATCCCTGATTTTTTTCTGTATTCTCTTTCTAAATTTTCTTTTTGTCTCACTTATATATAAATCAAATTACAGGAACATCATGAGCATACATAATGTCTGAATCACAAGTAAAACTGCCAGTTGAGAATCCTTTCCATTAAAACAACAAAAAAATCAATAATAATAATGTTACAAACATTTTAACTATTACAAGGGTATTTACCCCGTTCTACAAATTACCTACAAGCTCCATATTACGTCTAGAAACACTACTAAGGACCAAAAAAATCAAAAATATATTCCATCTTTTATACGTAAAAGCAAGGGAAAATACTTTTTAAAGTACTGTCATCTGATGGATCTACTTCATTACACTGAGTTACCAGAAGACAGAGTGTTAAAATGTCGAGACCACAATGTCAAAAGATGAAAATAACTAAAGATTATTAGACTGATTCTTGTAACACCGAAAACGTTAACGTTCGTGTTTTGTTCAGTTGTAATAGTGTGGTATTTCCTTAAGAAGTTGTAAAGAGACATGGTGGACATTACGTGCAACAGTAAAGGGAATTTGTCAGCTTGTGTGGTAAGGTAGATTTATTTTTGATGGTAGGATTTATTTTTTGAAAGGTGGTAGTGTGAATGTTCTTTACAGTGTCGGGAGTGAGTGAGCAAGAGTGGATGTGTTTGTGTTCGGAGTGTTTAGGTGTTTTACAAAGGCACAGGTACGTATTTTACTTATTTATTTATTTATTTTACATTTGTTAACTAGGTTAGTCCAGCTGAGTATTAACTCATTTTCAGTGCAGACCCAAGGAGAAAAGCTCTGCAATAAGTATTAACATTTTACATAAAGTCAGCAAGAAAATTGCATTGGCAGCTAAAACAATTAGAGAATTAACATTTTACAATAAAATTTTACAGAAAACAGTTGGGTACAAATGTTAGAGATCAAACTGCAAAAAGCATTTACAACAAATCATACATAAAAGCAGTAGAGTACAGTCAGAATTTTTACAACAAAAACTTAGGTACAATGTCAATGTAGGGAAAACAGTGTTCGTTATTTCTAAGTAGTTATATACAGTATAGGTACAGATGGAGTAGTAAGGTAATGTAGAGGTTAAGCAACGAGACAAAGAGGTAGAAGGATATTAAGACAGACAGTGGAAGAGAAAGGAGGGATGAGAGACAAGCTAGGGTTAGGTAGTTTCAGGGAGGATGACTACAATGGCAGGACCATTTATTTATTAGATATTCCCAAGTGGCTAGTTTGAAATGTTTTGTTTGGTTAAGGGACCTAATTTCTAGTGGTAGTTGGTTCCAAGTTGTAGCAGGGTTATAGTTATAAAGTAAACACCCTGATTTGGTTTTGGGTTTATAGATCTGTAGGTAGTCTTGATCTGAGAGTAATGTCCTGGTTGGGGAATATTTAAACAATAACCCACGCCTGGATGTGGGTAATGCTGGATTTACCCATGGTTGGTGTGGTTTGGTCATGAGGGAGAAGCCCGAGTGGCCAAACAAAGACAACCGTGGGTAAATCCAGCATTACTCACACCCAGCCGTGAGTTATTACTATTATACAATGACATTATTTAAGAAAAAAAATACTTACTTTTCTTAAATAATGGCATTGTATAATGCCTCCATGCTGCCCTTCTGCAGTTGTCTGGTATTCTGCAGCAGTTCTGATGTACTGCACATGCGTACGTTTACACAGTACATCAGAGCTGTGGTGGAAGCAACTGAGAAAGCAAGATCTCCGTTGTTTTTTAAAAGTGTCTTACTATGTTAAAGGAGTTTAACATAGCGAGACAGCTTTAAAAAAAGCAACGGAGAAAAGAAGATCTCCGTTACTTTTTTTAAAGCTGTATCGCTATGTTAAACTGCTTTAACATAGCAAGATAGTTTCTAAAAAGCAACGGAGATCTTGCATTCTCCGTTGCTGCAAAAAAAAAAAAAAAAAAAAGAATTACACTAATGGGAAAAGTCCAGGTGACCAGACCTTTTTACATTAGTGTAAGTCTGATTTACAACGTGCACTTTGACCAATCAGCGTGCATGTTTTGGAATATGAATGGGGGGAGTTGTTGTATAATTAGTTATGATTGATTGAAGGCTAGGGCAGAAAGATGGTAGATAGAGGATGGAGTGGATAATTAACAGTTGCTGTAGTAGCAGCAACTGAGGGAATTCAAGCCACTGCAACTGTTTAAGAGATAGGCAATGGTGTGATTTGTAGGTTTGGTTTGCAGCAAATCTGGCAACTTTATTATACGTAGTTTCAAGTCTGGTTATGAGTGTGGTGTTAAGATTTGTGTATAATTGAGAGCTATAAAGGAGGGTGGGAAGAAGAAATGCATGGGAGAGGGTTATTCTGGCTGAGTTGGTTAAATGTCTTTTGTTTCAGTAAAGGAGTCTGAGTTTCTGGTGAGTCTTTTTGATTCAGGTGGTGATTTGGAGATCAACTTTAAGCTGATCATCTATTATGACTCCTAGCAGTTTAGTGCTAGGGTCAGAGGTAATGACAGTGTTATTGGTAAATAGGATGGAAAATGTTGTTTTGAGATTGTTGAGGTTTTTTAGGAGGAAGAGTAGGAGCTTAGTTTTCTTACGGTTGAGAATTAATTTGTTGTCACAAAGCCATTTCTCTATGGTGTTGAATGATGCTTGGGTAGTAGAGTGGAGGTCAGATGGATTATCAGCAATGGTGATGACTGTAGAATCATAAGCATATTGTACAAGTGTGGAGTTGGGACAAGAAGTGTAAAGTAGGTTGGTGAAAATATTGAAGAGCAGTGGTCCCAGTAAGGATCCTTCGGTGACACCCATTGGGACGCTTGGGGGAGGGGGGGCAGAGTGCCATTTAACAGCTTGTTGGCGGTTAGAGAGATAGCTGGAAAACCAGGATATGGTGGAAGGAGAGAAACTTAGGTGAGAGAGTTTGTCTAGGAGGAGGGGATGGGAGACAGTGTTAAAGGCTTTGGACAGGTCGAGGAACAGACATGAGACTAGTTTATTATTGTCACGGGCCAGTGATACAGTATTAATGAAGGATATTAGTGCAGTTGTAGTGCTGTGTTTGAAACGAAAAAAGAAGTTATGGATTACCATAATGTTCCATCTGTATTGTTGATCCTCGTTCAGTCATTATGTCTGGGTTATTGGTTCCGACCACGGAACCGAGCCGGCCATCTTCCAAGTTCACGACAGCCACAAACTCTCAAGCTAAACTCTTACCCACAATTCCCCTCTCCCTGTTACCCCAGATTGAGTTTGCAAGTCAAAGGAAGTACAGGCTACCTCTGGTCAAAGAATCTAATGGAACCGGATGATGAGATCCACTATAAGCCTCAGGAGGGGGAAAGAGGAAGGGTCGTAATGACTGAACGAGGATCAACAATACAGATGGAACATTATGGTAAGACATAACGTCTTTATCTGATATTGTTAATCCTCGTTCATTCCTTACGCCTGGGACAGAGTCCCCAGCTACCTTTATCCCCTCTCATGGAAGGACATTCCTGAGCACCACTGAACCAAAGGACGCTCTTCATCTGGAGGCCAAATCCAATTTGTAATGGTTGATGAAGGTATGGGGACTAGCCCAAGTTGCAGCTGCACAAATGTCACGTAAAGAAGCTCTAGCATGAAAGGCAGTAGACGTTGCGACCGACCTAGTGGAATGAGCCCTAACGGCTGTAGTCAGAGGGATATCGTGAGTTTTGTAAATAAATGTTACAGTCTTTTAACCATTTAGCCAATGTGACCTTAGAAACAGCACGTCCAAGTCTAGGACCAGAATAGGCCAGGAACAGCTGATCTGATTTGCGAGAAGCCTTAGTTCTGTCCAGATAGAAATGAAGTTGCCTATGAATATCAAGGGTATGTAGGCAATACTCTCCTCTGTTAGAATGATTGGGAAAGAAAACTGGCAATTCAATGGACTGGTTAATGGACATTTCAGAGATCACTTTTGGCAGGAAGGAAGGATTAGTTCTCAATGACACACTATCTTTATGAAAGATTAAGTAAGGCTGTTTGATGCACAGAGCTTGAAGTTCAGAGATATGTCTGGCAGAAGTAATGGTGACCAAGAACAAAGTTTGTCAAGAAAGAAACTTGAGGTTGCATGAAAAAGCTGGTTCAAAAGGAGCCGTAGTCAATGCTTGCAGGACTAAAAGACAGATCCCATGGCTGGCTAGGTTCTCTAAAATGGGGTTTCAAATGACTTAAGCCTTTTAGAAAAGTCTTGCATAATTTGTGTGACATAAGAGAAGAGTCATGGACACCACTGTAGAAATTAGATATCGTGGCCAAATGAACTTGAATGCAAGAAGCAGATAGGCTGAATTGGAATAAACTGGACAGGTACTCCAGTACTACCGACACTGGTGCTGAAAAAGGGTCTATCTCTTTTTCCTTCAGCCAAATGGTAAACCTTTTCCACTTGCTGAGATAAGTAGTTCTGGTGGAAGACTTATGAGATGCAATAAGAATGTCATGTACTCGGGAAGAAAGATCAGTCTGCCTGGCAATCACTGGAAGTAGAGGAGCCAAGCTGTGAGCTTCAGGCTGTTCAGGTTGGGGTGAATCAGGTCCTGCAGATGGGAGATCAAATCTGGAGTCGGATCGAGAATCCATGGTTGATCTAGCGGGTGAGGCCATAAAAAGGGGAACCAAATTTGCCGAGGCCAATATGGCGCAATGAGGATAATCTTGCTCTTCAACCGGTGGGCTTTCTTCAAGAACTAGGGAATGAGACGAAGAGGGGGAAAGGCATAAAACAGACCTGAGAGCCAATCGTGGACTAGAGCGTCCCTGGGTGACTGCCAACGAGGGGGAATCAGGGCGAAGTAATTGCTGCACTTGTAGTTGGTTGGGGATGCAAAAAGGTCGCATTAAGGGAAACCTCAGCAGTTGAAAATCTCCGCCACTAAAAGAGGATTCAGAAACCACTCTCGTGTGGTTGCAGAATGCACATTTTCAATCTGTCTACTATCACGTTGGACCTCCCGGGAATGTGCATTGCTAAAAGAAAGCGGTTGGTAGCCATCGCCCATTGCCATATCCTCATGGCCTCCTGACAAAGTTGGTAGGATTTGGTTCCACCTTGTTTGTTGATGTACCAGACTACAGCCATGTTGTCCGATTGTATTGCAATAGTCCCTGATGGAAGGAGGGGATTAAATGCTTGCAACGCTAGAAGCACCGCCCTCAGTTCTACGACATTTATATGCAGATGAGCCTCTAGGTCCGACCACGTGCCTTGGACTGTCTTCCCCTAAAAAGCCCCACCCCACCCCATCAGGGAGGTGTCCGTGGTCACTGTGGCTTTGGGCTGTTGGGGTGTGAAGGGGCGAGACCATTGTGACAGGTTCTGCGACATCCACCAAATCAAGTCTTGTTTGCATCTCTGAGTCACCCAAATCTGGGATGAGAGAGGAAACTGAAAAGGGTACCACAGGGTGAGTAGTAACCATTGTAAAAGCCTCATGTGAAACCTCGCGAGGGGGACAATGGTGATGGAAGCTGCCATGGAACCCAACAGCTGGAGAACAGAATGTGCTGTCGATCTTTCCCTTGAGAGGATGGGTATGAGTTGTTGTTTTATCCTTAAGATTCTGTGGTCTGGAATCAATGCCGTGCAGTTCTTTGTATCCAACAGGACCGCAATGAATTCTATGGATTGGGATGGGGATAGGGTGGATTTTTACCAGTTTATAGTTACACCTAACTTTTCTGCGGTGTGAAGAGAGTATGCCAAGGCTTTTTCCAATAGATGTCTGGTGGGGGCGGTGATGAGCCAGTCGTCTAGGTATGGAAACACCTGGAATCCTTGCGGTCGCAAGTGAGCTGACACAACTGCCAACACTCTGGGGGCTGTCGAGAGTCCGAAGGGCAGTACTCGGAACTGGTAATGACTGGCTCCCACACGGAAGTGAAGAAATCTTCTCGATGGTCTGTCCACCTTTATGTGGTAGTACGCATCTTGAAGATCTATAGAGCACATCCAACTGCCTGCCTCCAAGAGTGGGAGGATAGACTGTATTGTGACCATCCGGAATTTCTGTACTTCTACGAATTTGTTTAGCACACTGAGATCCAAAAATTGGTCTCCAGTCCCCGGTCTTTTGTGGCACTAAAAATAATCTTGAGTAGAATCCAGATCCTATCTTGTCTGGTGGGACTATTTGGATGACTCTTTTTTTTAGCAGCTTTGAAATCTCTAATGCTGCTTCTACCCTTTGACTGGGTGGAATGTCAAGTAAGCTCCTTAGTGGGGCGGGATAAAGATCGAAGGGAATATGACAAACTCTGGTTATTATCTCTCATACCCAAGAATCGGTGGTAATGGTTAGCCAGGCAGAAGGGTACAAAGAGAAACGAACTCCAACTGCTTCCAGAGGAAAGCAGTTGGGCTGCTCTTCAAGAGCGCTGGTACGACTGGCCGGAGAAAGAATCTCTGGAACCCTGGTTACACGGACCTCCTCTACCCCGAAAGGGGCATCTTCCATATCAGTTTTTCCCTCTGCCTCTAGGGGAAAACTCGGCTCATGTGTCACGGAAAGAACCCTGAGACTTTTTGTGCCACATCTTCGCACTCTTCTGGTTTCTAGAGAAAGCCCGTTGCGGGGAAGAATAGCGGACACCCACAGCAGAAAGGGTCTTACCGTCCTGTTCACACCTAGCCAGTGTATCTTTAACTTTGGGTCCAAACAACAAAGAGGCTTCAATGGGAGCGTTCAGAAAGGAAGCCTTGAAAGGTTCCGCGAAATCACACAAGCGCATCCAGGCATGCCATCTCATGACTATGCCTGCAGCCGCTGCTCCAGCTGCTCCTTCTGATGCGTGAGAAATCAGACGCATGGAGGAGTTAGAAATTGATTCAACTGTGAGGCCACTTTGTCCCAAACCTCATCAGACAAAGCTCAGGCAAAGGTTTCAGAGAGCTCAGAAATTAAGTCTCTTTGAAGCCTGGTAAAATGTTCCATATAATTCAGGGACCTGACTGCAAAGGTCGCTGATGCAAAGGTACATTTCCCTTATCTGTCCAGCGCCCGGGACTCTTTGTTGGGTGGGTGGACAGTCTGGCTTTCTTTCGCCAGATCCTTCTTTGTTGTGGTTGCTACCACCAAGGCATCTACAGGAAGACCTTTGGACCAGTGAGGCTCACTATCTGGAGGGGACAGGATTTTATGTGGCCTGAGGGGAATGGCGTCAATGGCGTCAGGAGCCTTCCATGCATGCTGCATGACGATGAGCCAGACAAGGTCATCAGCAGGTGGAGTAGCCCAAGAGGTAGGGGCCGGGCACGAAAGGCCTGCAGGAACACAGACTCTTCAGAGGTCAGGTTAGAGGGCCGCCAGTCACCTCTCTGCTTAAGTATTTCGAGGGTATCTCCAAAGGATACCGCAGAGGGTGACCGAGGGGACCCTTCCCCATCATTAAAGTCTGTGTCTTCCATGAGGGACTCTTCTGGAGAGTCCACATGCTTCCTCTTACACGAACTCTTGTGATGAACTTCCTCAGGGGGAGAATCTGGAGAAGACAGCACAAAAGGGGCCTCCAGTGGGAGTGTGTCCTGAGGCCCTTGTATCCAGTGTCCGCCAGTGGTGTCTTGTGCAAATTGCGGTCCAGAGGAGGATGGGGGCACTGATAGCACAGGATCGCCAACAGATGCAACAGGCTTCTCCATGAGTTGGAAGGCTGATCCACCCAAGGAGGTCACACCCCGCTCAAGCAAATCAGCCTGCCGACTCGGAGTCACTGGATGGCTGTGAAAAACAGTGGTACGTACATCACAGCTAGCACCCAGAGCAGTGACTGGAGTGACAAGTCTCTCCTGCCACAAAGGCAACTGCGACTCCTTAGTGAGGTCCATGAAAGGAGTCGAAGTGAGGGAAGTCTGTGCCACAGCAGGGGGCTTCAAAGGCAATGAAAGAGGAGAATAAGTAGGAGTCCTTGGAGAAGGGTGATTACCTCCAAAGGAAGAGGAGTTCCTGGAGGGTTGGA
This sequence comes from Protopterus annectens, assembly GCF_019279795.1. Taxonomy (NCBI): domain Eukaryota; kingdom Metazoa; phylum Chordata; order Ceratodontiformes; family Protopteridae; genus Protopterus; species Protopterus annectens. The sequence continues at coordinate 1,609,661,281 of NC_056731.1, forward strand.
TACCTCTGGCCAAGAGCAAATGATCCACAAGGCACATCACATCATGTTTCGAGAGGCTTCTAGTGAATCTCATAGACATAGCTGAAGGGGAGTCAGGTCTATCCAAGGATGCAGGAAACTTGACGCCCACAAAGGGGTCTTTGGACGGTGCTAAGATAGGCGTCTGCACTGAAAGCAATGGAGCTGTTAAGGCTTGTACTACTGGAGTCTGCACCGAGGAAATCCTCAGTGCCAAAGGTAAGGTCTACACCGACGAGGTCAGTGCCGAAGTGGTAGTTGGCACTATGGTAGGTGCCGTAAGAGTCTGTGTGGAAAACGAGGTAGTCGGTACCGAGAGAATAGTCGGTGCCGTGAAAATAGTTGGAGTCGAAGCAGGAGCGGGCGTCGAAACAGTCATCGACACGGGAAAGGTCTACATTGAGGAAAATGTTGGTGCCGGTAAGGTAGTCTGAACCAAGGAGCCCCTCTGCTCCGATGTGGTATAGGGCACAAAACTCGGTGCTGAAGTAACGGGTGGTGCCGAAGATTTAGGCACTGAAAGCCTCAGGGTCGAGGAAGTCAAATCAGAACTAGAACATTTGGCCTTCTTAGGTCTTGGTTCCTGGTTGTCCCCAGCAAGTGACGATGGGAGAGACTTGGCCTTCTTGTTTTCATCTCTTTTCTTACGTGAACTAGGAGGGGTTGAAGCCTCCAACCCAGAAATAGCCTCTGAAAAGGAAGATTTAAGTAGTCCCTTTAAAATCAGTTTATTTTTCCTTTCCACCAAAGTCCTGTTTGAAAAATTAGCACAAATCCCGCAAGGCGGGCCAACAGTCAAGTGAGGCACACCCAAACACTAAACACATAACGCATGTGCATCCGAAATAGGCAATTTATGCCCACAATCCACACATCTTTTAAATCCCGGACCACCATTTTTCTCTGCCATGAGAGGAGGAAGAAAGAAAAGGAAGGAAGAAAGTACCAACAATGGTACGAAAAATACCAGAAGGTAAAACAGGAAAGATTTTACCAACAATGGTAAAGGAGTTACTTCATGGTAAGAAGAAAGAAGGGCTAGAAAAAAACAAAAAAAGAGTTGCTAGATGTGATAGGGTAAGAGATAACTATTTAACAAAATTAGAACAGAGAATAACTGCAATACGATAAATTATCACCAAAGAAGTTTACTCAGCTCAAGAGAAGTGGCTTGACACGAATGAATGGTGATGCGGCAAACAAAATCTGGGGTAACAGGGAGAGGGGAATTGTTGGTAAGAGTTTAGCTCAAGAGTTTGTGGCTGTCACGAGCTTGAAAGATGGCCGGCTCAGTTCCGAGGTCGAAACTGATAACCCAGGTGTAAGGAATGAATGAGGATTAACAATATCAGATTCCATGTTGTGTGTGTGTTAGAAGATTCTGTTAGAAAAGGTATTGCATTATCTGCTTGTGAATGCATTTCTCAAGAATCTTGGAGAGGGGAGACAGTATAGCAATTGGTCTGAAGTTTGATATATCAGAACAATTACCTCCTTTATGTATGGGTAATGTGTAGAAAGTTTTCCATACTGATGGAACGTATGATTCAGAGATAGATGGGTTGATCAGGATGGATACTGGACAGGCTAGGGGTTCAGCAGCTATATGTAGGAAGTAAGAGGGTAGGTTATCAGCTGAGGGGGAGCAAGATTTGAATTTAGAGAGTAGAGATTTAATATATTTAGTTGAGACAGATGTAAGAGAGAAGGAGAAGGAGGGGAAGATGAGAAAGTCATTTTTTTAGTATTTTTACTAGTGGGGAGGTCATTAATTATGGTAATTATTGAAGTGGAAGTTTCTTCAAAAGTTTAATTTTGGCATGGATTGGGAGGGGAAGGGTTTCCTGGATGCAGTATATGATTGACTGTGTTCCAGAATTTTTTAGGGTCAGATTTTTGGGTAGTGGGAGGGTTTGCATAGAAGTTGATCCTGTCTTTGTTGATAATTTTTTTTATTTGATTTCTAAGTTCTTTGTAAGTCTGTAGGAGTGAAGGGGTCTTTGTTTTGGTCCATAATTTCCATATTTTGTCACGTCTTTTCATCAAGGCTCTAGTATGTTTGGTCAGCCAAGGAGCGATGTTTTCTTTGAATCGGATAGTACGGAGGGGAACTATGAAGTTGAGGATGTTTAGAAAGGTAGAGATAAAGAGATATAGAGAAAGAACTGAGTACTAAAGCTGAAATCTTATACAATACTTTACATGATAAATTTAAAGGGGCTATGTACATGCAACGCATAGAGTCCCTACTTAATCAAACGTGTTCCTATGGGGAGAGATTGCAACAAACTAAAATGCGTAAACTTCAAAGAGACTACTTTGATTTCACGAATAGTCAAGTCTTTTTATGGCCGAAGAGTAGGAATGTCAGAGAGACTGGGTTTGCGACTAATTCTAATGCTGATGTCTTTAACACTGAAGCATCTGTTTCTACCACAAGCCACAGTGACACTACCGCTTTAAATGATGTTCCTACGGCTCTAGGGGTGATGATGTCATCAGCAAGAGTCTCTATCACCCCCACAACGGATTCTGACTGCACGCCACCACCGAACCAGCTAGCTCTACCACGCTCCAATATGAACAACACTGGGGCTAAACCGAAGGTAGCACAGACCCATATTGAACGTTTTTTACCCCTTCCAGTACAGAGCCAACATGGAACGACAGGGAGGTCCAACAGCAGAGACAGATTCAAGAGGAAGCTATCGGGAGAACAACAGGGTCGGAGAGGTCGATGGAGGAATGGAGCAACTTAACAGTTAATTTATCCAGGTACATCTTGACACCCATGGACTGTGAGCTTTTGAACAAAGGTTTGAACTATATACCTGCTCAAGTTAGCAATATATCTGAAGTTTTGAAGGACTTGAGACTTTTTTTACGTAGTGTATCTTTGAAACTGCTTTTTAACAATAAGAAGGTTTCAAATGATGTTTCTGATAAAACTAGTGATGCTTGTTTTAGAAAAAAGAGCACTTTTACGCCTACTTTAACTCCTGTAGCTGAATGCTTTTTGAAAATTTGTGAAGATGATTTGTACAAATATTACTATGATTTCAAACATAGTGCCTTGTTTTTTAATACACACACTACTGAATGGGATAGGATTTATTCTCTGAAACGAAATAATGATTTGGTGATTAAGTCAGCAGACAAGGGAGGAGCAATAGTTCTACTAGACACTAATGTATATATAGATGCGATGCTTGCACTTTTGAAGGAGACCATCACCTACAAACCCATTAACCATTTAGAACTTACCAAAATTATTTACAAAGTACATCAGGAACTTTATGAATACTTAATGTGTAGGCAGATAGATTATGATTTGTACCAATACTTTTTTATTGAAAAACCTCGGACACCATACATCAAAGGTCTGCCGAAAATACACAAAGGCCTGTACCCACCACCTATGAGACCTATAGTAGTGGGACAGGGCTGGGTCACTGAAACATTGTCAGTCTTTTTAGAGAAAAAACTTAGACCTCTGGTTAGTGAGACTACATCCATCTTGAAGGATACTTATGAGTTGCTTGAGTGTATAAGCAACTATTCCCATGCAAATATGGATGAATTACTATTTGTGACTTTGGACGTAAAGAACTTGTTCACTGCCATACCCAATAATTTTGGCTTAGAAGCTCTGAGGAACGTTATAAATAAGAGCCAGAAGTTTAATACCAGTGAAGAGGGGCTGTTATGTGCCATCATGGAACTTGTTTTGACTAACAATGTTTTCAAATTCAGGGACCAGCTATATTTGCAGCAGTGGGGGGTAGCCATGGGCACCCCCTGCGCCAATACCTACGCGAACTTAGTGATGTTGTATTGGGAGCAGAGGTTTTTATTCAAACATGATAGCTTCAAGAAGGTTAGCCTTTACAAACGGTTTGTGGATGATGTCCTTTTATTTTGGCATGGGAGTACACTCGAGCTTCTCACCTTCATAGAACAGTTAGAATCTACTACTGATTTTCTGAATTTTACAATAAGTCATGACACACACAGTATAGATTTTTTAGATGTGAAGCTATACAAGAATACAGATCACAAGATTGAGACAACCATTTTCAGGAAGGGATGCTGGAGAAACACCTTACTTCAGTTCAACAGCATGCATCCTAGATACGTATTTGACAGCATAATGAAGAGCCAATTCATCAGAATCAAGAGGCTATGTCACAATAGTGTTGAACTTAATAAACAGAGTAATTTCTTAGAACAGTGTTTTTTGAACAGAGGTTATGATGAAGAAAAGGTTAGGAAGGTCAAGAACCAGATTTTATTTAATGAACAGACAGCTCTTAATGGACATCATACTAGAATGTCTGGATATCATGGCAAGAAGCTCTTTGATAATTCAAGAGTCAGAATCAATCTCAGATATACTAGTGATATTCATCACATTAAAGACATTATTCTTAGTACTTGGCATGTTCTTTTGACTGATCAACGGCTAGCAGCAGTAGTGGGCTCCACACCATCTTATACATTTCGCAATAGTAAGAACCTTAGCAGACTTTTATGTGTAGAGTCGAATACTGTCAGCAAGGACATAAGCATTAACAAGAACATGAGGACAGGAACCTTCCCTTGTAATAAGTGCAGTATATGCACTTTGATCACCACAGTTCAAGAATTTGAGCATCCAGTTTTGAACTATAGGTTTGAACCCCATCAAACTGTTACATGTGAAAGTAAGAATCTCATTTATTTGGCTACTTGCCAGAGGTGTACAGCATTCTATGCAGGAATGACTACTAGAACCTTGAGAGAGAGGGTGTTGGAACATGCTTTAGACATTAAAAAGTGTGACACCAAGAATGCTTTAGCCAAACACATCTCCAACAACTCAACACATTCATTTGTATTCAGAGTTTTACAAACAGTCTTACCTAATTCCAGAGATGGGGATAATTTTAATGATTCAGAATTAGTAGAACTTTCTTGGATTTTTAAACTTAAAGCACACTATGAACCAGGTCTAAATCAATATGTCAGCATTAGGGCTCCTTTGAAAGGACGCAGTGCCAAGTGATTTCTCAACAACATTTGATGTTGAAAATTGAGTGTATAGATACACTATATACATTTTTTATTATCGAAATAATTCATATATAGATTTCGGCAAGCATTTCATACATTGTTGGTGTTTTTATATATATTACTGACATGTGTATAGTGTTAGTTTAGACAGGCTAATATGTTTCACATGTTCAGCTAAGATATATCAGTCAGCCATACTTTGATCCATTGTCTTGTTATGTATTCATTAGTTTAAAATATATGCTTATATATTTTTACACATATATATTTTAGTAATATATATATTTTTTATGATATTTTAATGATTCATATACTATAACAATCTAGAATTTGATTTTGTTTATGAGATTTTATCCTGCACATGAGGTTAAGTTATCCTGATTCAGTTGTTTTTTATATTTCACTGCACTGGTATTCATAGTGCTTATTTGATACTGTTGCCTAACAATAAGTGAGTTACACATATGGATTCATTTTTATTAATTTTTTCATTTACACATATTTATTCATTCACATTTGTATTTATATATTCATATTTATTTATTTAATAATTTTTATAAATTTATATATTCATATATTTACATATTTATATTGATATTCATATTGATATTGTTATTCAGACTTACTCACATGCCATGCTTTCATTACTATTGATGGTATGTTTAATATATGTCAGGTTTTAACAAGTGTAGTAATACCATGCTCATGTTTTATAGGATTTGGCATTATAGTACTCACTTAATATTAGCATTTTTGCACATGTATCATATGTTTACAGGATATATTTGATCCACAGTTTTCAGAATCTATATTTATATTTATATGAGATGTATGCATAAGAGTTTGACAGGATATATTGCTTCACAATTTGTTATTGCTGTTCAACAACTTTTTTAAAATTTCTAACTGTTTAACTTTGTCTTTTTAGAATTTCTAACTGTTTAATTTTGTCCTTTGACTTAAGCAGCAGCACTTACTACTGCACTGTTTCCTTCAATTGAATGATTTTAAACATATGTTTAGGATTTGATTAATTAGATTAACTAATCAATTGATTACTTTAGGAATGCCTATATATACATTTGAATTTTAAGCTGTTAGTTGTAAGGATCTGAAGAAGCGTGTCTTAGCACACGTGAAAGCGCTTGTCTGTTTATATTAAATATTTCATCCATTTATTGTGGTGGTCGGCTTCCAATTTGTTTCTACACAGAGATAAAGAGTGGACAGCCTCATCTAAGGGGAGTAGTCTGGACTAAAGGATGAGGTTTTGCAGGAGGTGATAGGTCTGGTGAAATGGGGAGTGTGTCTATTTACTATGATAGGGCAGTGGTCACTAAGGGAATTTGGTAGAGTATGAGGGTTGTGGTAATTTTGATTTTTTTTAATTATGCATATATGTTGCATGGAGATTATGGTTCAGTAGGGAATGGGAAATTTATCTTTCCTCCACTGTAGTGTGACTTCGGAGTTGGTAAATTTAAGTTGCAGGGTGGTATGGGGGTGCAGGGGACCTTGCCCCCCTGCATAAACAGTTATTGCAGTATATGTTTAGTGTTTGTTATGTTTAGTTGGAGGGAGTAGAACACTGAGACTTGAGTATGCATTGAGAATTTCAATGTTCTGGGATTCTATTTTCTGAGGGTCAGTGTTATGAGTTTTCAATATTTTGATCATTCAACATTGTGGTCTCAACATTTTAACACTTGATCATCTGGTAACTTGATATACTGAAGTAGACCCCATCTGATAGCATTTTCCAATCCAGCACTGTCATCTGACATTATTTTCCACTGCTTAACAGCCTTTTTAACAGATTCAGAGAAAACGATCATACGTCAGAACATAAAAAATTTTTTTGAATATCAGCATTATAATATTGTTTTTTGCAAATACTTATTGTTCTTATTCATCTGAATTTTATCAAACTGCACACCTTCCAATATGTCAATGTGACAGTAAACCCCTTGACAAACATACAGTTACTATTCTTACAGCTTTTATTTAAGTCTTGTCATTTAACAATTAAACTTTTGGCCCTAAACAACTCCCCAAATGGCAAAGCCATATACAGGTCCCATAATTTTTACAGCTTATTTTAAAAAGAAACAGCTTTTTTTTCAGTAGTTGTATCCAGGAGATGCTGCAGCAGTACATGCATTCTACATAAACCCATGTTTGATACATGTCTCATAGCTGCAGCAAGTCTGTGATGACTGCAAGAACATACAGCAGCATTTCTCAGATTATAAAGATGCTGCAACAATGACATTCTTGAGTTCCATGCACAGCAGCAATCACTCAAGAAGTATACAACATCCATCCATTTTCGATACCTGCTTTATATAATTCAAGTTCTTGGAAGGGTATGGTGACAGAGTATCCTAGAACACAACAGCAAAGCAGTAACGAGCTACGGATGGGGCAGCAGGCCATAACTTGACACCCACAATCACACTTAAAGGAAATTTAGCAACCACAGCCATACTGCCAGTATGTATTTGGTATATAGGGGGACAGTGGAAATCCTGGTGCACCCAGGAAGAACATTAAAAGTCCCCAGAGAAGGCGCTGCAGCCAAGAAGCTATACAGAGAAAGTACAGTTGTGTACCCACCATAAATGTAGATGTTCGAGTGTATTCACTGTTGCAGTTATTACACTTGGGTTATCCTGCTGGCAGGCTACCCACAGTCGGCCTGAATTCCAAAGTCCTGGTCCGGCATCAGTTGCTGTCGCCTCTTCCCTGATGTCAGTGCGCCAGGGGTATAAAAGATGCAGCCGATGCCATTTTCTTCAGTTTTTCTTGCCCCAGATGTCAGGTGCCCCCAAAAGGGTAGGCTGTAAAAATTATGATCATAAAAAAGCATGCACATAACCTTCATCTACAAGCAAACACACCACACAGGTTGTATAGAATAGATAGGTACAGATAAGTCCCAGCAAAGAAAAAGGGGGATGGTGGGAGGGTAACCTGGACTGCAACAGTGAATACACTCAAACATCTACATTTATGGTAGGTACACAACTGTACTATGTTCATCGTGTTTCACTGTTGCAGTCATTACACTTGGGTTGAATCCCAAAGCTGAGGTTGGGCGGCTGGGCCTAAACAGAGTTTGGAGTGGCTATGAGGCCCTGCAGAACTGCAGTGGCAAAGCCTGCACTGGATTTAGAGTAGAGAGGTAAACGGTAGTGCTTTGTAAAAGTGTGCACTGAGGTCTGTGTTGCAGCCTCCAAAATATCCTTGGTTGGTACTCCTCTGACGAAGGCTGCTGAAGTGGCTGCTGCTCTGGTAGAATGTGGCTTAATGCCCCTGGGCACTGATTTGCCATGCTGTGAATAGCAGAAACGAATGCAGTGGCCTATCCATTTTGAAATAGTCTGCTTTGAAATGACTTTTCCTTGGGAACCTGCAGCATATGCCACTAAGAGTTGCTCAGTCTTTCTGAAGGCTTTAGTCTTGTCCAAGTAAAAGCGTAGCTGTCTGTGTATGTCCAAAGTGTGCAGAAGTATCTCCCCCTTATTCTGTGGGTTTGGATAAAAGGTAGGCAAATGTATGTTTTGGTTAAGAGCCACACTGGACACTACCTTAGGCATAAATGTTGGGTTTGTCCTTAGAGAAACCCTGTCCTGATGGAAAATAATAAAAGGTTCCACAGCCATTAGTGCCTATAACTCTGAGACTCTTCTTGCTGAAGGTATTGCTAGGAGAAGAGCGGTTTTCCATGACAAGTATTTTATCTCTGCTGTATTGGCAGGCTCAAAAGGAGGCAGTGTAAGTTTTTCCAAGAAAAAATTGAGGTCCCATGTAGGTATTGGAGCTCTCCTTGGAAGTCTTATGTTTTTGGCCCCTCTGAGAAACTGTCTTAGCAGTGGATGAGAAAAAATAGGTGGGTCCATATTGTAATGAGCTGAAACGGCAGAGGCATGGATCTTAATTGATGAGAAGGATAGGCCTTTGTCCAGCATCTCAGTTAGGTATTACAAAATCTGAGGAATATTTGGTTCAAGAGAGTCCAATTCCCTGTGCTTGGTTCCAAGCACAGAATCTAATCCATTTTTCTGCATAAGATTTTCTGGTGCTGGGCCTCCTGGCCTCCAAAATAACATCCATAACTGCTTTAGAGAGAGGTGTGTTCTGAATAATTACATTATCAGCCATGCAGCCAGATTTAGGGTTCTAAGTTGGCTGTGCAGGATCTGATTATTCTGTTGGTCAGCAAATGAGGTATTAGAGGCAATGTCCAGGCTGGGCCTTGAGACAAGTTCTTTAGGATTGGGTACCAGTGCTGGCGTGGCCAGTCTGGGGCAATCAGTATCATTTTTGGCTTCTCTTGTCTGACCTTTAGGAGTACCTTGGAGAGGAGAGGCAGAGGAGGGAAGGCATATACTGTAAGGGCTTTCCAGCTGAATGAAAGGGCGTCCACTTTCCATGCTTGCTTGTGATAAGTCCGAGTGCAGAATCTCTGTAGCTGGCAGTTGTGAGGGGGAAGCGAATACATCTATGTCTGGGCATCCCCATTTCCCTGTTATCATGTTGAAGATTTGTGGATCTAGTTTCCACTCGTGAGGATCCAAGAGATTTCTGCTTAGTTTGTCTGCCAAAATATTTGTCTTTCCTGGTAGGAATTGTGCTTGCAGATGTACTTGATAAGTCAATGCTGTGTTCCACAATGTCATGGCTTGCCTGCAGAGGGGGTAGGAATGTGTGCCCCCTTGCTTGTTTATGTACCACATGACTGTAGTATTGTCCATCTTTATCAGTAGTTGTCCTGGATGAAGTAGGTCCTTGAAGGCTGTCAGGGCATTTTGTACAGCTAGCATCTCTTTTTGATTGATATGAAGATGCATTTGGTTTGTGGGCCATGTGCCCTGAATACATTTTCCTGCCATGTGCGCCCCCAGGCATAATCTGATGCATCTGTTGTTAGTGTCTGCCTGGCAGTGGGTAAGGTGAATGGCTGTCCCTTGTTGTGGTGACAGGCCTGTGCCCACCACTGAAATTCCTTTTGCAGGCAGGGAATGAGAGTAATTGCTGTTTCCAGGCTGTGGCAATGTTGAGTCCAAACACTTTTTAGATACCATTGTAGTTTCCTCATATGCAGTCTTGCATATGGAATTAGTAGAATGCAGCATGCCATGTACCCCAGAGCCTTTCTTGCAGATAACTGGGTCTTTGTTGCCATGTCTTTGAAGTAAGAAGTCAGATTCCTTTGTTTGTCTGGCTTGAGATAAGCCATCTGGGCAGTTGTATTTAAACTTGCACCCAGGAATATTATCTCTTGAGAGGGTACTAGTTTTGATTTATTTTCGTTTACTGTGTACCCTAGGCAAATTAGTAATCTTTTTACAAACACCAGATGCTGTAGTAGAATATCTTTGTCCTTTGCTTGAATAAGGCAGTCATCCAAGTAGGGGTATATTTGAATTCCTCTTTGTCTGCAAAATGCAATTACTGGTGCCAGGCATTTTGTGAAGACCCTGGGCACAGTAGATAAGCCAAATGGCAGTGCAGAGAATTGGTAGTGCAGTGAGCCAGCTATGAATCTGAGGTATCTTCTGCAAGATTGTCTGATTGGGACATGCAGGTATGCCTCTTTGAGGTCCAAAGTTACAAGCCAAGCCTTCTTGTCCAGCATGGGCAGAAGCTGCTGTAGAGTCAACATTTTGAATTTTCAGACGTCCAGAAAAGTATTTCGAATAGACAGGTCCAGAATTTGTCTCCAGGCTTTGTCCTTTCTTGGTACTAAGAAAAATCTTGAGTAAAATCCTTGTCCCTGCTCTTGTTGTGGCACTGGCTGAATAGCCCCCACGTCCATGAGAGATGAAACTTGTTTTTGTGCCTCTTGCCATTGATTGCATGGCAGGTCTGGCATACCTTTTGCCTTTGGAAGGGTGTGAAAGTGGAACCTGTAGCCCTGAGAGACTATATTTAAGACCCATTTGTCCTGGGTGATCTTGTGCCAGTTTTGTGAAAAAAGGGCTAGCTTTCACCCTAAGGGTGCTGCCAAAAAATAAGTGCTTGGCATTGGCAGAGGGAAGTCATTGGGACTGTTTTCTATAAGGCTGTGATTTGTCTTCTCCAATTTTGGAGGTAGAAGCACCCCATTGTTTGGCCCTGTATGAGCCCTGGGGCTGTTTCCTGCCTCTAGGGCATCTGAATCTGTCTCTTTGTGGTCTGTCTGACACTGGAAATGACCAATTCTTAGTGGGACAGTTCCTGCTAAATCTGGGTGGCTGTATCTGTAAGAAATCCTTTACTGTCTGCATAGATTTTGCCTTATCCTCCATTTTCTTTAACAACTCCTCTGCCTTAACACCAAACAAAAGTATCATGCTGTAATGGAGCATCCAATAATTTTGCTTTAACATGACCAGGCAGATTATGTTCCTTTAACCAAGCATGCCTTCTAATAACAGAACCTGTAACAGCGGCCCTGCACGAGGCCTCCAGTGAATCATAGCCACATTGCAAAGTATGTTTTCCCACTTGTTCAACTGCATGCAATAAATCCTGCAAATCTTTGTTCTCAGAACACTCAGAATTTGTCAACATTTTTGTTTTAACAAAGACATTAAGTATTGCTAATATTTGAGCATATGAAACTGACAATTTAAAGCCCTTACAGCCAAGGTAGCAGAAGTGTAAATTTTTTTCCCCCATCTGTCCAAAGGCCTAGAATCTCTGTCTGAGGGGACAGGGTTTTTGGCAGAAGCAGCCTTGACCCCTTTGGGACCCTGTGAGATAGTTTCTGGGTCAGCAGCAGGGTTTTTGTAAAGAAAGTTATGGGAGTCTGGGACCCTGTAGTATCTGTCCGGCTTAACAGGGGCAGGAGGTAAAGAGTCTGGAGACAGGCCGGACTCTGAAAAGACAACATCTACTATGTCTAGAACAGGGGGAATTGCAAGAGGTCTGTGCTGAGGAAGTAAAAGAAAGTCTCTATGTCTTTTCTTAGAATCGGAATAATCCTGGCTCTCCCAATGGAAATGCTCCCTCATGGTATGCAGGCTTTCCCCAAAAGAATAGTCCTCAGGAGGAGAAGCTGAAGGAATATAATCTTCAGTATCAGAATCCTCATAGGGAGGAACAGAATATCCCTGATCAGAAGAGGAATCAGAGGAAATGGAAACCTGATCAGAGGAATCATATTCAGTGTCTTGCCTAGGCCTCTTATCAGGAGGAGGATGGGAACCCCTGATCAAAGTAATTAGGTCTTCGGCCATTTTGAGCATCTGTTTCTTAGGCATAGAAGCCTGTCCTGGAGAATGCTGTACTGGTTTCCCTGTCTTTAAAACTGTTTCAGACTTTGTCTTGGATGCTAAAGTAGGCTTTATATTATAAAGTTGTGTAGGTCTGAAGACACCCTCAGAAGCCGATGCCTGCTCAGCGGCTCCAGACCCATCTGAGGGATTAATTTCCAAAGGGCCAATACCTTGAGTATCCAGAGGCCTAGCTGTCTCCATGTGGGAGTCGGAGGCGGCCTGTGGCTCTGAGGTAGCAGGAGTCAGGGGCTGCAAAAGTGCCTCACTGAGCACCTGCGAACCGGCGACTGGCCTAGAAGTGGCTTCGTCATCGGTTTTGGACCTCGGATGCTTGTCCTTCTCTTTATCCTTGTGTTTTTTATGAATTCCGGTCATCGGTTGTTCCGACGGCATTATGTAGTTAAACCTTCTGCCAAAATAATGAAAAGCAAAATCGTACCGACGCTTAATAGTGCGTTAGTTAAATCTAGCACAAAACTGGCAACTAGCAACGTCGTGGTCAGGGCCTAGACAAGGAATACAGTAAGAGTGGAAATCCTTATGAGGTATTTGCTTCCCACAAGAAATACAATTGTTAACTTTTTCTGACATCGGTCTGGAGCAAGAAAAAAGTTTCCCCAATGGGGTACTTAGCTTTAATGAAGACTTTGGATCTGAAATTCGATTTCGAAAATCTCAGGAGTCGGCCGACCAGCACTTGCAAACTGCTTTTGCTTCGGGCACCACGCAGCAAGAAAGACTGAAGAAAATGGCGTCGGCTGCATCTTTTATACCCCTGGCACACTGACGTCAGGGAAGAGGCGACAGCAACCAACGCTGGACCAGGACTATGGAATTCAGGCCAACTGCGGGTAGCCTGCCAGCAGGATAACCTAAGTGTAATGACTGCAACAGTGAAACACGATGAACATCAGTAAGTGCCGCAATGTCATGCAATACATTGTTCCAAAACACTTCAGTAATAAGCACTGAAAAAACTCAAGAGCCCATTCATACATGCAGTTGTTAGAGAATAAATATTCATTCACCTGTAGTCAATCATTAACCAGTGCATACTTCTTCATTAAATACGGAAGCAATAAAAATCAGATTGGCGGGAACAAAGTACCTGGAAATTAGGTGGTATGATTATTTTTCCAGAAGGGACTTGCAAAACAATTTTCTCTCCTTCAAAAAGCCACAAGTCCCATTTAGACTGGTTGATAAGAAGAGCCCAAGGTAAGACTTCTATAAGCAGAGTGTTAAGGCATGGCTTCCACATGGAGAGCTTAACTTGCATGGGGCTGTCCCACTGAGCTAGCTGCTCACTGCTCCTGAAAGACAAAATAGGACATCAGAAAACTTAACATTTTTATTAAGAACTTTCTGGTGGCAGACATTTAGGCAACTATTACAGAATGATTTGTTCCTAAAGTGCAGAAAAATAAATCATTTTCTTAAATTATTTTTCCTGTATCCTGTACCACAAAATAATTAAACAAAAGAAAGCAGTGATTCCACTACTGTAAAATATCATTTTAGCTTGTTTTCCAAATTATCCCATAAAACAACCAAATGGCAGTTATCCAAAATTTAGCATTGCTTGCCCTGCAAATATTTATGCCAAGTGCTTCCCTTATAGCATATGATAACTAGGCACAGTGTCACTAAAATTGATGATGGCTTGCACTCTACAGAAAAAATATCAACCTTAGCTAATGATCTCATGCACTCCCAGTTGCAGGACTATGTATGTTATCAGATAATCATCCATTAAATTCCACCACTCACATTTCCTCTCAGTAAAGGGGGCAAAGCATACAAAAATGGCTAATTGCAATTACAGGAAACAGCAAAACAATGCAGGCAATACATAACCTACCCAACAGTGAGTACTACAACAACTGAAAACTGAGTCAAGTACTTGTCTTACAATAAAATGTAGCAAAATAAGCCTATAGTTCCTGGTACTAACAAACTCACAGTAAAGAAAAAGGTAGCAGCCCAGGATCACACAAGGACAGCTGAAAAAAGAGGGGGGATATTGCAACCTGTGGGTAGCACTAGCAAGTACAACAAAAGATATATTAAAACACAAAAGTTATTTTATCAATCACCCACTCAAGCAACTCCAGATTTCCAAACTTCAAATCTTCTTTGCAGAAATAGTTTATTATAGCTATTCTCTTAGTCTCTGTAGCAAGGGGTTGGTTTGA